>NC_137252.1:9597778-10197778 GCF_965637545.1 Phallusia mammillata
CGTGTGAGCATTCCAGTCCAGAAAACATGCGACTTGATCTCAGATTGCGTCAATTCAACAGACGAACTAAACTGTTCTGAATCCACACACTTCTACTGCCTTAACAAGTCACCTCCATATGTACCAAGAACCAAAGTTCTCGATGGCGTTTCGGACTGTAGCGATTCCTCAAGCGAATGTCCTCCAAACTACTTGAAAAACGACGCACTTGCCTCCAACGAGCAAATGATCAAAATTCGAGCACTTGAGATCCTGGTGTGGTTTATGGCCGTATTGGCGTTGTTTGGCAACCTCGCAGTTATGATAAACACTGCGCTTTACTTCAAAGAAATCAAATTCAATCAATTGCAAAACAAAGTAGGATTGATCAACAACACAATGATTTTCAACTTAGCAATAGCTGATCTTCTCATGGGTATTGTTCTTCTGGTTGTTGGAATCAAGGCGGTCGAGTTTTCAGGGAGTTACTGTCTTTTTGACAAATTGTGGAGATCTAGTAACCTGTGCAACGCAATCGGTGCCATGACAGTGATTTCAAGTGAGACATCAGTGCTTACATTGCGGTTTGCATCACATCATATCGTCTCTACATCATTTATAAACCTTTCGAAACTCGTTGTATCAGGGGCAGAATTGCAATAATGTGGATCTGTATCATCTGGTTTGTCTCATTTCTTCTTGCTTTGCTCCCATTTTCTACCGTCTTGTCTGGAAATATGTTGACCAGCGCTCAAATCACACCCAGTCCTTATTTCTATTCTGATCAAGTGAAACTTACCGACTTCCGGCAATTTGCTCTGCGAATCGCTGCTTTGGGCAACAAAACTCAGCAAAAAATTGAGTCATACAATTGGGACGACCTTAACGCCTATCTAACTTTGGAACAAAGCTCCGTGGCGCCATCTACTGTCGGTTATTTTGGTTACTACAGCAGCAGCAGCGTATGCATTCCACGTTTGTTTCGCATTAGCAAAAACGAATCCGGCGTCAATCCGATGTCGTCCATTGTAATCTCGTTCAACTTTGTGGCACTTCTTTACATCGCCTCGTCTTATGTTGGCATTTACATCAAATCGAGTGGCAACGAGGTGACTAAATCCAACAAGGTGAAGAACAAACAGAATGTGAGCATGCAACGGAAAATCACATTGCTCATAGCAACTGACATGTGCTGCTGGTTACCAATTTGCATCATGACATTTCTTAGTATGTCAGGAGTTGTTCTGCCTCCGGATTCCTATGCAGTTTCGGCAGTGGTTCTCCTGCCCATTAACAGCTCACTCAACCCGATGATTTACAATAACTTTCCACAGATGGTCTATTCCAAAATCCGATTTCTTATCAACAAAGCCAGAAGTTGCTTCAATTCCTCGCCATTGCGCAACGCCGTGCATCGGCCATCAGCCGAGCTTGAAATGCCCAAGAAAAATGTCACTAAAGTGTAACCTACAAATTTTTGACGTAAATTGGCCATAACACCACGAAAGGCACGCTACTCTTTAGGACTAAATTTAGATAGTTGTTGTCTGCTAATTATATACGTGGACTACCTTTGTCTGACGTTTCTGTAAATAAAACCCTTGCGCTGTCAGATGTCAGTGATGCCCTAAAATGTATAACTTTATGTGGATAAGTGAAACTTTCACCAAGTAAAGCCGTATACGGTCCCCGCCACTTGACGCTTGTGCAACGGTATAGCTAACGCGTGCCCTTTTGCTTTTCATCTTTTCCTCATCTGTGCATTTTTGCTGTATGCCCTACTTTCCGTTTAACATTATGCAGCTTTATCCGCTTTGGTAAATGCTATAGCGCGACTGTGCTGCTACGATTTGTTCAACGAGCAAATGAAACTCAAATCAATGCCGTCCTTGAATGAGTAGAGTGCTAAAAACGGAATTTGCGGACTTTGCTGTTGTGTGTTTTTGTACAGACTGCAGAATGTAGCGTACAAGTATGACATGTCTTGTTCGAAACTGAAACTTGTTCACTTATTTCAATACCGTACGCAAGAATTATGCTTTAATATAATAGACTTCTTCTATTTTCATTGTCGTTTTGCCTGGACGCAGCGATAAGTTCATTATTTTTGTAACTCTGTCGATGTTAATGTGTTTACTCATTTTCGCAACAGAAAAATTTAGTTGAACCCTCTTTTTTATTTTAAAACCGACCATTGTATTACTGTAATTCTTTTCCTGGAATATGTATGTACTTACAATTTTATTAGACGTCGCTTATGTGTTGTGACTAAAACTGCATGATTTACAGCAGTATTACGTTTCCTGGTCATTGTAGGCAATGTGTAATGTACAACGGCATTTGTTCTCTGTTAAAGCGAACAGAAAATAGTCGCAATCATCTTGTAATATAAAAATACAAAATGGCCGATAAATTTACGCAAAGAAACATGTGACGTTATAAGATACCAAGAAACTAAACTGCAATTACACAATTTAAGAAACAATTTTCGTATTAACATTAAGAACCAGTTCGAGTCGTTCGAAAAAATCATTACTTACCCTTCGACCAAAAAGAGGCAAACAGTAATACAACAAATTGAATTTCATGTTGGAAGTGCGGAAAAAGCTTTAAACCCTGTCTTGTAGAAATCGTTTGTCAAAACACAACTTGATCAGCGTTTTAAGAATGGCCACGTGTCGGACGATCACCGCATTTATGCAAAATTATCTCTTTTTCTTTGTTTTGTCATGGGATTTTGGGCTGGTAGAACGAGAATATATGGTGTTTTACAATGGTTTTGTTTGAGAGGTTGGGAATTTGGATACAATGCTTGCGTCAAACAATGGAAACGATACTCGTAAAATGTAAATTCAAATCGGTTGTTTAACTCGCAGAAAATCTCTGGTAGTGTGTTATATAGTCCCAAGGTTTTACGGCATTTTTACTGGACTTAAACGAAGTAATATATTCTTAAGGCAAACGGTCAAACAGCGCACCAAACAGTTCTTTGCATCCTAACTATAGACAATAAGCGTCCTACTTGGAATTTCCCTTGTCATGAAATTCGGCTCCGCTACTTGACTCTTAATGGTGCTTCATTTCCTTATATAGCTAAGATTAGGTTTACTTTAGGGCTTCTGGTTCGCAAATTTATTAGACTTGATGAAGTATTTTAGTTGAAAAACCCGAAATAGTTGGGGAAAAGTTTTGTGCTTTAGAAATAAACCTGATACCTAAGGCAGATTTAACTCAAAAAAATCGACTATGTCTTGCTGAAGATTGATGCTTGGTTTCTATTCAAGTTCAAAGACGTGTAATAGATCTTTTAGGTTAGAATTAAAGTCACTTTCAGAAACTATGTATCAGTTGTGACCAAAATTAGAATTTGTTCATTTATCCCCAAATATGTAAAAATACCACCAGGAAGCTAAATTAAAGTACCATTTTATGTGACACGGTATTGTATGATAAACTAAAGTGCATGTAAAAGAATGGTACCATTTGTGCTCTTTGTTGTTCTTTCTTGGATCTCAATACCTCAAGGTAAGTGGTAAGGAAAAAGTGTATACTTATTCTTTTGAAATAAGGTTGGCAAAATTTTACTCATAAACTATCATGCAAATGTAACTGATTTTAGTATTACGTACAATTTCGTCTCACACTTCAGATGAGATTTTTCGACAGTTAACGTTCAGTTGTGTCAAATTAGTAGTATATATTGTGGCTTTGACCCACCAAGTATGCTCAATTACTTCCGGTCTAACCCTATAGACGGTTAGACGTCAACCCTAAGTTTAGACCCTTAGTTTAGACGCTAACCCCAACTATAACCCTAACCCTAACGGTAATAACCCTGAGTTTAGACCCTAACCCTAACTATAACCCTAGTTAAGACCCTAGGTTTAAATGCTAACCCTAGGTTTAGACGGTAATCATTCTAAGTTTAGACTCTGACCCAAAGTTTAGGAGCTAACCCTAACCCCAACCCTAGTTAAGACCCTAGGTTTAAATGCTAACCCTAACCCTAACCCTAGGTTTAGACGGTAATCATTCTAAGTTTAGACTCTGACCCAAAGTTTAGGAGCTTCAATCCTAAGGGTAATAACCCTACGTTTAGACGTTAATTTGAGATGCTAATAATTCTAACTATAACCCTTTAGAGGGTAATGAATGTAATCCTATGGATGATTTTCCTAACTATTTGGTATGTATTAGGTATAACCCTAGGTAGTTTGTTGCCCAGATTGATATAACCCTAAACGGTAAAAACCGCAAGATTGCATTATCTTTACGTTTGTGGTGAGCTGGCCTCGCTTGCGGAAATTGTTTCCTGAATTGCATTGCTATTGAGGGCAATTGGATGGGAACAATTGTACGCTAGGCAATCGTGTTTACCAGGCCCATCAAAGGGCTTGGCGAAGCCAATAATTCGCGCCTGCAGACCTGTTTTCTGACGTAATATTGCAAAGACGGTTTTGACGCAGTCAATTGCCAAGCGCTTCGGGGAGAATTTATTCATCGAATAACGTTTGTACAACCAAGTCATTTGCTATATAATTGGACGAAAAAGAGTTTACAAAGTCATGCGAAAAAATTGCGATATGTACATGTTGTTGAAAACACAAATGATTGTTTGCTCAAAGTTCATTGGGCGCGGTTGAAATTCCGTCGCCTTGAACAATGCGCTTTCCGTAGAAGTAGGTTAAACCCGACTTGTATTGATTGTACGTATAAATTTCAGAGCGCTTAACCATAAAACCAACATTTTTAGTTGTGTGCGATATTTGGGATCTTAAAACATTGAAATAGTTCTCTTTTCTCATTTCATTTTGTCTTCGATTCACCCCTTTGCAAGAAAATTTTTGACTCGAGTCGCCGAATGCAAAATACGTTTTTGAACACAATGCAACAATGCCATGGCCTTGGAATTCAACTTTCCACAACCCCCCTGACCTACGATCGTGAGCATATTGTTTTAGACAACAAGGCAGAAGATCCCAGGGAAAGCCCCCTTTCTTTGCTTTCAGGAAGTCATTGAAATGAGCAGGGCAGTACTGGCGCAAAAACCATTCTCCATACTCGTGGTAAAATTCAGTTAGCATGTGAGCTTTAACACAACTGTCTAAATTATTGCTAGATAAACTAACGTAACACGAGTCCGTGTCTATTAATACAATTTGATATTTGTTACGTTCAAGGTATTTATCTAGCATGTCATAAACAAATGCCAACAATCTTTGCTTTGCGTAACAAAAGATAAAAAGCCGATTTGGGAAGGGTAATTGAATTTGCACACAGCCTTTCGGCTTACCACCTGATATAGTCCATTCCCTAAACAATTGATGCTGCTAAAACGACGATTGGCCACACACATTGCCGCTTTTGGGGCGTCCACATATTTTATGTTTTTGTGTTTTTCGACGTTCGTTATGGTCCGTCCAAATGCCGAGTTTGTTTGCAGTTTAGCCAACGTCCCTAAAATCGTGTAGTTCGGAGATGTATCTCCAAGCCTTCTGTCATTTGCTATTTTTTCACCAAAGCCTTCGAAGCAAGCAACAGGTTTAAATTCGATGAATTGATGAATTTTGTCTACAGTCAAGCCGTGCGTCATGTAAAATTTCACGAGAGGTGAAGTGAGAAATATTTTTGTCCCATGGAAACTGCTGATTAACATTCGTCTCGGTTTTTTCAAAATGTTGTGTTTTTCCGCGTATGCTTTCATATGCGGTCCAATGTCATCTCGGCCCACATTTGTATTTTTGAATATTGGCGGAAACTGAGCGAGCTTGGTTTTCAAATGTTCAGGAGTAGAGATGTCACACTCGACCAAACCAAAAAGTCGATCGTTTTTTATATCAGCGATTATTTCGCCTTCCGACATTTTGCCTTTGGTGTTATGAAAAAGATTCAGTTTGTTGAGAAAGTGTTTGACCTGGAAGTCGTTTCTTTTCTGATGTTTCCAAGCGCATTCCGCCATTTCAATCACCGTGTAACCGAGCGACCGAAGGTAATTGGTGGTTTGTTGAGTGTCTTGTCGTAATTGCCACATGGTCTTCTTCAACTTTTTGTTGTAAGTGTCATCTTTGAAATATTTACAACAGCCATGGTAAAAACACCCTGTAGTTCAAGTTCAAAGTGTTAACGATTTCATTTTATAGTTTGTAAATCACCAAACAAGCAAATTATTTTTTAACTAACAAGGCAAAGCAAACTAAGTTTTAATCTCTGTATTATATAAGAGCAATACCAGGTTTGTTTTGTTGTTTTTTTCAACAAAGTTTATTTTATATTTCACTACATTTTATTCTAAAATAATGCATTTGGGAAAACACAAAGTTTAGTGAACATGTATAGGACCACCGTTCGCGCTTGCAACATTGCGGAAATTGTTGGCCTAATTGTATTACCAGAGCCCCATAGCGTGGACAATTTGTTGGAAAACTACCAGCTCGCTTTGTGACGTAAACGCTTGCAACACCAAACTTGTAAAGTAAGTTTTTGTTTAATAAAAGCGTTAAACTTGGCACGAAAACGCACCGATCTTTGGATGTTTCCTTGTCCAAACGAAAAGGAAGTCATTTCTCATTGAACTTTGCAAGTAAATGACTATTTTTATAGTTCAAGGAAACAATTCGCTTACAACATCAAACTAGCATAGTGCTTTTTTTATGTTTCTTTTTGTTCAATAAATGGATAAAATTTGGCAGGAAAACATCGTTGGATATTTCTATATTTCTACATGTTTTTTCTATATTTCATGGGAAAAGGAAGTAATTGAAGTTCTGTGGGGGGCCCACATTTTGCTTGCAATTTATAACTCACCGTGAAATTGGTATACATTCCCCGATGACGTATACCCATCTACACGAACTCGTTTTGAACCCAAAACAGCTTCTTTGGAGTTGAACTGATGGTAAATCGTCTGACCTGAGCGATGAGATTCCCATTCCAAAAATTCGACAGCAATTTGACTGTGATAGTTTCTGAACTCTGGTTTAAACTGGTTATTACGTAGTCGACGAATTCCAAAACCGGTAGGCATTTCCATCATCAGACACTGAAAAGATTAAACACAAAACATGAGATCGAATTTGGGTCGAATGAAAACAACCCCATATCGATACTTACTTTAGTGTACAAGCTATTTGCGTCGTATCCAATCACGGATTGACAAGGTAGTTTTCCATTTTCAAGAGCGCGGATGATTGTGATGCCTCTTTCACAATACCGAGAATGGATTATCGCAGGACCTCCCACAACCTGATGTCTTATTAGTTCAACCAAGTCCTTGTTTTTTTCACCAAAAAGCATAAAAACTTCCCCGTGTTTTAAATTCCGATACATGATTTTTGCCGTTAGACCAGGGATCGATACGGCTTCTTTGAACATGTCGCAATTCTGGGATTTGTACAAATCAAACTGTTTTTGCAACGCTTCCAGAAAGGGTAATACATCCAGCGTATTATAATACTCCAAGTAGTCTCGAAGAGATGTCATTCCCTTTTCTTTCCAAACCTAATACAAACACTGTTCTTTAGAAAATTAAAAACAAAATAATTTACATGTTTTTGAAAAACAACTCACGTTTAGGCACTTCTTGTAAGCCTCTTCGGAAATATTGCTTCCTTTAATGTGACTGTAGAATTCTTTATGTGGAGGTAATTCTCTTTCCTGGAGACGTTCCAGCGTCGTTATGTATTCATACGGAAACGAAGCTTTCATTTGAGTGCAATCGTAGGCTTTCAAATATTGTTCGTACGACGTGCCCGCTGCCAGATAATAGCTGATGTCTAGAAACCGCAGTGACTCTGTACTCAAACACATAAAGCTTTGATCCTTTTTAACAACGCTAATTCTTTGACCTTGTTGTTGCAAAGACATGATCAAATACGGTTTGATAAGATTCATATCAAATCGGCCGCCGTTGAAAGTAAAAAAATAATTGCATGAGATGTGTTTCTAGTTCCCGTCTAATCTGGTACAAGGGCAATTGCTTTACTTCAACAGACTCCTTTAAACTCTGGGCTTGTAAGAGGTCATCAACTTGTTCCAGTAAGCTTTTATATTTTGGTTGTAGAAGATTGTACGCTTGGTTTGACATTGCAAGCAGGCGATTCGTTAATTTGTCAATCAACCCTTGAGAATTTCCATCCGTCACTTGAAAATAGGCGTTTTCAAAGCCTGGTATGTTGGAACTTACGCAAAACGACAGCGGTTTGTGTCGTTGCGTGTATTCCGTTTGGATGGTTTTGGACGGCAGATTTTCTGAATCCAAATAGCTCTCAAAATCAAAAACGGCGCGAAATTCGTAGAAACGATCTACAACGCTCACATCAATTCCTGCAAATTCCATTTTTTCAAACACAGTTTTTGAACATTGATAGGAGCCAGCGGGATACACTTTTTTGACGCTGTTTGTGCATTTTTTCTCATGTCGATTTAATTCATAAAAATTCTTGAAGTTCGTGCCACAAGACTTGCATGCAAATGAATTGGAAAATTGGTTGAAGTTTCGAATCAGACTAAAATGATTTTCGTACAGATTTAAATTGCAGGTGGGATAGGTTTGTTTCATCAACAAAGACGGTGAGCGTTGCACGAGTCTGGAAACCACTTCTCCGTTGAATTTCTTCAGTTCAAAAACCGAAATGTTGATTTTAAACAACTGTTCCAAAGCGTAAATATCACAGAGTTGAACACCGGCGAAATCGCCCACTCTTTCACGAGACCAGCGTGAATACAAGTCTATCATTTCCCAGTTAACTTGCCTGTCCTGAAACCAAAGCTGAAGGCATCGGAAAAAACATAAATTGTCTTTGTGCAAACGACCATGGCTGTTCCGCAGCATACACACGATTGATTTGTTGCGGCGGATGTAAGGCGGCAGTTCCGTTACTCGTCCACCAATCAACTGACGTCCACACTTGTAAACATAATATATAATGTTTGTAATAATTTCGACGGTGTTTTTGGTGTCAGGTCGTTGCAGTTTTCCGATTTCCAGCAGATCCAACTCTCTGACCATGGCAATAAATCGCTCGACATCCTCGGGGGTATTGATTGGAATCGGCTCGTCAATTGCAGGTGTTGCCGAATTAGAATGATAGTAACGTAGTTGTGCAGTTTCTTGATGACGCAGAATGGCACCAACGCTTAAAGAAATTTTTGCGCGGTATGGTATTAATTCTAATAAATACTTTCGCAATTGTTCCAAATGATCAAAGTCGTCAAATGTGAAATTAAAACTATCAACTACCGGCTGCCCTATGTGATGCATTGTTCTAATGGAATCCCAGTGTCTAGAATAAAACTCTTGTAATTCTTCATCTAAGAATATAGGAGCTTCGTCCGTTCCGGCTATAATCCGCGGTTGGTCAAAATCTGTTGCAAAAGAATTCTGTTGCGGACGTGACGATATCGGGTGATTTTCGGAAACATGATGCTCCAAATCGTTTAACCGTGGAAACGAACTATCACAGTATTGACAGCTGTATTTTGGCTGACCGCGACAGGACGTTTTATGACGTTGGACATCGCGCGGGTATCTGAATACTCCATTACAATATTCACATGTTGCATGAGCTCTTGCTTCGTGCAGTAGCAAATGAGAGTTTAACAATGCTTCAGTCCGGAAAATCCGAAAGCAATTAGGGCAGCTATAAGACATTGCCTATCGACCTAAATGAAATACAAAATAGGTATGAAATAAATGCATCATATATTGGATGCAGAATACAAGTGTTACATTGTTATACACGTGATTATAAGATTACAAGCAATACACATTTGATTGGATGTGAAATGAACACATCAATTGGCTTTGGAGAAAGTCTTTCCCACTTGATTCACTAATTTCAACACGGCGTTTTCAGTAGCTTCTTTCCTCTGACAAAAGTCGACCATGAGTTGTTCATCTTCTGAATCTTCTAACCCTGGTGCATTCGCAGCTTGATTTGTTGCCTCGGCATTGAGCCCACTTGTTCCTGCACTAAGATCATCTTCTTGATTGTAATACGACTCTCCTAAAAGATGTTCGAGGTAGCGCCTCTCAATCTGTCTGACTGGTCTGTAAACATGCCTGGTAGGTTTTTCCTTGGTTCTGCATGAGATTAATGTCGCAGGTCGGCGAGAACGGATAAACGGATTCCCTTCGTCGCTATCTAAATCATACTTTTCCATAAGTCGTTTGCTTTTTGGAGAGAATTCCAACTTTCTCTTGGCTTCAGTCATTTTTTCTTTATCAATTTGGTTTTTGCGTAATGTTCTCTTCTTTCGCTCTTTGCGTATTACCTTTTGGTTTTTTTTTAGTTTAGACAATTGTTTCGGACTGTCGCCACTATCACTAATCACTATCGCCTTTGTTTTGCGGCGCCGCAAACTTTTGTTCAGCGGTTAAAAATCTTCGTCTGAGTTAAGAATAATATCATTGCTTGCAAGATTCTTTGCCATGATGCTTTTACTGGGTACAGATTGCACTGAACCGTGGGGATCACTTAAAGGCATGGCATGGGAAAAAATCCACAGCGGCTGGAAACGACGAGAGAGCCTTGCAATTTGCGACATCGTGGTGCAATTGTTTAGGGTTGTTTGAATTGGTCAATTCAGTTTTAATTGCGCAATACATACGTCACTGTATTGCGCCACATGTCGGGACTTGCCTGCCGAAACCAAAAAACAAACAAAACACGTGTGGTTTTGCGGCAATGCTTAAAAAGGGAGAGGTTTTCATGTCGACCCCGAACATTAAATTGCAACAGCATGCATCGTCAAGTTCGTTCGGGGAAAACTATTTTCGCTGAAATCACTCGTCGACATGTAGTGGAAGGTAAATGCTTTGTGCTTACCCCGAGGATTGTCAGGGGAGTGACTGATTGTTTTTTGCAGATACCCGCTTACGCTGTGCAACGCTGAGTGTGCGTTTGGGAAAAGGATTGTACCTCGACTGCGACCAACTGAAACAACTCGTAACCTACCTGTTCGAAGGTCTACCATATCTTCTGGCATTTCCGAAATCGGCAAACAACGGCTATTTCCGTGTGCAAATAATTTACTGTTCGGATCCAAATTCTCAAATCCAGGCCCGTGTTGATGAAATAACGACCGAATCTAAATTAATGAATGCGGAAGTGCTTTTCAAAGAAAACATTCTGTTTGCCCCGGTGTCATACTTGAAACCTGTTATTTCCAATACATCATGTTATGAATCTCACGCAATCGATTCAAGGGAAATCAAAAATGTAGAAAAACTGTTTCGAGAATCGCGCCTATAAAATGGCGATCTAGCTATTTCTTCTTTCATTTTGTGTTCGCTTTGAAAGGATTTTGACATGTGTGCTCAATTTAAACATCCTTCAACCATTGTGATATCGGGTCCTAGTCAATCAGGGAAAAGCGTATTCGCATTTAAACTGATACAAAATATAAAACAAGTATTTGATCCCGTTCCGAAAAACATTTATTGGTTTTACGGTGAATTTCAAGATTCGTTTCGCAATTTTCCCGATGTACAGTTTAAAGAAGGATTAAATGAATTAAATTATCTCAAACAAGATTCTTTGTGTGTTATCGACGATTTGATGACAGAGTGCAATGAAAAAATCTCTAATCTATTTACCAGGGGATCGCATCATAGAAAGTTGACAGTTGTTTACCTGATTCAAAACCTTTTCCACAAGGGCCGCGAGCATAGAACCACATCGTTAAACGCTCATTATATTGTTTTATTTAAAAATCCACGGGATAGTTCTCAAATACAAGTTCTAGCTCGGCAAATGTATCCGGGCAATACAAAGGCCCTAATCGAAGCGTTTCGCGAATCAACAGGAATTCCTCATGGATATCTATTACTAGACTTGCGTCAAGAGACACCGGAAAACTTGCGGTTACGCACCGGAGCGTTTCGGGACGAAACCCATTACGTTTACATTCCAAAGACTTAAATTCGAATGCATTTGCGTTTGTGCGTCATTTTACAGCATGCCGTCGACCTTGATACAAAAACATAAGCAGGCTTTGCAAGCTCTGGCGAAAGGCGACGCAAGAGTTCGTCATTTAATTTTAAACGGCTGTGACAAGACTCTGGTGAACTGTTTGAGCGAGTGCGCAGACAATATCCTGCGAGGAAACGTACCGCTAAGTTCCGTTGAAAAGAAACGATTGAAACCCTATCGTCAAAAACTTCGTTGTCTCGCCAAAAAACAAACCCCCTTTCTCAAAAAGAAGAAATTGATTAACCAAAAAGGAGGCTTCCTTTCTGCAATTCTTGTGCCATTATTAGGAAGTGTTTTGCCGAGTCTGGTTGGAGGCATAAGCAAGTTGTTTAAGTGATGTCCGTGCAAAAAATGATGCTCATTGACCCACGCATGTACCGCGATTCGACCACAAAAGTACTATCACGACTTGATGCTGACATGGAACAGATTTTAAATCGGAACGATTTGACGGATCAAGAAAAAATCTCGCAATACCAGGAAGTGTTGGAAAAGTATTTGCTGTTTCACCAGAAACTCGAGAAGCCCCTGGCACTCCCTATCGTACGCAACCCCGCACCTGCAATTCAAAACAAAGCGCTGAAAACGGACAATCTCGCCGAGCAAACAACTCACTCTATAGCAAAGCCATTCGATGACGCAGCGGAAATGATTGTAACAAGCGCGCCCAAAGCTCTGCAGAAAAAGGCTCGATCACTATTAGATCACTTAAAGCAGAACAACATAAATTGGGACGCGCACAAACAACTGATCTACAATGATCAAGTGATCACCGGAAGCAATATCGTCTTGGTTCAAGACGCTCTTCGTAAGCGTAAGAATGTAGATCCAATCGGTTGGAAAACATTTGCTGAAATCCTGAAAGAAACCAACACACCCGAATATATCGTCGGAAACAAAGACCGCTTCAATTTTACCAAAACGAATCCAAGTTGGAAAACCTATTAATGGAAAAGATATACTACACACCCTCTCAGGCGGGGAGTTTGGGCGGCGTTGATGCCTTGCATCGCTACAGCAAACAAAACCGATCCGATGTGAAACAATGGCTTTCAGGAAGCAGGGCTTATACCTTGCACAGAACTGCGCGACGTCACTTTCCTCGCAGAAAAGTGGTTGTAGGGGGAATGGGCCAACTCTTTCAAGCCGATCTAATCGATATGAAGCGATTGGCTCGTTTCAACGATAATGTAAAATTTCTGTTGACCAACATTGATGTTTTTTCAAAGGTGGCGTATGTCATTCCTTTGCGCAATAAAACTTCTAGCTCCGTGGTGAAAGGCTTTTCCAGCATCCTTGAACAAACAAAGCCTTGCAAACTTCAAACAGACCTTGGCAGTGAATTCATATCAAAACCATTTCAAGCTTTGTTAAAAAAGCACGGCATTGGTTTTTACAGTACTTTTAACGCCGAGACAAAGGCTTCTGTGGTCGAACGTTTTAATCGCACAATTAAAAGCAAGCTATTTCGATACATGACCGCGCAAAACACCCATCGCTATATTGATGTACTTGACGACCTTGTTCACTCCTATAATACATCCTATCATCGTGCAATCGGGCGAGCTCCATTGGAAGTAAGTGACTGCAATCAGGAAATTGTCTTCCAGAAACTCTATGGCCATCCTGAACCTTTGACCCGACAACGATTTAAACCGGGTGATGCTGTTAGAATTTCTAAGTTCAAAAAGGTTTTTGGAAAAGGGTACGTTTCGCAGTGGAGCGAAGAATATTTTCATGTAAAACAGCGGCAGCCCGGCGAACCTCCAACTTACACGCTATCAGATCTAAACGGGGAACTCTTGCAGGGGACGTTTTACGAAGCGGAACTGCAAAAAATAACTCCGCCGGAAACATTTCAAATTGAAAAAATAATAAAGCGAAGAAGAAATAAATTATACGTTAAATGGAAAGATTATTCGCATGATTTCGATAGTTGGATCCCGGCGTCAAGCGTTCAACATGCCAGTGGTCACTAAGATTTGTGCATCTTCTGGTAAAATTGTCTTCATTTGCCAAATAATTCTAATTTATGGTGTTGTGATTGCCAGCATATTCAATATTTCATCGCCTCAGCAAACAGAAAAACAGCTTTGGATATCCTTGTTGTCGAGTTGCTTAGGTTACCTGTTACCGAACCCGAAACTGAAGTTCAAAAGGAATGCAGCAATTCAACCTAGCCCTGCCGAGCAATAGCAGCTTGGATTTTTATCCGGATAATACAGTGACAAAATACACCACCCGCTTGCCTAGGTCGTTTGCACTACAAGGCGAGTGGGAACTCGCTCTGGACGAAATTTTTATACCGAAAACATGGAACACTTTTGCGAACGGAGAAGCTTGGCTCAAAATGAAAACTAGGGGTGGAACACAGCGCTTGGTTCTTCCCGGGGGTCATTACACAGCTGCATCCTTCGTGCAGGGCTTTCGATCCCTTTTAAGCTTGTCCGAAACAGAATCAAATGTGAGCTACTTGAGCATCACCAATCGACTACGTTTAAGCATCGGCGACAATTATCAAATCAAACTCAGCCCCAAGCTTGCCGCCATTTCAGGCTTTGATACCGGGTATTTATCAGAAGGCGCTCATTACTCAACTCGACCGCTTGATTTGGCGCAAGGAAGACATCTGATCTCTGTGTATTGCGATATATTGGAGAGCCGAGTGGTCGGCGATGCGCATGCCCCTCTATTGGCCATCGTCGGAAGTGATTCGGTGCACTTTACAAAAATAATTCATCGCCAATACGCTAAACTTCGATTTCTCAGGGTACAAAGAAAGGTATTTGATTCTATTACAATTGATATCCGAGACTCAACCGGAAAACCAGTGCCATTTGAAAGTGGGAGCGTTGTGGCGAACTTGACTTTGCGTGCAATAAAATCATGAACGGTGTTTGTGCAACAGCTTGTCCTTATCAAACCTACTATTTGAATCAGGCGGGTAACGGCCACCCCGTGTTTCACGGAGCTTCCTATCAACGCGGGCACGGTTTGGGGAATTTGTTTGCGGGTTTGGCTAAAAGCGTGGTGCCTCTGTTAAAGAGTGGCGCTAAAACCGTTGGAAAACAGCTGATCAGGTCGGGTGTCGAATTCGCGGGCGATTTAATTTCAGGCGTCAATCCGAAAAAAGCAGTCATTCAAAGAAGTAAAGAAGCCGGAAAAAATGTTTTCGGCTTGGTGGCCGATGCTCTTCAAAAACCACCGAGACAACGCAATAAAAAACGTAAACGCGCGCCTTCCAAAGCCAGTCGCAAAAAGGCAAAGCGGACGAAAGGACGTGACATTTTTAGTGGATGAGAATGACCTGTCACCCCAAGTCAGCAGAATGTGTTAAAAGCGAGTTGGATTTGTTTATGATTCCTCCGACAGATACAACTTGTACTGAAGGTTACTTTAGCGAATACTTACCCATCAGCACCATAGGAGAAGCATCTCCGATAGAATTCCACATTTCACCTACAACCGATGAGTACATAGACTTGTTTCACACCCATTTTCAAATCCGCGCCAAAGTCCTCAACGCGGATGGATCTGCTTTGGCGAATGACGCGGAAGTGTCGGTTGTCAACAATTTTGCGCATAGTCTGTTTAGTCAAGTGGATTTATCAGTCAACGATAAATTGGTTACCTCTGCAACAAACACTTACAGCTATAGGGCGTACATTGAGACTCTGATGTCATTTGGCCCGGCAGCGAAACAATCTTACCTAACAAGCGGTTTGTATTACAAAGATACAGCGGGAAAATTCGATACTATGTCAGGGGCAAACGGCGGATATGCCAAACGCAAAGCCTTTATCGCCGAAAGCAAAACAGTAGATCTTTACGCGAAACCGCATCTTGACTTGTGTAACCAAGACCGTTATGTTTTGAACGGGGTTGGTTTGAAATTTCGTTTTCTACGCAATTCGGATGAATTTGCTTTGATGTGCGCCGATGACGCAAACTACAAAATTCGCGTGGAAAATATGTCATTGTTCATCCGAAAAGTGAAAATCAGCCCTGCCGTTCAAATAGCACACGCGAAAGCGCTACTCAAATCCAACGCCTTGTATCCGATACGACGAACTGATGTGAAAATTCTAAGCATTGGAGCGGGAAACATGGATTTAAATCAACAGAATCTATTTCTGGGACAGGCTCCTAAAAGGGTTGTTGTTGGACTCGTAGAAAACAGCGCTTACAATGGAACGAGATCCAAAAATCCATTCAATTTTAAAAATTTCAAAGTGAATTTCATGGCCCTCCACATCGGAGCAAAAACTGTTCCTTCGAAAGTCCTAAAGCCTAATTTTGACGAAGATCTGTTCATGCGTTGTTACACCTCCATGTATACGGCCACTGGCAAGTTCTTTGAAGATCTCGGCAACAACATATCTCGCAAGGATTACAAAAACGGTTTCGCGCTTTTTTCTTTCAATCTTTCGCCAGACTTAAATTCAGGAAGTCATTTTGGTTTAAAGCAGAAGGGGAACATACGCTTGCAATTGCAATTCGCATCGCTGCTGACAGCAACGGTGAACGTCATCGTTTATGCAGAGTTTGATAATATTTTGGAATTGAACAAAGACAGAACAGTGCTGTTTGACTACTCCGCCTGAATGGATTCTCTCACCATAAAACGCATTTTAAACGAAGATAAAAAAGCCAGACGCATCTTCCGCGGAGTGTATCCGAAAGATCAAATAAACGGCATCGAGGTTCATGCACCGGCCGCGTACGTTTTTAATACCGATGACCACGATGAACCCGGAACTCACTGGTGTGCTGCTTATTTCGACGACAGCGGCAAGGGTTACTATTTCGACAGCTACGGATTAATGATTTTTCCCGAATTTTACAACTTTATGTCCGACAACGCCACTCAGTGGACGTTCAATAATATCCAACTCCAAAGCTTTCAATCCTCGGTTTGTGGACATTATGTAATTCTGTTTGTATTCGCTGTATCACGAAACATCTCAATGGAAGACTTTGTAAACTCTTTTTCGTCCAATTATATAGCAAATGACTTGGTTGTACAAACGTTATTCGATGAATAAATTCTCCCCGAAGCGCTTGGCAATTGACTGCGTCAAAACCGTCTTTGCAATATTACGTCAGAAAACAGGTCTGCAGGCGCGAATTAATTGGCTTCGCCAAGCCCTTTGATGGGCCTGGTAAACACGATTGCCTAGCGTACAATTGTTCCCATCCAATTGCCCTCAATAGCAATGCAATTCAGGAAACAATTTCCGCAAGCGAGGCCAGCTCACCACAAACGTAAAGATAATGCTATCTTGCGGTTTTTACCGTTTAGGGTTATATCAATCTGGGCAACAAACTACCTAGGGTTATACCTAATACATACCAAATAGTTAGGAAAATCATCCATAGGATTACATTCATTACCCTCTAAAGGGTTATAGTTAGAATTATTAGCATCTCAAATTAACGTCTAAACTTAGGGTTATTACCCTTAGGATTGAAGCTCCTAAACTTTGGGTCAGAGTCTAAACTTAGAATGATTACCGTCTAAACCTAGGGTTAGGGTTAGGGTTAGCATTTAAACCTAGGGTCTTAACTAGGGTTAGGGTTAGGGTTAGCTCCTAAACTTTGGGTCAGAGTCTAAACTTAGAATGATTACCGTCTAAACCTAGGGTTAGCATTTAAACCTAGGGTCTTAACTAGGGTTATAGTTAGGGTTAGCGTCTAAACTAAGGGTCTAAACTTAGGGTTAACGTCTAACCGTCTATAGGGTTAGACCGGAAGTAATTGAGCATACTTGGTGGGTCAAAGCCACAATATATACTACTCAAATTATGCTTCCTTGGTTAAAGATTAGCATCACTTTACGCCATGATGTGTTACATAACTTATGGCCCTAAAATTCGTGCAACTGTTAACTTTAAAGTAGAAAAATACAGTCAATAAAGTTTCCCGAAAATATCTTAAAACATGGCAGTGCGGGCATTTCCTGGAGCAGCAACCTGTCGTGCTGAAGATGGCTTCTTCCGTTGTTTGCACACTGGCGTTTGCATTCCACGGTACAAAGTTCGAAGTTACGGAAGCGACTGCTGGCTGGGTGCGGTGGCAGACGAGAGCGATGAGGATAGAGGTCAGCTCAAGAAACTATTTTTTCAAATGCTTTCAGTTTAAAGTATCCATTCATCATAACAACGATAACACATAGGACAGTTGCTTACTTTAAAAAAGTTAAATTTCAGAACCCTTGAATTGCACCGATGATGAATTTAAATGCCGCTCTCTCAAAAAGTGTGTACCGCGTTATCTTCTCAACACCAAAGAAAGCTGCAAATTAAACGAGGGCTTGATTCTTCCATGCAGAAATCAGACAGGTTGGTTGGTTGTTACTAAACTGCAACTTCAAATCCATTTATATTAGTAGTTTTTTATGGAAAGTTCCTCCTTTAACAATTCAAAACATTTTCATTCCTCCCTAATAAACTACACAGTAAATGTTTAACCTTACAAAGATCATTTAAAATTAGGTGCTTTTTAACTTTACGGTTTATATCCAGTGGTGGGTTTCATTTTTTTTGTCTGGCGGTTCTATCACAAAAGTCTTATTTTTCAGCCGGTTCTGTTACAAATAGTCCATTGACAGTAACCAGTAATGCTAACCGGTTCGCTGATCTCATAAAATTTCGTGAGACGGTTCTATACAACCGGTGCGGACCGGCTGAATCCCACCACTGTTTACGTCCCTAGAACTATAAAGTGTTTGTTTACAAATAACGTGTACAAGTTAAAGTCAATTTCTCCCATCAGGTTTCAAAATTTCCGGTAAGGTACCACTGCGCTATATGTAGACAAGTCACTGTTCCATTTATTGTATCATAGAATTCACGTGCAAACGCAGCAAGTTGTGTATTCCACGTTGGATGGTGAAGAACGGCAAGCGCAATTGTGACACAATGGTAGTGAAGGACGGAAGTGACGAAACCATCGATGTAACCTCATGTGACGCTTCAGAATTTCCCTGTTCCAACAACACTTCCTCACCACTACAGTGCATTCCGAGGGCATGTGTTGGAGACGGTGTGAAGGATTGTGCAAATGGAAGAGATGAAATTACGAACTTGACAAGTTGTTACAATGACACAGAGTTTCGGTGTAACACAAACGGACGTTGTTTGGAGCGACATCGAGTGATAAATAATTTTCCTGATTGTCCTGATGGTTCCGATGAAAAGTAAGCTCTTAAATGCATTCCAGATAAAGAGTTTCGATGCCACGACAACGGTCGTTGCATTCCGCGCTCGTGGCGAGGAAACACCTTCGTGAACTGTAACGATGGAAGCGACGAAATTCCATGGAGCGCAAACGAAACGTGCTTTGATGGCGAATTTCGTTGTCACAACGGCAAGCGATGCATTTCCATCTACTTGTTGTGTGACGGCATGGATCACTGCGGTGACTGTAGCGACGAGATTGAGAGCTGCACTGAACCCAGGATGCTTCGATGTCCTAACGAGCCGGGTACGTGTGTGCTTCCCACCTATTCCTGCGATGAGTTTGCAGACTGCCCAGAAAATACCGAATACGTCAAACATACCACTGGCTTCAAGTGTAACAAAGTTGTGGCCGGAATTGACAGTACTGTGTACTGCGTTCTGCCCCAATGGACATTAACTGATGAATATCCGATTTGCCAAGATTCGTCAGATTTGTGTTTTGTCAACGGAACTTTCAACTGTCATCGGTGTTTGTATTCGGACATGATTATTTCACCCAAACAGTTATGTGACGGTATTTTTGACTGTCCTGACCTAACAGACGAATGCCTTTGCGCCCGAAATGTTCCGGGTTCGGCTTCGTCAGTATATCTGTGTGACAATGTGTGCTATGGTGATTCTGGCAACCCTGCTTGTTCGTTGTGCAGCATGGGGCAAGTAAAATGTGGATTGGAAGACGTATGTATTTCCAAATCACAAGTGTGCGACGGTAAAGTGGATTGTCCTATCACAAAGCTTGATGAGCTTCACTGTGGCAGATCAACCAATCAGGACAACGTAATTAACTTAAAAAATTTTCATTGCGACCCCATTCCACAAGAAATAAGCAAAGTTATTCAAACAGTGTTGACCAAAGATGTCATAAACACCTTAGCTCCTTCGCAAGCTACAAAGTACGAGGCTGTTTGGCAATAGAAGAGAAGTATACGTATTTCATGATTATGGTTTCTGTTGTTGCAGGTGTAACAACGTTGTGGAGTGTTCAAGATTCGAAGACGAGTGCAGCGAGAGAGCAAATTGTAGCATCAGACATCCACTGTGCGACCAAATTCCTATGGACGTGGTAATGTTTTGACTGAGGGGTATTTCCATCCTTCATACTTCCTGTAATGTATAGTTTAAACCAGTGGTCTTCAACCTGTGGGTCGCGACCCCAAGTGGGGTCGCCTAAACTGTTTCTGGGGTCGCCATAAATTCAAGTTATTGGCGTTTAAATTTATTACCTAAAAAAATGATACGTTTTCGTTCTAGTTCGCAACCTTTGCTCATGTTCTGCAGTATAACTTGGTAGCTCCAGTCACAATCTAATCATTGTGATGCAGTAATCCACATGAAACACAGTCATCTAACCCATTGTTACGCCATAGAGCCTCATTAATGACATATTGTGTCCAAAATAATACAGCGAGTACAGGGAAATATACATGATTTTACTGATTTCTGCAAACTGGTGAGCTTTAACGCGAATTAGACTGGTCAAAGTAAATAAAACGTTTGGGTTCTAACATTTAAGCGTAATAACGCACGCTGAATGTTAATAGTTAAAGTATACTGGAAAATTGAGCGTTCATGTTTACATAAAAATAGTTTCAGTTTTGACATTACTACAAACATTTTTCTCCCTATTGGAAAAAACGGGGTCGCATGTAAATGCTGATTTAATTTTCTTTTAAATTGGGGTCGCCTTTAAAAAAGGTTGAAGACCACTGGTTTAAACTATTGAATGTGGAAGCCTTGATTTGCATAAAGTTCGTGCTTATACTTCTCTTTTGACACTTATTCATCATCTATTGCCACTTAGTGCCTAAGTTAAGACAGTGTTACCATATGTTGACTACAACTGTGTTACGAAAATCTTGCGACCAATTTCTTCTTAGATGTTTATCTCTGGACACTTACTCGGTGGAGATCTACTGGCAGTGCAAGCACGAAAATGTCAACTACATTTTGGCTTCAGTTCCATTCTAGGTTCATCAATTTGCAACGGATATGAGGAATGTCAGGAAGGTTACGACGAAGCGATTTGCCTCGGTCGCTTTCGATGCGCAGCAGGACAAGTCGAAACTTTAGTTTACGGTTAATAGATTGTCATTCAGACCTAAAAAGGCTGTATTTGTTTGTTGATTATTTAGTTATGTGTTTAATACTTTTTGCATTACTACAAAAGCTGGCATACTAGGGTTGTAAGTCGGGTCGGACTTTTCGGGCCTAGGTTTTTCAAATCGGGCCTGACTTCACATTCTGTGTACGCAACATTTTACAAATAAAATCCCCTAGCTAAATAGACTTTTAATGGACTAATGCCTAACAGCCCTAAAACGTCTTGTTTAAGCCAATGTTTGTTACTTTGCATTGTGCATGTCAACTTTACGATTTTCTGTACAGACGTACTTTTTGTAAGCTTTCATGTATTTGCCGGTCAAACAGTTTTGAGCCCTCTCAAAAACGATTTAGGTTCGGGCCGGGTTTGTATGCTTTGGTTCTGGCCGGATTTGTGCTAGAACTTCCGGCCCCGCCTAAAACTCTGTAGTATACAATTTACATAAACCAATCTTTCATACTAAAGTGGATAACTTCGTTCAGGTGTTCGTGATCGTGTAAGCATCCCGGTCCAGAAAACATGCGACCTGGTCTCCGATTGCATCAACTCCACAGACGAACTTAACTGTTCCGAATCCACACACTTCTACTGCCTCAACAAGTCCCCTCCATATGTACCAATAACCAAAGTTCTCGACGGCGTTTCAGACTGCAGCGATTCCTCAGACGAATGTCCTCCGAACTACTTCAAAAACGACGCACTTGCCTCCAACGAGCAAATGATCAAAATTCGAGCTCTCGAAATCCTGGTCTGGTTTATGGCAATATTGGCGTTGTTTGGCAACCTCGCAGTTATGATAAACACTGCGCTTTACTTTAAACAAACCAAGATCGATCAATTACAAAACAAAGTAGGCTTGATCAACAACGCTTTGATTTTCAACTTAGCAATAGCTGATTTTCTCATGGGTATCGTTCTCCTGGTTGTTGGAATCAAAGCGGTTGAGTTTTCAGGGAGTTACTGTCTTTTTGACAAGTTGTGGAGATCTAGTAACCTGTGCAACGCAATCGGTGCCATGACAGTGATTTCAAGTGAAACATCAGTGCTTACATTGGTTTGCATCACATCATATCGTCTCTACATCATTTGTAAACCTTTCGAGTCTCGTTGTATCAGGGGCAGAATTGCAATAATGTGGATCTGTATCATCTGGTTTGTCTCCTTTCTTCTTGCTTTGCTTCCACTTTCTACCGTCTTGTCTGGAAATATGTTAAACAGGGCTCAAATCACGCCTAGTCCTTATTTCTATTCTGATCAAGTGAAACTTACCGACTTCAGGCAATTTGCTCTGCGAATCGCTGCTTTAGGCAACAAAACTCAGCAAAATATTGAGTCATACAATTGGGACGAACTTAACGCTTATCTAACCTCGGAACAAAGCTCCGTGGCGCCATCCACTGTCGGTTATTTTGGTTACTACAGCAGCAGTAGCGTTTGCATTCCGCGTCTGTTTCGCATCAGCAAAAACGAATCGGGCGTCAACCCAATGTCGTCCATTGTAATCTCGTTCAACTTTGTGGCACTTCTTTACATTGCTTCGTCTTATGTTGCCATTTACATCAAATCGAGTGGCAATGAGGTGACTAAATCCAACAAGGTGAAGAACAAACAGAATGTGAGCATGCAACGGAAAATCACATTGCTCATAGCAACTGACATGTGCTGCTGGTTACCGATTTGCATCATGACATTTCTTAGTATGTCAGGAGTTGTTCTGCCTCCGGATTCCTATGCAGTTTCAGCAGTGGTTCTCCTGCCCATCAACAGCTCACTCAACCCGATGATTTGCACCAACTTTCCACAGATGGTCTATTCCAAAATCCGATTTCTTATCAACAAAGCCAGAAGTTGCTTCAATTTCTCGCCATTGCGCAACGCCGTGCATCGACCATCAGCCGAGCTTGAAATGCCCAAGAAAAATGTCACTAAAGTGTAACCTTCCAATTTTTTAACGTAAATTGGCCATAACACCAAGAAAGGCACGCTACTCTTTGTGCCTAAATTTAGATAATTGTTGTCTATTAATTATATACGTGGCCTACCTTTTGTCTGACGTTTCTGTAAATAAAACCCTTGCGCTGTCAGTAGCCAGTGATGCCCTAAAATGTTTACGTTTATGTGGATAAGTGAAACTTTTACCAAGTAAAGCTGTATACGAATCCCCGCCACTTGACGCTTGTGCAACGGTATAGCTAAAGCGTGTTCGGCATCTTTTCACCATTTGCGCCCCTTTGCTGTTTGCGCTCCTTGCCGTTTAACGTTACGCAGCTTTATCCGCTTGGGTAAATGCTATAGCGCGACTGTGCTGCTACGATTTGTTCTACGAGCAAACGAAATTCAAATCAAGCACGTCCTTGAAGGAGTAGAGTGCTAAAAACATGATTTGCAGACACAAACTGTTGCTGTTGTGTGTTTTTGTACAGACGGCATGATGTTGCTTACAAGTATGACATGTCTTGTTTGAAACTGAACTTGTTGACTTATTCCAATACCGTATTCAAGAATTATGCTTTAATATTTTTACTGAAAAAAATTGTTGTTTGAATATTACTGCCATTTGTCACTTCTTTCAATTACATTGTCGTTTTGCCTGGACGCAGCGACATGTTCATTATTTCCGCAACTCTCTCGATGTTAGAGTGTTCAGTTGTTTTCGCAACAGAAAAATTTAGTTAAACCCTCTTTTCTATTTTTTATTTCAAAAAACCGACCATTGTAACACTGCAGTTCTTTTCCTGGAATATGTATGTACTTACAATTTCGTTAGACGTCGCTTATGTGTTGTGACTAAAATTGCCTAATTTACAGCAGTGTTCAGTTTTCTGGTCACTGTAGGCAATATGTAATGTACAACGGTATTGGTTCTCAGTTAAAGCGAACAGAAAAGCGTCACAATCATCTTGTAACAAAAAAAATGGCCAATAACCTGACACAAAGAAACATGTGACGTTATAAGAGTCAACATATCTTAACTCATACACCAACATTGTCCTGACATTAATCTAAAATAATCGCACACAATCAAATTACGTACCAACTTGTTAGAAATCCAGGTTTAAACTACAGACACTTTGACGGATGTTTAGCACTTTAAAATGAACAGGCATTCATGCTTTTATAGCTGCACATAATACAAGGTATAATGTTAGAACATACATATTTCTAAACTAAAATAGTTCAATCACAAACTGCGACTCATAAAAAAGCTGCTCAGAGCACAGAAAGAAACTGCAAAACGTGGCCTGCGCAACATAGCACTAGCAATGGTATCAGACGCATTGTTACGTTTTAGTTTTCTCCACCAATCATGGCAGGCGCTTTAATACGTCACAGTAGGTATTGGCAAATCTCTAGCGTAAACTAGAAACAGGGAAAGAAAGCACATGCAAGCAACTTCTTGTTGTAACAATAAATGAATGCGAAAATCGGTATCTTTTTTACTATTCTATGTAGTTCATAATTCTAACGATTAAATGGTCGTTAGAACTGGTGTCAAAAGATAATAAAATGAAAGAACTTTAGTCTTTATTTCTAACAGGTTTACTACGTGGCATGATACAACTAAATTAGAATGTGATGTTTATTATTAAACTGAGACTAATTTGTCTGTCGTTGGAGTGCGTGTTTCAACAAGACAAGCACAGGTGCAAAGATGATGAGTTGGTTGAAATACGTTGGGTGAGCTCCGTTGCCTGTGTTGCAGTCGTCTAAAATTACAAGATTTGGAATTTAATTTCAAATTAGTAACAACGTTTTGATGAAAAAGTTGGCATATGGTCTCACAAGGTCATTTAAATATGTATTTTATTCCAGTATGTTACGTTCTACATCACCACTGCCTAAGCCTATAAGCGTTCTGCTTTACCTGTGTCACATGTGTAGGTGCAAAGACTTCCCGTGAAGCCTTGAACAGTTCTGTCGGAACACCCGGGTTGTGGGTCGCCGCACCATCTCGTAATTATTGCAGCAATGTTGCCGTCATCTTCTTCATCGCCAATATCACCGTCATCTGAATTTGCGAAACTTGTTTATATAAGACACAGTTTAAGTTCGTGTAACGTCTGGTAACAACACATTGACATGTTAATACTTTTGAGGGTAAAATATATGATGGAAATTTAAGAGTAAATTTGTTATCTGGGATCGACCTTTAAAAACGCAAGTAAGTTTAAAAGAGTATCTCACGCATAAAATATGCATAACTTTTTAAAACATAACATGCAACAAATCCTTTGTTTTTCTTGTTTTTGAATGCCTAGTACTCTGGTAACTGGAAATGGCCTAATCAACTAGACTCTAGTAATAGATTAGGCCATTGTACCAACATGTTTTGGGCATCAAATACATACTTGAACTTGTAAACACGGTTGTTACGCATTTGTCGTCGTTTGATGGACATGTGATACTGTGGGATTGCGCCACATTCGGTCCATAACAGTCCATTGGTGCTGCAGAGCCTGGTAGGTCTTGAAATGTGCAACTGTAGCATTTCAGGTTTTCCTCGCTGCCGTCAAGCCATCCATTTCCCGTATTGCAGTCATCTGTGTAAAGGAAACTTACTCGTGTTGTAGCATTTAAAAAAAAACACGTTTACTGTAGGCGTTTCAAACAATGATTAAATCACACGCGATACTTTCCAGTTTTTTGCATGAGATACGTTTGTGCAGTTTTCGGAAACATATAAGTTACCAAATGTTTGGTGTTTTAAACACTTTCATTTATTTAAGCAAGCCCCAAAACTTTCTTTTTCCGCAAATAAACTGCCTGAGGTTTATAGTAAAGTCTGACCAAACAATCGTTATGGTATCAATTTTACTAATGATAGTAGTTTACTGTTCATCGAGATTTTGCATGAAAAATCATGGTTTATCTACAATTGTACAAAAATACATAAACTGACTTTATTCAAATAGTATTTTTTACATTCTCGTCCAGTGTTTCGTAATGTCATGTCTTGATTCAGAACCATTTAGTCAATATCAGAATATTATAAATACATGTAATGTTCGGTAATTTCTACCTGTAGAGCAAGTGTAGGTGCACGTTGAGCCTTCATGATCTTCGTAGTTGGTTTCATTTACGCAACCGGTTTGAGGGTTTCCACATGATCGGTCAACTACAATAACATCTTCCCCGTTTGTGTCTGAAGTAAACAAGCAATATTCAAGCTGAATCGTGTTGAGATGAGGTAAACCTACTTTACTGGAAGACATAACTTAAATGCCCGCACTAGGATGCTAAGTAACAATGTGAAAAGGTGTGAAATCACAACACACGTAAGATATGTTACAGCAAAATAATACAAACCAATAAAAGACTTTGTGAACAACGTACACCATGTTTTTTGTGTTGAGATGAGATGAATCTACTTTACTGGACGCTATAACTTAGACCAGTGGTTCTTAACCTTTTTGTAGTCATGGACCCCTTTTATGAATTTTGTAAGTCTGCGGACCCCCAACGCAATTTACCATAAGTCGTTTTATGTTTCACGTTTCTTGCATTATAACCATGCGTTTAAAGCATTTAAATCCGCCTTCACAGTCCTTTAAAATCAATGATGTTTCTGTATTGTAGTGGCCAACACATCGAATTGATAATATTTCTGGTAAATATAACTTCACAAATCACTTGTCCTATAAAGTCTATTGTCCATGTGTGTTATGATGTCACAATAGGGAAGACAATCACAAAAAGTAATTGTTCTCAATCAAGGTGTAATAAACAGCGTGCACCCGTATGCAGGATTGTAAACACTGTTAAGAAACTTAAAAATATTCTTCTGTTGGTTAATGATACTTAACATATTTCCATCCATGGACCCCCTGAAACCATCTCACGGACCCCTTGGGGGGTCCGCGAACCCCAGGTTAAGAACCACTGACTTAGAGCCACGCACTATGATCATTGCTACGTAACTGCGCAAAATCAAACCGCAACATAAGTAAGAACGGTTATAGAAAACAATTTTGAGGTTTTGTGGATAAGGCACGGCGTGAAAAGTAGTTACCTACGTCTACTAAACATAATATTCTAAAAACTTTAAGTAGACATGCGAAAAATTTCCAGTTAGCTATATGAGTTTGTATGCCCGTCAAATTATTTCTGATGGTTTACTTACTGTTGACATATCTCCAATAGCTACGTTTGCTCATGGCGTTTAACCAGCTCGCGTAAAACTGCGTTGACGTACGCAAAGGGGAATTTAATATCGGGGAATGTCGAAATGCTACAGTCACGCCGAAGTTTTTGCACGCGATCGTTGGCACAAATAAAGGTCATTTATTTGATTTTTACTTTTTATCCAAGGTGTTCAAAGTTCAGGTACGGCACTTTTGTAAAATGGTACATTTATATGTTTCAGACTTGCTTAAAGTTAGATCAAAGTCGTTTAGTTTGTGATACATATATATATATGTACAAAAAACTATACTATGTGAAATACTCTTGTCCAAAGATTATTGTGTTTTTTTCCCATACCGAGAAGGCACATGTAAAAAAGTTTTAACATTTGCTGACAATGCTAGTAGCCCAAACGTACTATCTAATAAGTTTTGTACGTGTAACAAGACTTATAGCCATCGGCGATGGGTCCACTGTTTTAGTAGTTGGGTTAGTTCTGTAATGTCCAAACACAGGAAACTATCAAAAAAGCTTGAATAAAAGTCCTTGTTCAGGTAATGAAGCATTACACTTACTTGAACTCGAAAACACGGATGTTACACATTTATCATCTTTTGATGGACATGTGATACTGTGGGACTGAGCCACATTCGGCCCATAGCAATCCATTGGTGCTGCAGTGCCTGGTACATCTAGGAATGTGCAACTGTAGCATTCCAGGTTTTCCTCGCTATCGCCAAGCCACCCGTTTCCCGTGTTGCAGTCATCTGTACAATCGACAGAAACTTTGTGCAGAGATAGTTGTGTTAACACATATAGCATGATGATAAGGCTTTTCTTTAGACCAGTGGTTCTCAACCTTTTTTACTATGCGACCCCCTTTAGAGATTTTCTAACACCACGCGACCCCTATACACACGCACACACACAAGAAGTTTAACTACCAGCATGTGTTGATTGTGTTCATCACACATTTGCAATCTAACGTGGCTGCAATAGTTCGGCGTTTTGCTGTATTCCGGAAAACCCATATTTTTCAATAACTATTTCACTATTTCGTGTTTTTTTTATGTTAAGAAAAACCAAAACCCGCAATTGTAGAAGTATACAATCGCAAATAATGTTGCGCCCGTTCTAAATCAAACGGTCGTGTGAGTTACTACATGCTAAACAAAAGTCACAGGGAAAGTTTTTTTGATACAGATAAAATAATTCCGTGTTCGGTTGCGTCTCCGCGACCCCCTCAAAAGTGCTTGGCGACCCCTTGGGGGGTCGCGACCCCCAGGTTGAGAAACACTACTTTAGACAATCACTGACGTCTTAAAGCACCCATTGCCGTATTTAAACCTATAAACTCGAACAGATGTTGTTAAATCGTTTCGGGCAATTTTGCCGTGGCAATATTGCTTGTTCTATACTTGTAACTGTACTGTAATCAAGATTTTGTACTTATATTTGGTCAAATGTTTTATTATATCCTGGTCCATATTATTATGTTCACATGCATAAATTCAGATGTTTTTTAAACGAGTCTACAAAAAGTTAAAAATGGGAATGTACAGCTTTACCACATTTTTCGTAAATGAATATAAGTTTCAATGAATATTTTCTGACAGTTTACCGGTTGAGCAAGTGTAGTTGCACATTGAACCTGTGAAATCTTCATAGTTGGTATCATTTACACAACCAGCTTCAAGGTTTCCGCATGATCGGTCAATTACAACAACATCTTCTCCGTTTAAGTCTAAATATTAAAGTTAAATAAAGTAAACAAACAATATTAAAGTTAAATAAAGTTTAATATTTAAATAAAAGCATAAACTTTGTTCAAATCACAAGCAATAAATGTATCAGAAAAACTGGTGTAAAGGGTAAGTGAGGGCAAACAATTTCAGTTTGTTGCATTGTGGGTAACGTGACGTCATTGTTGACAAAGCACTGGTGACAAAACGACTTCACACACCAACTACTCATATTTACATTAAAATACATCGGGAGTAATTGTGCAGTTAGCTATGAGTTTGTAGTCCAGTCCAATGTTTTTCTGTTGGTTACCTTAGTGTTGACATATCTCCAATAGCTACGTTTGCTCATGGTGTTTATCCAGCTCGCGTAAAACTGCGTTGACGTACGCAAAGGGGAATTTATTGTCGGGGGATGTGACATTACTTACATTACGACCAGCTTTTCGCACGCTTTTGTTAAATAAAGGACACTGATTTAAATTCGACCCGACCTGTTTTGGAATGTCTTTCAATGTTTTTGACTTGCTTAAAGTAATGTCAATTTTGTTTAACTTAATAATAAATGAATCATGTTTGGCCAAAATTAAGCTATTTTACTATAAAACATGTTAAACTCCTGTTTTATTTATGCCAATGATCTTAATTTTTTTGCAAATCAACAACTTCAGGCAATGTACAGTATGTCATTTACCTGTACCGGCAAAGACCAGAGTAACACATGTATCATTAGGCGATGGACAGGTTACACTACGAGCCTGTGCCACGTTTGGGCCGTAACAATCCTTTCTGGCACCGATTCCAGGAACATCCCGGTATGTACAATTGTAGCAGTCAAGGCCGAATCCTGAAATAAACAATTTCTTTGAATTTGAACCGATACTATTGCGATTTGTATAGTGACAAATAACTACAATCATACAAAATACTTCAAGATTATTACCCTCCTTTAAACATTAAAAGCAGACTCAAAATGCAATTTCCTCAATGAAGATTTACACTACATCAATTGTTGCTTGCAAATAACATAAAATCACACGAGGCAAACGTCTCACCTTTTGAAACACTTACAATAACAATTACAAGTACACTGCAAAATCTCATCATGCATGTAAGTAGCTAATACCAGCAGTCAGAACTAAACGTGAGCAGTACGTCGTACCTGTTAAATACCTTAAGTATTTGCTCACGGCCACGCGCTAAGTGGACGTAAATTGGATTTATAAAGCAAACACTTCAGAGGTTGTATTTTCGATTCCTGTTTCAATCGAATTGGAGGTTTGACAGGAGGCAAAAACCGACTAAAACTAGTTTGTAACTGGAATATTCCGGCGAAAAGTCACCCAAAACCGGAATTTTCTTCAATTTTTTGACTTCTCAAAATCGAAAAATGGAAAGTTTTTTTTTTCGATAATCGGGTCGAAAAAGGTGATTTGACATTTTTTTCGTTTTTGTGTCGGGTTTATGAGATTGCTGTAACCTGGTGTTGGTGGAACCGGGAGAACAAATTGGAGCCTGGAGAGCGAATTAAAGCGGGAAAACTTTATTTCAAATCAATGAAACTGAAGTTCTAAAACTTCCAACTGCAGCCAACTTCGACGGATTAAAAACACAAAATTGCGATGAATCGTAAAGGATAAAAAATTAAAAATTACAAAGGTAAACATACAACTGTTTTACTTTGAATTTTGTCTGTTTTAGACGATTGCAACACAGGTAACGGAGCGAGATTTCAACCAATTTATCGTCCTTGTACTTTTGCTTATCTTGTTCAAACACGCACTCTAACGACGGACCAATTAATCTCAGTTTAATAACAAACAACACATTCTGATTTAGTTTTAATCGGTCATATAACTATGAACTGCATATAATAGTAAAAGACAAAGAAAGCGTTTTTGCATTCATTTATTGTTACAACGAGACGTTGCTTGCGTTTGCTTTCTTTTCCTGTTTCTGGTTTAGGCTATAGTGATTTGCCATTACTTACTGTGACGTAACAAAGCGCCTGCTATGATTGGTGGAGAAATCTTAAACGTAACAATGCGTCTGATATAGTAGTGCAATGTTGTGCGGACCACGTTTTACACTTTCTTTCTGTGCTGTGCCTGTGAGCAGCCATTTTAGTAGTCGCAGTTTGTGATTGAACTAATTTAGTTTAGAAATATGTATGTTCTAACATTACAGTGTATTATGTGCAGCTATAAAAACATGAATACTAAAGTTGATTTTAAAGTACAGGTTAAAAAATCCTGTAGTTTTAATCTGTACTTCTAACAAGTTGGTACGTAATTTGATTGTGTGCATTTATTTTAGATTAATGTCATGACAATGTTGGTGTACGAGTCACATGTTTCTTTGTGTCAGGTTATCGGCCATTTTGTTGTTTTCTATATTACAAGATGATTGTGACACTTTTCTGTTCGCTTTAACAGAGAACCAACACTGTTGTACATTACATATTGCCTACATTTACCAGAAAACTAAATACTACTGTGAATCAAATAATTTTAGTCACAACATAGGAACGTGTAACAAATTGCAAAATCGGTACATGTATCTTCCATGAAAAGAATTCCAGAATTACAATGGTCGACCTTGAAACAGTAAAAAAAACGAGGGTTTAAGTAAATTGTTCTTTTGGGAAAACGGGCAAACACATTAATATCAAGAAAGTTACAGAAATTATGAACTTATCGCTGCGTCCAGCCAAAACGACACTGAAAATGGAAAAAGTCCAAAGTGGCAGAAACATTCATACAACAGCATTTTCAGTAAAAATAATAAAGCATATTTCTTGAATACAGTCTTGAAATAAGTCAACAAGTTCAATTTCAAAGAAGACATGTCATCCTTGTAAGCAACATCATGCCGTCTGTGCAAAAACATGCAACAGCAAGAGTTTGTGTCCGCAAATAATGTTTTTAGCACTCTACTCTTTCAAGGACGTGCTTGATTTGAGTTTCATTTGCTTGTTAAACAAATCGTGACAGCACAGTCGCGCTATAGCATTTACCCAAGCGGACAAAGCTGCGTAATGTTAAACGGTAAAGCAAAGGGGCACAGATGGTAAAAAGATGCCGAACACGCTTTAGCTATACCGTTGCACAAGTGTCAAGTGGCGGGGCTCGTATACAGCTTTACTTAGTGAAAGTTTCACTTATCCACATAAAGTTATACATTTTAGGGCATCACTGACATCTGACAGCGCAAGGGTTTTATTTACAGCAACGTCAGACAAAAGGTAGGCCACGTATATAATTAATAGACAACAATTATCCAAATTTAAGCACAAAGAGTAGCGTGCCTTTCTTTGTGTTATGACCAACTTAAGTTTTAAAAATTGAAAGTTACACCTTCGTGATATTTTTCTTGGGCATTTCAAGCTCGATTGATGATCGATGCACGGCGTTGCCCAATGGCGAGAAGTTGAAGTAACTTCTGGCTTTGTTGATAAGAAATCGGATTTTGGAATAGACCATCTGTGGAAAGTTGGTGTAAATCATCGGGTTGAGTGAGCTGTTGATGGGCAGGAGAACCACTGCTGAAACTGCATAGGAATCCGGAGGCAGAACAACTCCTGACATACTAAGAAATGTCATGATGCAAATCGGTAACCAGCAGCACATGTCGGTTGCAATGAGCAATGTGATTTTCCGTTGCATGCTCACATTCTGTTTGTTTTTCACCTTGTTGGATTTTGTCACCGCGTTGCCACTGGACTTGATGTAAATGGCAACATAAGACGAGGCGATGTAAAGAAGTGCCACAAAGTTGAACGAGATTACTATGGACGACATCGGGTTGACGCCGGATTCGTTTTTGCTAATGCGAAACAAACGTGGAATGCAAACGCTGCTGCTGCTGTAGTAACCAAAATAACCGACAGTAGATGGCGCCACGAAGCTTTGTTCCAAAGTTAGATAAGCGTTAAGGTCGTCCCAATTGTATGACTCAATTTTCTGCTGAGTTTTGTTGCCTAAAGCAGCGATTCGCAAAGCGAATTGCCTGAAGTCGGTAAGTTTCACTTGATCAGAATAAAAGTAAGGACTGGGTGTGATTTGAGCGCTGGTCAACATATTTCCAGACAAGGCGGTAGAAAGTGGAAGCAAAGCAAGAAGAAAGGAGACAAACCAGATGATACAGATCCACATTATTGCAATTCTGCCCCTGATACAACGAGTTTCGAAAGGTTTATAAATGATGTAGAGACGATATGATGTGATGCAAACCAATGTAAGCACTGATGTTTCACTTGAAATCACTGTCATGGCACCGATTGCGTTGCACAGGTTACTAGATCTCCACAACTTGTCAAAAAGACAGTAACTCCCTGAAAACTCGACCGCTTTGATTCCAACAACCAGGAGAACGATACCCATGAGAAGATCAGCTATTGCTAAGTTGAAAATCATAACGTTGTTGATCAATCCTACTTTGTTTTGCAATTGATCGATCTTGGTTTGCTTAAAGTAAAGGACAGTGTTTATCATAACTGCGAGGTTGCCAAACAACGCCAATATTGCCATAAACCAGACCAGGATTTCAAGAGCTCGAATTTTGATCATTTGCTCGTTGGAAGCAAGTGCGTCGTTTTTGAAGTAGTTCGGAGGACATTCGTCTGAGGAATCGCTGCAGTCTGAAACGCCATCGAGAACTTTGGTTATTGGTACAAATGGAGGTGACTTGTTAAGGCAGTAGAAGTGTGTGGATTCGGAACAGTTAAGTTCGTCTGTGGAGTTGATGCAATCGGAGACCAGGTCGCATGTTTTCTGGACTGGAATGCTTACACGATCACGAACACCTGAACGAAGTTATCCACTTTAGTATGAAAGATTGGTTGATGCAAATTGTATACTACAGAGTTTTGAGCGGGGCCGGAAGTCATACAAGCCCGGCCCGAACCTAAATCGTTTTTGAGAAGCCTGTTAACTGTTTGACCGCCCAATACATGAAAGCTTACAAAAAGTACGTTTGTACAGAAAATCATAAAGTAGACATACACAATGGAAAATAACAGACGTAGTCGTTTTAGGGCTGTTAGGCATTAGTCTAGCAAATGTCTATTTAGCAACGTTATTTTATTTTAAAAATATTGCGGAAACAAAGTGTAGGCCCGAACGTGCACGGAAAAGTTCGACCCGATATAAGTTACAAGTCTGATATATCAGCTTCTGTAGTAATGCAAAACGTATTAAAGATATAACTAAATAATCAACAAATAAATACAGCATTTTTTAGGTCTGAATGGTAAAAAAATCTATTTACTGTAAACCAAAGTTTCGACTTGGCCTGCTGGGCATCGAAAGCGACCGGGGCAAATCGCTTCGTCGTAACCTTCCTGACAATCATCATATCCATTGCAAATTGATGAACCTAGAATAAAACTATAGGCAAAATGTAGTTGACATTTTCGTACATGCACTTTCATTGGATCTCCACCGACTAAGGATCCAGGGATAACCACCTGAGAAGAAATAGGTTGTTACGCAGAGTTTCCAAAATTAGGTTGCAGGCAACATGTGGTAACCCTTTTTTAACTTAGGCACCATATGACAATAGAGGAAATCAAAGTTTTTCAACTTTCGATAGAACAAACTACACTGCAGGAAGTGTGAAGGATGGAAATACCCCTAAGTCAAAACATTACCGTGCCCATAGGAATTTGGTCGCACACTGGATGTCTGATGCTACAGTTTGCTCTCTCGCTGCACTCGTCTTCGAATCTTGAACACTCCACAACATTATTGCACCTGACAACAACAGAAACCATAATCATGAAATCGTATACTTCTCTTCTATTGCCAAAACAGCCTCGTACTTTGTAGCTTCCAAAGGAGCTAAGCTGTTTATGACATCTTTGATTAAGATCGATTGAAGAACTTTCCTTTTATCTTGTGGAATGGGATCGCAATGAAAATTTTTCAAGTTAATCACGTTGTCCTGATTGGTTGATTTACCGCAGTGAAGCTCATCCAGCTTTGTGATTGAACAATCCACTTTACCATCGCACACTTGTGATTTGGAAATACATACGTCTTCCAATCCACATTTCACTTGCCCTATGCTGCACAACGAGCAAGCAAGGTTGCCAGGGTCTCCGTAGCACACATCGTCACACAGATATACTGACGAAGCCGAACCCGGAACATTTCGGGCGCAAAGGCATTCGTCTGTTAGGTCAGGGCAGTCAAAAATACCGTCACATAACTGTTTGGGTGAAATAATCATGTCCGAATACAAACACCGATGACATCTGAAAGTTCCATTGACAAAACACAAGTCTGATGAATCTTGGCAAATTGGATATTCATCGGTTAATGTATATTGGGGCAGAACGCAGTACACAGTTTGTTCAATTCCGGCCACAACTTTGTTACACTTGAAACCAGTGGTATATTGGACATCCTCGGCATTTTCTGGGCAGTCTGCATACTCATCGCAGGAATAGGTGGGAAGCATACACGTATCGGGCTCGTTAGGACATCGAAGCATCCTGGGTTCAGTACAGCTCTCAATCTCATCGCTACAGTCACTACAGTGATCCATGCCGTCACACAACAAGTAAATGGGAATACATCGCTTGCCGTTGTGACAACGAAATTCACCATCAAAGCACGTTTCGTTGGCGCTCCATGGAATTTCGTCGCTTCTATCGTTACAGTTCACGAAGGTGTTGCCTCGCCACGAGCGCGGAATGCAACGACCGTTGTCATGGCATCGAAACTCTTTATCTGGAATGCATTTAAGAGCTTGCTTTTCATCGGAACCATCAGGACAATCAGGAAAATTATTCCTCACTCGATGTCGTTCCAAACAACGTCCGTTTGTGTTACACCGAAACTCTGTGTCATTGTAACAACTTGTCAAGTTCGTAAGTTCATCTTTTCCATTTCCACAATCCTTCACACCGTCTCCAACCCATGCCCTCGGAATGCACTGTGACGATGAGGAAGTGTTGTTCGAACAGGGAAATTCCAAAGCGTCGCATGAGGTGAGGGTGATGGTTTCGTCACTTCCGTCTTTCACTACCATTGTGTCACAATTGCGCTTGCCGTTCCTCACCATCCAACGTGGAATACACAACTTGCTGCGTTTGCACGTGAATTCTATGATAAGTTGACATAAATGTGAGTATCTTGCCTACTTGTAGGACAGTGGTACCCAACCGGAAATTTTAAAACATAAAAGGGAGAAATCTACTTTAACTAAGTTAGTACACGTTATTTGTAAACATACACTTTAGCTCTGGGGATATAAACCAGAGAGTCGAACCGGAACTGAACCCGAACCCGCGAACTGGTTTGGGCGGTTAATTTCATTAAACCCGACCCGAACCGCGAACTGCGATTTTCTAAAAACCCGAACCGGAGTTGAACTCCATATTTTGTATGGCGTTGAACCCAAACCCGAACCGAACCAGTAAAAAACGCAGTATGTTTTATATTTTGTGATTTTTTTCAAAACAGCACACTGAAGAATTCACGAGATGACACTTACAGGGCGTGTCAAAAACAACAGTGCTCAGGAAAAAAAATTGAGTGTGATGAGGCCAGGTAGATGATGGGTAGAATTAAATTAAAACAAATAAAAATTTGAACCGGTTTGAAAACCGCAAACCGGTTCGGACCGGATAATTTGCCCAAACCGAAACAAAACCCGAAAATATACATTTTTAAAAACCCGAACCGAATCCGAACCCTAAAAAACAAAACCAAGTGAACCCGAACCGAACCTGAACACATATGACAAGCGGTTCGACTCCCTGATATAAACCGTAAAGTTAGTAAAACACATAATTTTAAATGATCTTTGTAAGGTTCAGCATCAGGGAGGAATGAAAATGTTTTGAATTGTTAAGTGAGGAATTTTTCCATAAAGAACCACTAATATAAATGGATTTAAATTCGCAGTTTAGTAACAACCAACCAACCTGTCTGATTTCTGCAAGGAAGTATCAAGTCCTCGTTTAATTTGCAGCTTTCTTTGGTGTTGAGAAGATAACGCGGTACACACTTTTGGATAGAGCGGCATCGAAATTCATCATCGGTACAATTCAAGGGTTCTGAAATTTAACATTTTGAAGTAAGCAACTGTCCTATACAGTGCCGGATTAAGGATCGGCTGCCCTGTAGGCACGTTTCATAAGTGGCCTGAAAATCAGGGTTGCCAAATAAAAATTAGAATTATCAGTGTTGCCAAATCATTGTCACAAAGAAAAGTGGCCTGGATTTTTGACTGGCCTGTATAGGCACGTGTCTACTTTGCCTAATGGTTAATCCGGCACTGGTCCTATATGTTATCGTTTTTATGATAAATGGACATTTTAAAGAGTTGGAAAATAATTTGTTGAACTAACCTCTATCCTCGTCGCTTTCGTCTGACAACGAATCCAGCCGGCAGTCGCTTCCGAAACTTCGCACTTTATAACGTGGAATGCAAACGCCAGTGTGCAAACAACGGAAGAAGCCATCTTCAGCACGACAGGTTGCTGTTCCGGGGGATCCCCACACTGCCATGTTTTAAGATTTTTTCAAGTAATTTTGTTGCCTGTATTCTCTACTTTAAAGTAAACAGTTGCACGAATTTTGGGGTCATAAGTTATGTAACACATCATGACGTAAAGTGGTACTAATCTTTAACCAAGCAAGCATAATTTGACACAATTAAACGTTAACTGTCAAAAAATCTATGTGAGACGAAATTATACGTAATAATAAAACCAGTTACATTTAGCAGTTTATGAGTGAAATTTTGCCAACCTTGTTTCAAAGGACGATATACGCTTTTTCCTTACCACTTACCTTGAGGTATTGAGATCCAAGAAAGAACAACAATAAGTACAAGTGGTTCCATTCTTTAGTTTGGCAAGATATGTTTCAACAAAATGCAAGTTTACGCAAAAAGTTATTAACATTCCTTTTATGCGGCGTTCGGTGGGCAAAAAGCAAAGTAATAGATTATTTTTTCCAAATATTATTTTTAAACAATCAGTATTTTTGAACACGCACTTTAGCTTATCCTACATGCGTGTCACTGAAAATGGTGCTTTAATTAAGCTTCCTGCAATTTCAGGTATAAATGTAATCTTTGACAAAATACAGTCGATTTTTTTATTAAATCTGCCTTATTGATATCAAGTTGTTGTTTTTCAAACGCAAAATTTTTCCCCGACTATTTCAGGTTTTTCAATCAAAATACTTCAAGTCTGATAGATTTGAGAACCAGAGGCTTACTCTTAACCTAATCTCAGCTATATAAGGAAGTGAAGCACTATTATGAGTCAAGTAGCGGAGCCGATTGTCCCAGCATATTCTGCTACACAAAAGTGAAAGTGATTGTTTTTTGTTAAGGTTTTATACAGGACACTATTGTCTATATTTAGGACCTACGTATAGGCTATACAAAGCAGGCTTGAAGAAGTGATTAAGTGGGTTACCTGTTTCCTACTATCATAATCTTCCTTTCATCACTAATTGAAATGAGCATTTTGGTGAACGTGTCTTGTTATGTTTCGAAAAGAGGCAGGAATCGGCTAAAACCAGTTTGAAACCGGAAAATTCCGGGAAAAAAAAGGCAAAAAGTTGCCCGAAACCGGATTTTTCTTCAAATTTTTGACTCCTAAAAACCGAAAATCCGAAAAGACTATTAGCCTTATTTTTGAACTCAAAAATCGAAAAACGAAAAGGCTTTGGCATTAGTTTTTTTTTCAAAAATCGGTCAAACTTCTGGTTTTTAATTCCGGTGTAATCCCCTTTAAGCTTCCTATCTCACTACAGTGCTGTTGATATAAGGTAATTTAACCTTTTTCCGTTTTTTTTTTTCAGGTTCATGAGATTGCTGGTGACCGTGGTGTTGGTGGAAGCTTGGAAAACGAAGTAGAGCTTGGAAACCGAGGTAAAGCCGGAAAAATTTGTTTCAACCTGGCCAATGAAACTGAAGTTCTGCCACGTTTGCAGCTAACTTCGACGGATCAAAAACGACAAAGTTGGAAATTAGATAAAAGACGGTCTTATCAGCGGCATCTCGACCCACTAGGTGGCGCATCGAACCAGTTGTTAATAACTTCATGGGTTTGAGATTAAGAAGCCAGGCAACCGGTAAATTTTAACGACCGATTTGCTGACCACACTATTCACACAAGATAAAACTTTGACACAGCTAGATATTTTTTATCCAGGGTTGCCACACCGTCCTTATTTCTAAGATTTGTCCTTATTTGAAGAGCAACGTCTGAGAAAAATTCATTGTCCTTATTTCTAAAAAAATCCCTGATTTTAATAAGATATTTTGTCTTATTTTTAACAATTATAAGTCAAATTCCTGCTACAAGTAAAGGAAACTTAGAGTGCTACAAGTAAGGAAACCTAGACCTGAGCTGTCGTGAGATGCGCTAAGTATTTTCTACAAACACGGACATGCTTAAACAGATTGTTTTCGGCTAAAAATACATGACATGTGATATGTCATGGCTCGTAAAAAAAGCAAGATTTGTTCAAAAACGTTTGTTCGCTTCGTATGAAATTTATTTTTTCGGTATAACCGATCACCCTCTGGTCATTCGAACCGCCGAGATGTTACTGGGACAGCAGAAACGTAACTACTCTTAACTTGCAACCAGTAACACACATGGTCAGTAATATCCAATCTAACTCTGTGTTACGCATCTTTCAATCCTTGCTTCATTGCTGGTTGCCTAGCAACAAACAGGAAAAAATACAAACAAACTGCTGCATGTATTGTGTACTGAATGTTTTCCTTGTTTGCAAATTTACATTTATTAAAGAAGTTGCACTGTGTTGTAACAGGAGTGTGTTATTTTAGTTCAGAACTACTAGATAAACCCGAAAACAAATTGACGCAGAGTCCATCATAAAAATAAAGCTAGATTGGAAAGTGAATTCTTCCCTAGGTCTAGAAATTACGCAGCGCTACAGGTAGTACGCGGTGGCAACGAAGCCAAGTTTGAGGAATTATAAAGATAAAGGGCAAGCTAAAACCGATTTGAAACTCAAAATTAACACGTTTGCTAAAAAATCAACAAATGCTCAATAAAGTTTGAGTTGACAATTAGTTAGGAAAGCAAACTTTTTACTCGAACCACAATCATTAAATAATTATTATTTAACCACTACACACAAATCTGTTCTTAATTCTAATAAAGGATGTAACGGCCCAAATAGACGTAAAAATCGACATGCATTAATATTCAAACGCTCACCATCAGTGATATTACTATTTGTTTACGCCTCCTTTCTCCGCGCAACGCGTGACTTCGTCTTACAGTTTTTGATTAAGTGACTTTGATTTTATTCTACTCAATATATTTCCACTTAAAACTGCGAAAACGACACATTTACATGAAGCGAAGGTATAATGTTTACAAACTGGTTTAAGAGGTCGAGGGTCATGTCATATGCGTTTGGAAGTATTTTTCGAAACAACTCGGGGTCAGTGTATAAAGGTTATTATCAGCTTGTTTGTTAAAAAACGAATAGTTTATGTAGCTAACTGTGGTTTATATACCAGTATTAATATACGATTAATTAAACTTTAAACTCAACCTGTAGTGCAGTGGTTCTTAAAGTATGGGTCGCGACCCAAATATGGGTCGCGCAGTGTCAAATAATGGGTCGCGCTACGGTAATTCAATTCTGCCCAAACGAACTATTACTGAATTAAGTAAACACAAACGAATTTACTTAATGCAGTAATAAAGTCACCTCACCCAACCACATTCATACAATGACAAATTTTTTTTGGGATTTGGGATTCACTTTTATCAATGATCATGGTGCTGTAAAGCTGCGATGTGTGCTGTGTTATGCAGTGTTGTCGAACAAATCAAGCTCGTTCAGCCTGCAGCCATTTTTACATGGCCAGACCCCTATGCGGCGACGACGTGGCCTCGAAATTGCTGTACGTCTCGTTATTGAACAGCACAGTTAAATATATAAATCATTTGTTTGTAATCACCACTCATTGTTTCATAGAACTGTGTACTACAAATGGTTGTCTGCGTCTTTTTCTATTTCATGCATATGAGAAATTTTTTAAGGTTTGGGTCGTGAGGTGTTCATAAAACTCAGATTTGGGTCGCGGTCAAAAAAGTTTGAGAACCACTGCTGTAGTGGAAGATATATATATATTGTTTTCTCTTTCAAAATTAATCAGCGAAAATTTTACTCCCCAATTTTTTTCCCGCGCCACATCATCAAAACTTGACACGCTTGGGTGTGCGCAGCCAATCAGCGCTTAGTAAGTTTTTGGCGTGCCAAGAGCCATTCCAGACAAAGTCATTTGTCTCGTGGTGTTGCGGCGTGCGGAGGTGGAATTGTCAAGAAGTTACAAGGTAAATCAAACTTCTGTGTTTAACTATGCTACACAATAGGGACAGCTCTAACAATATTGTAGTGTATGCGGGCATTCAACCCATAACTAAATCATTTATTTGCCGTATTTGTTTGTTGTAAAAGACCTTATTGTGGAATCTTGACTAACTGACATTCTAGGCGAGTTGTAACGTTTACAGTTACACCATGCGGTTGTTGCAACGCATCGTGCTTTAGGCATTGTGACGTCATAGTGGGCGTGTTTTTTTAAAAAATCAGCGTGGCTTGTAAAATCTGCAACGCGCGTTGTGTAGTTTCAGCCTTGTTGGCCTAGATATATTATTACAACTTGCACAGCCCAGTGTTGCGCGTTACTTAATGTGTTGTTTTATTTGCAGAATCCGATGTTCTTCTGCTCGACGACCTCTTCCACCATCGTCAAACCACTTCAAATATTTCACTTGTATGTAACAATAGGAGTCTGTCGTGGGTCAACCGAGATTGCGGAACCGATAGGACTAACATAGGTTAATTGGCGCTAGGGTGAGTGAGCTATTCTTTGTTCGAGGTGAACCCGTAAAGGAAGTCTTCCTCGGTCAAAGAACGCCCCAAGTCTGTATGAGTGCTACTATGTCAGCAAGTTGGCGCTAGGGCTACAGCTAGAGTGGCACTCTTTAACTAGGGGTAGGTTATAGTTAACATAGGTGGGGTACGTTTGGGATTCGCGCGCCACGTAGGGACTCTAGCTTAGATCGATTTCTAGTTAAGTGTGGCGCGTTGCAAATGGCTTTAGCTAAAATAAGGTGCGTATAGAAACACGGCCTGGACATGGCCTCCATCGCATTGCATTGGCCGCGGTGCAGACGACACTGAGTAGGGACACCGCTATTCCAATGAAGGCTTTGGCTCGAAAGCCAGAGGAGACCGGCTTTGCATATAGCCCGAAAAGTTTCGTGATCCACCCTGGTAGGGCGCAAACTGTTGTTAATTGTTTTTCCCCAGCCCTGCGTTTGCGTAAAACATTTGGGTCCCTGCGGGGGGACTCGGAGGGCAAGGGACAGTAACGCGATGTTGTTGAGTTATACGCCTTAAACTTTACTGTTCCTTTAAAACAAATTTCTGCGCCTATTCTAACTGTAAAGTTAGGGATGTTGTGGACTTTTTTTTATCTAGTTTGACCAGCTTGTTTTATCCATTTTTGTACATCCGGCTCCAGGTTTCCTTTTCTAAAAAGAGGCCGCGAATTGGATATCAAACATGCGATGTAATATAACTCCTGTTAATCAGGTTGTCATTTTTATGCTAAAAATATCGGTCAATCTAATGCCCCAAATTTCCCATTTTGCTGGTTAAACTCATTTTTATTTGTGGATTTAGGCTAACCAGAGTTGCAAGCGGGCCCGAAATCTGAGCCCGAACCCGGCCCGAACCCGAAAGTATAAGCCCGAAGCCCGGCCCGAACCCGAAACGTTTTTGAGAAGCCCGTTTAGGCCCGAAATTTTGATTGACAGGCCTATCCACGAAAGCCTTGCAACAAAGGATGAGAAAGAAAAAAGATAAAGACAACAAACACAATGAACAATAGTAGACAATGAGGTAAACAATACGTTTTAGAGTAGGGTGGGCATTAGGTCAAAGCCAGAGAATTGTTACTAAAAAGTGGCGGCAACGGAACTTAAAGTAAGGCCCGTTTTGAGCCCGTTTTCTGACAAATACCTAAGCCCGAACCCGGCCCGAACCCGGCCCGAACCCGAACCCGGCCCGAAAAGCCCGGCCCGACTTGCAACTCTGAGGCTAACTAACTTATCGTTTACTTCAGTTCCGTATTCTTGCTGACCCGGCCACCCAGTCACTATGGGGCAGTGACAATTGGGTGGTTGTAAAACACGACATACTCAACTTCTACTTTTCTAGGCTAATTTGCGACGGCTGTATGCAGAGCAGTTAGTTGAGGTAAGTTTGTGTACTTTTACGTCGCTCGCGTAGGGACGATGGCGGTTCCAACGTTTTTTCAGAAACCTAATAAACGAAGCAGACGAACAACCATTTTGCTACCTAATTCACCGATTCTGTTTTCAAATTAAAAGTTAATTATAGAACTATTATAACCTATAAACGAAAGCGTTACATCTCTCTGTCGTTTTCCTTTTTTCATCAACAAAACTGTGTGCGGAGTCCACTTTTTCTATCCTTTCATTTATTTTTAAGTAGGCCAGTTCTTGGGGGTGTTGTGCCTTTTTACATCAGCCGACAGGTCCTTTATGATGTTACTGTGTTTTTTATTGCCCGTCGCTTGCCCTAACCATGTGAACCGCCATCTTCAAGTGTTAAAAAGTTTAGTTGTGGCAGAAGTCGGGTTTTGCTGTTTTTCAATTTCAAGTCAACTTGCTAAATTGTAAGTTTTTTGTTGTTGATTCAGTTTCTTGTTTTAAACCAATCTTGATTTTTTTTGTTTTTTAGGTTTTCGGTGAAAACATTTGTATTTTAAATATGGAAGTTGAAAAATGCAAAAATACATGCAAAACAAAAAATTCAAAACCATGCCCTGCAATATACGATCCCGGGTATATTGAACATTTGTGTTTCGTAATCCTTATGTATTTTTGTTGTTGTTTTTTCTGCAGGAAATATAACTTTTATATTTTCTACAGGTTTAAACTTATGTTTTATTTTTCAGGTTTTAATATTATTTTCTGCAGGATTAACTATTAATTTTTGTTTTTCAGATTCCAGGGGGCATCTTGAAATATTTAAATTTGCAACAATTTGTTTTGTTTTTCAGATTTTAGGATTTTGAAACTTGTTAGGTTTTTCAGATTAGGGAATCGTTAGTGACTTATGTTCTGTAGGTGTTGGAAAAAGTAGAGTTGTAATTTCTAAACAATAATTCCTTCTTTTCAAGCTTAACCTAAGAGGTTTTGTCTGCAGGTGCTTAGGAGCTTTAATACATTTTCAGGTGTTTTTGATAAATAGAACTTCGCGTCATTTGTTTAGTAACTTACACTTATTTAGAAAATGTACAAGGTAACTAATTTAAGTTAACATTCTCTTTTGCAGGTTTGCCAAACTTTGTTTTGGTTTTTCAACTTTTTAGGTTTAAACAGTTTAGAAATTTAGGTTTTATGTTTCCACAGTTTCACTAATTACAATTTTAATGTTGCAAAAGGAGGAATAACCAAGACAAAAATAGAACTGTCACTCGAAAAACACAACGTAAGTATTGCTCCACAGTTTTATTCCCCTTCAACACTTGGAAAATTTAGTTTTCTAACTTGTTATTCAGATGCTTCAACAAAGAGTCATTCACATCACGGTCCAGCAAACGACGGCGACAGCAATGATTTCAACCGCAAAGAAAAAAGGTGATATTGTTTATTTCAAACACCAATAGATTTTGTATCTGAAAATTATGAATTGAATTGCATGACTTAAATTGTCGTGTTCATATTTAGGTAATTTGTTTTTGAGTTAAATTTAACTGATTTTTTATATTTAAGACGTCGTCCTCACTTCATTGGTGTCCAACGCACGGCTGCCTTCAGCACGGGAGTTCCCCCGACATCATCGTTAATGACGTCATAACATTCCGTCAGATGATGTCACCTGACGCATAACATCGTCTCGTCATCACACTGACGTAACGTCGTGCAACGTAAATTATTTAGTGCCGCCCAGACGATGACGTCACCACATTCCGTCAGATGTCAACACTTCACGTTGTCATCGCAACTTCATACGTCACACTGACGTAAAAGAGTACACGTCAAGCTGGGTTCCAGTCTGAGGTAAACCTGTTCCACAGTCAGCCCTCAGAAGGCGGTGACGCCCTACAAGGCTGGGGCTCCTACGTCGCTATGACCTAGATTTCTGACGTCATGATGCCATTCCACTGCCTGGTGGACTTCATATTCGGGAACTGTTGCCTCCCCCCCCCCCCCCCCCCCCCCTTACTTTTGACTGAACGATCTTGGGCAATATTTTTGTTTTACACGAAAACATGTACAAACCAACACAGCGTCACAGCGGCACGTTACAATCGAGCGTGTTTAGTTTCAACAACACTGCGACGTGTAGAAAGAATTAATAAATCCACTCCTGCAACTTTTTTCGAGGTTTTGAATTATAATGCATAAGTCCATTGAACAAAAGCAATTTTCTTCTACGCGATATGCTATGCATCGTAACATGCTTTAAATGGACTGTCATGATGTTTTAGTTATATTTTTTGATTATATACTGATGAATTTTACTCACAACATGCACCCATTCTCTCGTACTTCATAAACTAAGCTTACCCACATTCCTGGTTGCAAAAAGGCAATGTTTAAATATTAATGTAAAAAGAGTAAAAGGCATTTAATTTTTTTCCGCGAAGTGGTACATTTTACACGCATAGTGTGCAATTTGCACCAAAGTCTTGTGTAAAATGGACCACTTACTAACGGTAACAGCCTCAGATACCAACGGAAGCAGGATTTTTGAATTTTATTAAATGAAATCAAAACTGGGATAAAAAAATTAAAATGAAGGAAGTCTTTGAAGATAAAAAGGCCACAAATGGAATCACTAGGATAGCTGAAATAAAAAAAATTAGAAGAACACTTCCAAATAGCACTATGGCAAATTAAAACAACAATTGAAAAGCAAAACACAATGAATGTAAATCCTGCATTGAGCCATCAACACTCGTAAATGAACGTGTTTGTCATCAAAATCAGAAAAAATAAAGAAATTTCTTTCCTGAATGCATTTAGACATAAACTGTTTAGTCGTAAGCTAAGCCAACTTCTTTAAAAACTGTCAGAAACCTTCCCGAATGGTGTTTAAATAGTTGCTTTATTTTCAGCTGCCTGGTCCAAATTACACACTTTCACACGCAATATTTTACCCAACCTATTTTACTTTTGAAAAGTTTTAGCGGATTATTCTGTGTATGCTGAAATAATTGTACCTCACAAAAATCATACCCACTGAGATTTGCACTAATCAGTAGTAAAGAAATGTTTGATCCCTAAAAAAATTATCAAATTTGCAAAAAAATTTTTCTTTGAATAGCAAACGGAAAGTACAGCATCAAGTTTGGAGCTAGGCGGCCGTAAGCCAAAGTATATATAAAACACAAGTAGCCCAACCCAGTGTTACACGATAGAGCAGGGGTGGGCAAACTTTTCAGTGCAAGGGCCGCATTCAAAAGTTCTTAATCTCAGGGGGCCGCATAGTATTTTACCAACGGCCCCCAATTGCTTGCTTGTTTTTTTTTTATATAACTGGTGTAAAGAATTAGGTTTGTATCCTATATATACCATTTAAAGCCGCCTAAAATGCTCAGATCAAAAATTTCTTACTTGACGCATAAGTTTAGCTAAACGGAGCTAACTGTTTATGACGTCATAATCTGTCTTGTGACGATTGCGGTGCCTGTTCTTTCGCATTGTTTGCACACAATAAGCGGATAAAAAGCCTGGCGCAATTGGTTACTATGCTGGTAATCTTTTTCTCCAGTCTTACGAAATCTGTTTTTAGCAGTTTCAAAATCAAATTATTTGGCAAAATAATTTAGTTACGTCACCGCCGCCAGCGCGTGTATTTTTTGACATACATGGTCACCGCCTCACAAACTCGTCTCCGCGGCCGCATGTAGCCGTACGGCCGCAAGTTGTGCACCCCTGATTTTGCCCAAAGTATTAACGGAGTATATTTTCACCTATGTGCAAATACGTTTGTTGTCACTGAAATTATTGGACAAATATTGGTTGAAACGCCACAATTGCAAATGTTTCAAAATAAACAAGCATTTGTTGCAACATAGGCTACACCACGTCTTTTTGTCAAGAAATTATTGCGCCAACATTAATGTGTTAACGATTCTAAAGCCGTGTTTAATGTCCGTTTGCAAAGTATTGCAACGACCTAAACTTGATCCAATGTGAACAAAGTTTTGGCGTCAACAGTGCAAAATGGGCTGTTTGAAAACGTGAATCGCTTTTACTTTTATTTACCTTTATCGAACAAAGAAATTTTGTCAAGTGACAATTTGCAAAATAATGTGGCAGACACAACCGGCTATAAAGCACGTAAAAAGTGTCTGTGTTTAGTTCCAAAGTATGGTACGGGTACAGATACTGCACATGGTATAGGTATCGGCAAGTCGCAACCCCGGTATTTTTTAAAACTCGTCGGCTGTGCTCATAATACTATTCAGCGTTACTAACATTCTCTTTAAAATTCACTAACATTTGGCGGGCCGCATGAACTCCTTTGCCGGGCCGCATGCGGCCCGCGGGCCGTAGTTTGCCCACCCCTGCGATAGAGCCTCATGGACGCCATTTTGTGTCCAATTTAATACAGCAGGTACAGGGAAAACACATAAATTGTCTGATTTTTACAAATGGTGGGCTTTAACGCGAATTTGATAGGCCAAATCAAATAAAACTTTTGGGTTCTAACATTTCAGCCTGATAATCCACGCTGAATGCAAAAGTTTACATGAAAAATAAGCCGCTAAATTTACATGAAAAAGACAATTTAGCTTTTATTATTACGTTGAAATGTTATAACCCGAAATTTTCATTTAATTTGGCGAATCAAATTCGCGTTTATACTCTCCAGTTTTTGCTAATCAGACAATTTATGTTTTATAAGTTTCATTTTGGACACAAAATGGCTCCATAGCCTTTATTGCGTAACATAGGGTTGGACAACTTGTGTTTTATATAGACTTTGCCGTAAGCCGTATATCAAGTTTTCTTTGAAGCTGTACAAACAATATTCTGCCACCTTGCGTATTTTCCGAAATATATGCAAGTTCCAAATTACACGACTTTCCCCCTATATACATTTTAATTACAATAAACTGTTTACTTGTAAAATCTAGAAACATGAATTTTAGCAATGAGTATAAACACGTGTTTGTGGAAGTGAATAACTTTGAATAGGCGATATTGATGGAAAACAACCCATATTTGCGTATAACATAGGCTAGACTGAATGTGCAAACTGATGCATTTTTTTTAGGTGCAAAGTGGTTTAGCCTACTGACATACGAAAATGGTGTGATCAGAGAAAAAGCAATCTGCAGATTTTTCTTTTGATTGTTCTCACCAAACTCTGCGTTTCGTCTGGATTTTCTGTTTTCTAGGCGTTTTACCAGTGGTCATGTGCCCTTGTTTAGCCGTGTCCTGGGTCTGCCTCTTCCATAAGGCTTAACGTTCATTGGCTATATGGATTTTCTTCAGTTGTGTAAATCGTTTATCAACAAAGGCCAAAATCAGTTCAAGACCGTAGAGGCTAAAGAATGCTCGTTCAGTTGTCCAACAACACTGTTTCCTAATTGCGCAGCTTTTCGTCTTGTTTATTTATTGGCACACTTTTTTATGTTTTACGGACTCCTGACGCAGAACGCGTGACTGCTGTGGTAAGCAAAGACATACGTTTTCTCATTCAATTTCTTTAGGCCTTATAATTGGTCTTTGTGCTCCTGTGTGCCAAAGCAGTAGCCTAGTAGCCTACACCTAATAAAAATCATTAATATCTAATCCTAATTTTGGTACCTCCAATTTAAAAAAAACATTTGGCAGCCACAAGTAATCGTTTTGAGCTGTCTTAATAGACGCCAAAGAAATCATTGCGTAATATTATGTCAAAAACTTTAATTACGACACCTGCCGAAATGCAATGCGTAAGTTTCAGTTCTGGTGAAACAAAAGCCTTTTGGATCGGGTTCACTTCTGGTCGAACAGACGGTTTTGAAACTTTACACTCCAGAAATAGCTCTACGCGACGGAAACTAACAAGTGGATTGTTATTTGAGATCTTCAACAATAATTGGGCTTTATTAATCTGTGACAGCTACATAGTCGCGTTCAGTGTTTTGTCGAGCTTTACAGGGAGCTGACAACTACGCCAGGGGTCACCAACCTTTTTTTGCGCAAGCCGGATAATTTTACGATTATCGCCAAGAGCCTGTAGTTTTTTTGCAATCTTGTTTGACAAACGGTATAAAAAATTGGTTTCTAGATACGCCGTATGCTAGAAAAGTTATGGAACTACTGGATTATTTCGTTCTACAGTTTAATTGTAAAATAATGCAGAATGAATCTTGTTTTTGTTTTGAAGCTTCAAAGAACCAGAGACAAAAAATGACCGTCTGGGGAACCTCCTTGTTTTTGGTCCGACTCCGAATTTACTAATCTGCTGCGCCGTTTTCAGATTCAATAAATAAACTTGCCAAGGTGGGCATGATAGTAGCATTAAACCGGAGAATGTATTCAGTCCAGTGCAATTGAAAACTACATCTAAATTAAAACCGAGTAAAAAGAGGCAAAGAAATGAGTTAAATCTCATTCTTAGTTTTCAGTATGGTGAAACAGTTTCATTTTCAGAAATTTTCAGGTTTAGCTTATGACCAACAATATTTTATGTATTGAACAGCAAAGATAACATTATTGAGAAAAGTCAATGTTTACAATTATATCAATTAATTCAATATGTAATAATGTAACTAATGAAAGTGAACATGACCAGCAGTAAAAACAACAACGCAGTCTTAAATTCCACCTCTGAAAATGTACCAAGGATTTTAAAGACGATGTTATTGCTGATGGTGGATTTGGCACAGTTTATACAAAGGAACACCCGGAGTATGGTAACATTGTTGTGAAGCGATTTCGTTTATGTCATGCCTCTGATGAAGTAAGAAGCAGAACTTATTGAATGCACATAAAGCACAGTTGTTAAGAATAATTTGTCTCTCCATCTGTCTTTTTGTGAATGTCAAGTACAGGGGTTCTTAAACTGGGGGGCCTAGGGGGGCGTGAAGGGTTCGCAAGGGGGGTGAAGCACATTATGGCAGCAAAGTGAACGCTTCATTAGGCAGCAAAGTAAACGCTTCATTACTCTGAAATGGATGTCCAGTTGTACTAACTAAACTTTTTTTCCACTGCGGGCCGGATACGTTTATTCGCCCGTGCGGCATAGTTTACATGCCCTAGTGCCGTCTTCTCAAACTTAGCCCACGAGGCGATTTTTATAGGGGCGCCAAGATATGATCTTTTAGAAAACCCATTTAAAATCTGTTAAATTGTATAGTTAGTCTCATCTTACAAGAAATGCTTATATATTACGTCACAAGTAACACAATAAGGCAATTGTTTGCGCACAATTAACACTTTTTGTTTTGTCTGTGACGTAATAAACTGGCTTTGGGTCAATCCTGGGCATTGCAATCCTATGAAAGTCGGTAATATTAATTTGGCATGTCGTAACAGTAAACTTTCGTAAGGAGTAGAATAATTTTTGACAGTAACAAAGTTATCAATACGTTTTGGCAAACCTAAAAAATGGGATCGCAGGCCGTAGTTTGGTGACCCCTGTAGTCCTGTACTATATAGTCGGCTGTACATTCTTTATTTGTTCGCAATTTCGCTTTAGAGATTGCCTTGATTTTGGGTGAATCAACAATTTCTGGGCAACATATGCGTAGTTTACACGAATACTGACAACGTGGCTCAGTGCGCGTGCAAAAAAAACCTTTTTTCCCAACTTATCTGTGTTGAAGTGGCTTTTTCCAACGTTTGGAACTAACTTGACAGTAGCTAAGGCGGATCTATGATGTAGGTTGTTTTCAAAAAACAAGACAAGCATCATCAGTGCTAACGTTTTTAGGGGGGGCGTGAGAATAAATAAATCGTGTCAAGTGGGGCTCGACCGAAAAAGTTTAAGAACCCCTGGTCAAGTACATGTATGACTTCAGTATTATCCAAGTTTACTGTCTTTTATTATAAGTATGGACCACAATGGTTATAATGTTACATTAAAAAGCATTTTTTTGTGTGTAATTATGTCTACTTAACAATATTTTATTTACTGTTTTTGTTTTTAAATATGTTGAAGATTTGAAGAAACTGTAAAAGTTGCAGAAGTGGCAGAAAACTATGGGAAAAGTTTAAACATATCTAACACATTTAAAATGGGTGATTTTTTTAAACAATGTCAAAATTTGCTGAAATACGTATAGAAACTAAAGGATTTGAATCAGATTAGCATTGTTTGTACTTTTAGTAGCATGATTATTAAAGCCTTTTTCCCTTATTGGTATTTCTTCAAAATCCTTCGTTCAAAGAATTATATTTTATGTCCAGTGTGGAAAGAGAGCATAAAATGTTGCACTTGTGTAATCATCCCAACATACTTAAGTGCTTTGAACGAAAAAAACTGTCGACTGGTTCTATTGAACTCATGCTCGAACAGGCAGGTGGGGGAAACCTGCAGGATCTTGTGCTGAAATATGAAGAACTTGCTTGGGATGACCGATTTCATATTGCAATGGGACTTGCCAAAGGTCTTAGTTACCTACATTCAATGTCTGTTGTTCATGGCGATATTAAACCACAGAATGTACTTCTCACAGAATCCAAAGAGGTAAGAAACCTTGCTACTTGACAAAAGGCATTTAGGGGGTGTCTACAGCCTGATGCAGTCAGAAACGCATACGATTTCTGCTCTAAATAGGTCTAATAATTACAGCATCTGACTTGGGCAAAATTGTAATGGCATGTTGGTTGGTTGAACCCCATACCTTGACTAGGTATTTCACTAGGGCTCCCCCATTAAGTGTGTCAAGTGTTTAAACTTTATGTTCTATTTTTTAATAAGGTGTGATGGTATTATGTGCTACCTTACCTTTAATACACATGTGGTTGTATTAGGTAAAAATTCGTGATTTTGGTTCTGCAAGAATCCTTGAGATACCATCTGCTTCTTGGGAGTCTATAAACAAAAAAAACAAAAAGATCAGAAAACCAATTTTTACTGTGCCCCAGAGCTCTATAAAGCACACCAAAATGAAGATGGCACCAAAGTGAAAATCATCAGAGATTATCCTATGGATGTTTACAGGTAAATTTACTTCTAGATAACCTTTTTTGCTAATTTGTTTTGCTGTTTGAGCATCAACTATTGTTTTCATTTTACAGTTATGCAATGGTGCTTTACGAAGTTATTACAAAGAAAGAAATGTATAAAGATGCTGAACGCCATCCGCTTATTATCCAAAATGCCATTTTACGTGGTGAAAGACCAAATCTAGCTCCACTTACTGACATCATGGATTCCTTGCAACCAGAATCCAAGGATTTTGAAATACTTCAACTTTTATGTAATATTATGAAGCAATGTTGGGATGCAGATCCGTTAAAGCGATTAACAATGGATGAAGGTAATGTGTAAAAATATCCTAACTTTGCAATGGCCCATTTGACTGTTAACAATTTTATTGCTTCTTTTATTATGGGTCCTCTTCTATGAAGGGGACACATATTGTTTTTGTCCGAATTTTTTTCTCTTTTTTTGTCTAACGCTGGTTTGTGATACGCGTTTGGTCAAGAAAGAGTGCTTCATTTTCCCCCAAATTTAGACACATGTTAGTAGTCATAGAAGTTTAACCCCAAATGACCCAGCGGTTCAACCACAGGCCCCCAAAACGTAATTTTTTAAAAACATCTGTACTGACTAAAGTACTTAATTTAAGGGTTATATGCTTTGCTGTTTGGTGCAATATAAGGTATTTTAAAGAATTTTGTACCCTAAAAAAAGATTTAAGAGCTCTGCACACCAGACGCGGTTGACGGTTGCGGCTAGCGATGTCAGCGCCGGCGGTAGTTAGCAGATTTTCCGCGTAACATTTGGCGCGACGTTGGCCCTTCACACCGGCAGTGCAGTTAGCGTCAACGACTTTTGTTGCTAAGAAAACTGGGTCAACGTGCTCGACATATTGAGTGTTTCTACATCTTAAGAAAGTTGATACGAAATTCTGTTTAGTTTATTTTGTGACAAAATATAATGTTGATCGTCATCCCACTGTGTAATGTTTCCAAAATCAATTGCAACAGCAATATTGGATTTAGTTTACTTCTGTCATTGCTGTTGAAACACACTTTCCTGTTTTACAGACACTTTATGTTTCAAAGTTGGCAATATAGAAGCAATACCTTAAATGAACACAATTTAGAAAACACAAGATTGCAGAAATGCAAAGAAAACAATCATATAACAACACACAAAAAAGCTTAAATGTAAGAAGATGCATGTACATAAACTTGCACATTGTTGCACAATCACAATGATGCTAGATGGTGTCAATTGTGAGGAATAAAAGTTGCATTCGTTGGCTTGTGGCATCTCTTTCTCTGAAGTTTGTAACTTCACCATTTTGCCATGTGACGTTTGATGAAGTTTTCATAGGGAAATTGCTTTCTATGGTCAGACAAACATGTCACAAATTTATGTCTTAAACTCTGGAAACATATGAAACAGTTGATTAGCAGAAACTACATTTTTATTCAAGTATACCAACCTGGAAATCCATACACAACAATGACTAGTTGACCACCCAAGAATAATCAAAAAGCTGTAAACAAAAGTTCTTGAAACCACTGGTAATAAAATTTTAGTATGTTTGTGTCCAGTATTTGATTTTGAACTGTTTACAAAAAAATTAAACGAGCATTACAAACTAATTTGCTAAAAACTTCCAAAAAACAATTAAAACAAGACAATTTGTACCAATACTATCAGTACTTCATTGACTCCATTCTTATTTTTCTGGTAAATAGCAATAAAACAATCCACCTACAAACAAAAAGACCGAAATCACGCAGAAATGTATCGTAAACAAGTCGAACATCCGCCGAATATAAAGTTTTTCATCCAGCAGTCTAGCGCGGCTGACGGAAAAGTTAAATCCGAGTTAACTTTGCCGTCAGCCGTTTCAACCGAGAAAATCACGCCGTCACGGCAAGTCGCTGTCTGGTGTGAATACCCCGTCGCTTGCTGTCGAACGCAAAAACATGTCGCTATCCGCCAACCGCGTCTGGTGTGAATCTTGCTTTACCCATTTTCACCTCTTAAACCCCCAAATATTCATTTGTGTCTAATGCTGGTTTGTTAAATGTGTTTGGTCAAGAAAGAGTGCTTTTAATGTATTCAAATTTGCACAGATGTTAGTTATTAATCCAAATTTGATCCTCATAAAGTTTGACCCCAAACGACCCAGCAGGTTCACCCACAGCCCCTCCCAAAACAAAAAAATTAAAACGGCCGTACTGGCTAAAGTACATAATCTGAGAGTTTCATGCTTTGTTGGTTGGTGCAATGTAAGGTATTCTAAAGAATTTTGTAACTTTTTATTAAATTCACCCATTTTTACCCCTTAAACCCCAAAATAATAAGTTTCAGTTTTAGGCCAGAATTACAAGCCCTAATGTTCTGAAATGTTAAACATTTGTTTGCAGTAGGTTATTCTTTAGTATTTAAAATTTTGCCTTCATCGGCCAAATAGTTACTTTTACAGACCATAATATGTGTACACTGTCAGTCAGATAGAAGTCTCAACCCCCAAGGGAGTAATTCACTGGTTTACGATTAAGGCCCAGGTGAATGCAGCGGAAGTGCTCAGCTTGACGTCCGGACAGACGTTTTACAAGACAGTCATGTCAGTGATTAGAAATCAGCTGTTTTGCGCTGCTATGCTATGTCATTTTATTAAGTTATCACACACATTTTTAGTTTTGGAAAATTGTTTTTAAAAACTGACCTTGAACGACAATATCAAGGTCAAAGCATGAGATTAAATTGAAAGTATTTTTCCCGTTCTTATTTACTGTTTTTTGTAATTTTATGACAATAATGATGCAAAAAGAATACGGACAAAACTTTTAAAGTTGGGTTAATGCTTTCTGAAAGTTTTTCTTTAAGAATCTAAAAATAACCGAAACATTTGTTTACTGTAAATCTGCACAAACGCGTGTGTGGGGACCCTTTCGTTTTTGCTTGCAAAAACAATCATATGTGTAGATCAAATGATGTATATAGTAAATTGGTAAATATCGTATAGAGCGGCTGTTGGTCCACACTAATGCTTATCCACAAAAGGATGATTTTAAGTAAAACAATAAACATAAAGATAAAAATTGACAGTTATTGTGGGTCCCCTTCCCTAAAGCAGACACATATTGTTTTGGTCCGTGTTTACTTTTTTGTGTCTAATGCTAGTTTGTTATACACGTTAGGTTATAAACGAGTGCTTAACATTTATTCAAATTTACACAGATATTAGTTATTAATCCAAATTTGATCCTCCTGAAGTTCGACCCTGAATAACCCAGTAGTTCACCCACAGGCCCCAAAAACGTAAAAATTTCAAAATGGCTGTTCTGACTGAAGTACATGATCTTGGAGTTTCATGCATTGTTGTTTGGAGCAATGTATGGTATTCTAAAGAATTTTGTAACCTTTAATTCGATTCACCCATTTTTTTTCAGAAATACAAGCTCTAATGTGCTAAAATATAAACAATTGCTTGTAGTATCGTATCGTATTTTATTTTGTTCATGTGCACTTGAACGCGACAAGCATAATAACACATGACGGTAAAGTGGCATGAAAACATACGACACAGCTGTGATAACCTGGCGGTTGAAAATACACTAAAATAATACTAAGGGAGGGAGGGCAACGGTAAAAAAAACGCAGCAGGTGTTCCTGGTAACAAGAAAGGGGGCCTAAGAGGTTGTAATCTCGTTGTAGAAACAAGTGGCGCTAAGGCAACACGACTAGGTTTGACAACATGGGTGGATTCCAGCCGGTTTAATAACTTTTTTTAGGTAGGTAAACAACGACCGAAAAAGAAACCCTACCCAACATCATTGAATCTTAATTGAAATGGCAAAAAAGTAACAACACAAGACTACCGAAATGAAGTAGTTATTAAATATTTAATAAGTAAGAATTGAAACGTCAAGCACTGAATCAGTTAATTTCCCATGCTGTTATTATGGGTCCCCTTCCTTGAAGGGGACACATCTTGATTTTACTCGATTTCTTTTTTTTTCTTTTTCTTTTTTTCTTCCCTGAAGTTTGTCCACCCCTTTTTGCCCTGAAATCTTTGATGGATTTGGATGAAACTTTCACAGATGGTAGATATAGTTATGTAGATGTGCCATCTGCTTCGTTTGAAATGATAACCCCAGTATTTACCCCGCTAGCCCCAAAAATGTAAAATGTGGTTTGTGCACACCACAAACGTTAGTTTTGTGTGATGTTATAAAGGCAAATATATTCATTCCTAGTGTTTGTGGGTTGCTTGGTGGTTGTTTGTGCAGTTGACATTCAGGGGGTGTTAACAGCCTTATGACATCAGAGGCATCAACAATTGTTGCTCATAAGCCCCTCCAGTGGCCAAATATTTAAACATTTGCCGATTTGGACAAAAATTTACAGGACTGTGGATTGGGTTATTGTGATTTGATATTTTTTTAGTTTTAGAGTAGAAACCAATTATTTACCCCACTAGCCCCCCCAAAAGGGTGAATTGTTTAAGTATTGTTCGAATGGGATGAAATTTGGACAGTTTGTTTATTGTGCCATTGTTAGGTGTTGATTGTTGTTTTCCAACCTGTAGCCCCAACATTTACCCGCTAGCCCCCTAAAAAAGGGGATTTTTTTAAACAATGCCTGAATTGGATAAAATTTGGAAAGCTTGTAGAGTATGCCATTTTTGGTGTTGATTCTTGTGTTCTGCCCTGTAGCCCAAACCATTACACCTGGCCCCCCAAAATAGGACAATTTTTTAAACAATGTCTGAATTGAATAAAACTTGGGCAGCTTGTAGTGGGTGCTATCTATGGTTGTTGATTGTTGTTTTCCAACCTGTAGCCCCAACATTTACCCCACTAGCCCCCGATGGGTGATTTTTTTTAACAAAGTCTGAATTGAATGAAATTAGGACAGCTTGTGCCATTTTCCAATAATAGCAGCTGATTGTTGTGTTTTAGTCTAATTTTTCGCTATTTACCCCTTCATTTTTCAGATAGAACATACAATAGAAAAACCTTTAAAAATACCCAAATGGAAGAAAATTTAGATAGTTTGTACTCCACATAGCATGTTTGTTTATGCTCAGTACCAATCATTGTGTTTGACCTTACAATACCAAACTTTCACATGGTTATTTCTTGAAATGCATTATTTACAACTTTGCATGTGTGGGGACCCATGAGTTTCTGCCTGCAGAAACAACTAATCTTATAAAAGACAGTGTGTGATATGGGACCCAACATAAAATAAGTGTAGGGAATATATTATTTTTTTCAAATAGGTTATAGTGTATATGCAAGGGCAATATGTGCTAAGCCACCCTTCTAGTTTTAGAAAGAAAAGTGCCCACAGAGAAGAGCATAATTACAAAAAGAAAACACTGATAAAGGAACAAAAGTAAAACACACAAGAGGGTTTTTAGCAACTATGTATTAATAGTTTTTTATTATTATTATTTTTTACCGATATAAACCAATGTTAGTTGGACATGTAAAAGCATATGAAGTTTTGAGTATTTTCTACAATCATTGAATAAGATGACTTTGATGATGCATCATCCGCACTCAAAAAAATAGTTGTCCATATTTTTGACTGTGGTTGTAATAAGTCCTTTTTTCCATTAATAGTGACTTTATGTAGTGTTTAGTATTTAAAATTTTGGCTTCATCGCCCAAATGGTTACAGCTCATAATAAGTGTGCACTGGACAGAAGCCGAATCGGAGTAGATCACTGGTTTATAACTGTGGTGACTTAATGCATAGCGGGAGATCATTGCTTGACGGGTGAACAGGCGTTTTGCAAGGAATTCATTTGCTGTTTAGACATCAGCGCAGTAATGCTATGTGGTGGTTAGACATCAGCGCGTTAAAAGGTCATTTACAGTCGTTCTGCGACTCCATGGCGATAGGCTGCAGAAGAACACTTTGTTACACACACTTTTGCTGCAAAATATCTTTCTAATTTGTCACTGTATGTAATACTGCCTAGGTTTTCTAGGAAAAGTTTTACCTGCTTCAAAATCAGCCTTGCACAGCTATACCGAGTTCCAACCTAATGGTTAAATTCTCAGATTGGAAGTATTTTTTCAGTTTTTTTTGTGCTACTTTTGTAAATATATGACACTATACTGAAATAGAATATGGACAAAACCTTTTGTAGTTTGGGTTGATGCTATCTACTAATTTGTTTATCTAAAAAATAACAAAAAATATGGAATTTGAAAATCTTTTTACCATTAATTAACATAGACACAGGTGTTAAAGTTCATAATATAAGTCATTTCGAAAAATACCGCGCGGGCCACTCAGAACCTTCCTGCGGGCCACGGGTTGGACACCCTGGACTAAAGCATGTAAAGGTATCAGCATTTTAAAGCATAAAAATAAACACGTGTATGGGGACCAATTCGTTTTTCGTTACCAAAACAGTTGTGTGTGAAGATCAAATTGTGTGCATAGTAAACAGGTAAACATGATTTAGAAACTATAAAATGAAAATATATTGGAAAGCCACCTTCCTAGATTTAAATAGAATGAAAACTCGAAATACACTACACACTGTATACACTAGACATATGATACAGAATCTATAAAATAGACGTACATAAGCCACGTTTCTAGTTTTAATAGGTGATATTTATGGAAAACAAACCATCTAGTTACATTTACATATAACATAGACCGAATATGCAAACTAATGCAAAACTGTTGTTGTTGTTTTCAGGTGCAAACTGGTTTACTGCCGTGCAAATATGGTGTCATATTAGAAAAAGCAATCTGCAGATTTTTCTTTTGATTTTTTTCATGCATTTCGTCTGGACTTTCTTGTTTTCTGGGCGTTTTACCAGTGGTCATGTGTCCTTATTCAGCCGTGTCTTTCGTCTTCCTCTTCAATACGGCTTTGCGTTCATTAAATATGTGGATTTTTTTCGCTTGTTTAAATCGTTTATCAACAAAGGCCAAAATCAGTACAAGACCGTAGAGGCTAAACAATGCTCGTCGACACCATAGAAAGAGCTTGCCCTGTTCGAGTCAAGGCCTGTTTTACCAAAAATTCTTATAGGTCTGATTTATAGTATTTTTGCTTTTTTGCTCGCACTGTGACTCTTGCTTTGGCTCAGGTTCTTAGATATTTTAATGGTGTCGTTTAACTCTAATTGACTGCCGTGTAAAATTAATTATTTGTACATTTTTTGTTTGTTCAGTTGTCCAACAACACTGTTTCCTAATTGCGCTTCTTTTCGTCTTGTTCATTTATTGGCGCACTTTTTTATGTTTTACGAACTCCTGACGCAGAATGCGTGACTACGTCCGATTCGTTTTTTGCTAATGCGAAACAGACGCGGAATGCAAACGCTGCTGCTTCTGTAGTAACCAAAATAACCGACAGTAGATGGCGCCACAGAGCTTATTTTAACAACGTACCTGTTTGAGTTTTAGAATTGATCTGTCGGCCATGGTTGGAATTGTAAAGTTTCAAAAAGGAAATGTATGATTCGATCGTCACAATGAAAGTAAGGTCCATCTATTCCCCAACAAAGACTATGCGCAAAGCAAATTGTCTGAAAATAGCAAATTTTACTTGATCTTGACACAGATTTTGAATTTAACGGGTGACGAGATTTTACACCAAAACTGAAGAGGCATTTTGGATATTTGATACGTGAAGACAGATTTGTCGGTCACCACATCGTACTGATTCCTGTTATAGTCTGTTTCTCTCCTTACTTTTTTCCAACGAGTCACGATCTATTTTTGTCTCCATGTTCCAACCCAAATAGCGAACATTTACCAGGTATGACGACAGTACACCTTCGAAAAGTTTGTATTTAGGCTGTACAGCAATTGCCGTGTTAAGGTTTTAGGGTTTGCTTTACGTCATGAATCCCAATGCACAAACTTCTTGGAATTCCCACTTCGGCTTAGTCAGGGATGCTGTTTTTTTCTTGCAATCAGTTCACTATTTTGTACCGACTTCTTGAGTAAGTTTAAAGAAAGAACACTTGTGGCAAATCATAACTTACATGATTATGATATAATATAATCATAATAAGCGCTCGTCGGTTTGCACAGCGAAGTCCCTTAGACTGAAAACAACTTTTGTAAATCGAATCCCTAATTTTAAACAAACTGTCATAGTTAATGTCAAGATTTTTGATACGATTTTTATTCTACACTTCTTGTCGAAATCACAATTCAAAAAGGTATATGCGAGTAAAGTGACTGTAAAATAACAGAGCTTAGCTTGTTTCAATGTAGGTAAAGTGAAAAATACATCTCTTTTATATTACAATGTAAAACGCGTCGTTTTATTGTTTAAGGAATGTTGATTTTAAAAATGTGACCAGTTAAAAAATCTTTATTGACACGGCTTACAGTTGAAAAGCTGAAAAAGAACATAAATTACTATGCAGTCGTCATGACCTTACGTCGTGCAGCCTTCCTGTGCATGGAAACAGGAAATTTGATCTTATTGTTGGGATAAGTCACCATGAGGGCGGTTTTATGAACTCTCGACCTTAGGGAAACTTGGCCAAACGTTTTGAAATTTTCTTGTTTTTTGGGGAAAGGGATTTTTTTACAGAAACTTGACGAGGTTGGACTCTTTTGTTTACTTAGTGGCCTTTGCCTCTTACGTTACAAAGTTCTAGGTTGCATAAGAAATTGCTGCGTTAGGCTTGTCGTGCGGTGGAGGTGTCGACAAAAGAGGTCAATAAACATAAAATTGAAATAAATACCCGAAATTTGAAATATATATTTCAATAGTTCATCAACTTAGTTCTACACACAACGAAATTTAATCAAAACGTTGTACAATGTTATAATTTTATGCCGTACGTTGTTTGATCAGCAAAATTATTTCAAGCCTGGGCGATACGCAGGAGCAGAGCAAAAAATGTTGCCAGCATTGCTAATGGTAAGGAATGAATTGAGTTAGATCCGTCTCCACAACCATGGTGCCATTAATCTCACGTTGTACGCATTCGTCTTTAATATCCTCACCGTTCTCATTGTTACAGTTGTTTGCTGAAACGTAGAGTCACACAAGCTTGGTGCTTATTCGTACAGTTGACGCGATATTTTTTGGCCACGTCCGGTCCTGAACATTTCCCTCCCACCATATCGACTCCACCAACGGAAGAATAGGTGCGTTGGTAGGACCGTATAAAGTTACCTGAAAATAATTTGGATCTATTGCCAACAGACACGGACTTAAAAAACCCAAAGTTGTTTTTCAACAAATATATATAGTTTAGAACCATAAAAAAGACTTAATTGCAAATTATTTAAAAAGGAAACGTTTAGAAAGGAACATTAGCCCACCCACCCGTTGCCACAAATGAAGTAAGCAATAGTACCAGGACTTGATTTTTCATGTCGAAGTTGCAAACTAATTGGTCGTTCAAATTTGTTTAATAAAACGCTATAGTCGGTCAACGCAGAGAATAACTACCTCGCGAATTGTCAACGTATTTATTTAAAAAAAAAATTTCATTTATTCCCGTTTATGTGGAGGTTAAAAGCGAGGCCAGAACTTTTCCACTTGATTGTGGAACATGAACTCATAGGAAAAATGGAACAATAGCCATAAAAGTTCATGTATAGCTTTATCTTAACGTCGTGTGACCTTACTGTCATTAGGCAGGAAAATTGATTCTATTGTAGCCGCGGGTGAGTCGCACGAAGATTGGCTTTACAAACTCTTGAACTGATTGCAGGGGCGTCCAAAGTGCAGCCTGCGATGGCATTTAACTTAACTTCTTAGAGTATTTTAAAGTTTTGTTTTTAACGTGGCCCACCAAGGTTAACTTGAACTTTTAACATAATGCGATTTAAAGCCAAAGTATTTCAATAAACCTTTGCCATATAGAAGTCGATATAGAAGAGAACATGATATACTGACAAAAACCGCTGAGTAGGTAGCGTAGTCATTAAGAGTTAACTCCATATTGCACGATGAGCATGCATGTAAGTATTACATTTTTGTTACATTTCGAAATATTTTTTAAGGTTGCGTTTCCTTTTTTAAAGTGAACCCTTACTGGCTTTAATCACATTAGTTATGCAAGCTGAATATCCAGTCGGACATTCGATTCTCCATTTTTCGTTTACATCTGGTCCTTCACATGAATCATCTAAGCAAGGCGTAGGCGACTCCAGCTACGGATTCATGTGTGCAATTGTAACACCAAATACAGATGCCTAAAAACAATAAAAACAGATACCAAAGCGCATTGACGTTATAATATAGCCTACCAAGAAACTAAATTGAAATAACACACTTTAAGAAAACAGTTTCGTATTAAGATTAAGATCCAGTTCGAGTCGTTAGAAAAAAGTCTTTACTTACCCTTGGCCCAAAAAGAGACAAACAGTAATACAACAAATTGAATTTTCATTTTTTCATAGAACGAGATTATATGGTGCTTACAATGACTTTATTTGGGAGGTTGGGAATTTGGATGCAATGCTTGCGTCACACAATGGAAACGATACTCGTAAAATGAAAATTCAAATCGATTGTTTAACTTGCAGAAAATCCCGGGTAGTCTGGTATAGTCGCAAGGTTTTACGGCATGCTTACTGGACCCAAACGAGGTAGTTATTCTCAAGACCAGTGGTTCTTAACCGGTGGGAAATTTCCCACTAGTGGGAAATTTGTTGTATCCAGGGGGAAATTATGTAAGTCGGGAGTAACCACACTCCGGCCCGCCGGTCGAATCCGGCCTTGAATTAATTGTTAAAAATTAATTTACTACAATTTTTTTCGCAACAGCATGTAAGATTAATTTCACCTAGTGTTAGAAGGCCGTTTGTTACATCACAAACATGCCTAAAATATCAATGCTTTTGTTATTGTGCGCGAATAAATGTCTTCCCTTTGTTGAATGTGGTCAAAAAAATGAGTAATGCAACAGAGAGGACACACTTTTACTCTAGCGCTATTCGAACTAAATATCATTGCACTAAGCCTATATGGTCCCGACCAAGTCGCTTCACAAAAGTATTTCAATAAAAAAAATAAAAAAATTTGTTAGCGTCGAGCACATCTGTATTAAAAATAACAGAGGGGGAAATTCGAACTTGGTGATCGACTTTAGTGGGAAACCGTCCCAAAAAGGTTAAGAACCACTGCTCAAGACAAACGGTTATACTGCGCACTAAAGCGTTCTGGCAAACTGAGTTATAACTTTAAAATAACCATGGCGTTGGTTTTATAAACCTAAACAGATCCGTTTGCAATTGATCAACGGCCTTGTCTCAAGGACCTATTTCGCTCCAGGAAAATATTTACCCTTAAAGCATAATCATCAAAAAATACTCTTTTGGATTTAGTGAAAATCTTGTCCAAGACTCTTGTTTCCTTCTGAGGATTGCTAAAAACACAGACGGATTGACATTCATTTTCGGACCAGCGCATATGTTTATTTGCGCAAGTGTATGTTGTAGCTATACAGCTGGTTGAATAGTTTGTAAGCTTTAATTTTTTTGTCGTTGCCGCTCTATATGTGGTAACTTACATAACAGAATACGTTTACCAAAATGCTTCTTAAACAGTGATGAAACGAAGGTTATGATTGCAGGAAAAAACCCACTCACTAAATCACTTCTTGGACATCAGCGTCCTGCATAAAACCTTAACGATAACAATCGCTTGCACTTACGTGTAGCAGAATATACTTGGCACTTCCCTTGGCATTAAATTCGGCTCGGCTACTTGACTCTTAATGGTGCTCCATTTCCTGATACAGCTGAGATTAAGTTTAGTTTAGTGATAGGGAAAAAATCGACAAAGTGCTTGTTTTCTATTTAAGTTTAAAGACGTGTGATAGAGTTCTTAGGTTAGAATTGAAGTCACATTTCAAAACTGTGTACATTGTGACCAAAATAAGAATTCGTCCATCTATACCCGAAATTGTAAAAAGTCCACCAGGAAGCCAAATTAAAGCACAATTTTCAGTGACATGCTTGTAGGACAAACTAAAGTGCATGTTAAAACATAATGTTTGTTTCAAAATAATATTTGGAAAAAAATAACCATTACTAAGTTTTTGGCCCACCGAACACCGTATAAAAGGAATGTAACTTTTTGCGTAAACTTGCGTTTAGTTAAAACACAACCTTGCCAAACAAAAAGAATGGTATCATTTGTGCTCTTTGTTGTTCTTTCTTGGATCTCAATACCTCAAGGTAAGTGGTAAGGAAAAAGCGTATACTTATTCTTCTGAAACTAGGTTGGCGAAATTTTACTCATAAACTATCATGCAAATGTAACTGATTTTAGTATTACGTACAATTTTGTCTCACATTTCAGAGTAGATTTTTCGCCAGTTAACGTTCAATTGTGTCAAATTATGCTTGATTCGTTAAAGATTAGCACCACTTTACGCCATGATGTTTTACCTAAACTTATGACCCCAAAATTCGTGCAACTGTTAACTTTGAAGTAGAGAAATGCAGGCAATAAAATTACCCGAAATAATCTTAAAACATGGCAGTGCGGGCATTCCACGGAACAGCAACCTGTCGCGCTGAAGATGGCTTCTTCCGTTGTTTGCACACTGGCGTTTGCATTCCACGTTATAAAGTCCGAAGTTACGGAAGCGACTGCTGGCTGGGTTCGGTGTCAGATGAAAGCGACGAGGATAAAGGTCAGCTCAAGTAAACATTTTTCCTAGTGCCTTTATTTGTCTATCCACCGCAATAACGATAACACACAGGACAATAGCTTACTTTAAAAAAAGTTAAATTTCAGAACCCTTGAATTGCACCGATGATGAATTTCGATGCCGCTCTATCCAAAAGTGTGTACCACATTATCTTCTCAACACCAAAGAAAGCTGCAAATTAAACGAGGGCTTGATTCTTCCATGCAGAAATCAGACAAGTTGGTTGGTTGTTACTAAACTGCGAATTCAAATCCATTTATATTAGTGTTTCTTCATGGAAAATTCCTCACCTAATAATTCAAAACATTTTTATTCCTCCCTAATGCTGAACCTTACAAAGATCATTTAAAATTAGGTGTTTTATTAACTTGATGGTTTATATCCCCAGAGCTAAAGTGTTCACAAATAACCCTTTATGTTTTAAAATTTCCGGTTGGGTACCACTGTCTTACAAGTAGCCAAGATACTGTCACATTTATGTCAACTTATTATAGAATTCACGTGCAAACGCAGCAAGTTGTGTATTCCACGTTGGATGGTAAGCAACGGCAAGCGCGATTGCGACACAATGGTAGTGAAGGACGGAAGTGACGAAACAATCACTCTCACCTCATGTGACGCTTTTGAAATTCCCTGTTCGAACACTTCCTCACCGTCACAGTGCATTCCGAGGGCATGGGTCGGAGACGGTGTGAAAGATTGTGCAAATGGAAGAGATGAAATTACAAACTTGACAAGTTGTTACAATAACACAGAGTTTCGGTGTAACATAAACGGACGTTGTTTGGCGCGACATCCAGTGATGAATGATTTTCCTGAATGCCCTGATGGTTCCGATGAAAAGAAAGCTCTTAAATGCATTCCAGATAAAGAGTTTCGATGCCATGACAACGGTCGCTGCATTCCGCGATCGTGGCGAGGCAACACCTTCGTGAACTGTAACGATGGAAGCGACGAAATTCCATGGAACGCCAACGAAACGTGCTTTGATGGCGAATTTCGTTGTCACAACGGCAAGCGATGCATTCCCATCTACATGCTGTGTGATGGCATGGATCACTGCGGTGACTGCAGCGACGAGATTGAGAGTTGCACTGATCCCAGGATGCTTCGTTGTCCTAACGAGCCAGGTACGTGTGTGCTTCCCACCTATTCCTGCGATGAGTTTGCAGACTGCCCAGGAAATGCCGAGGACGTCCTACATACCACTGGTTTCAAGTGTAACAAAGTTGTGGCCGGAATTGACCGTACAGTGTACTGTGTTCTGCCCCAATGGACATTAGGTGACGAATATCCGATTTGCCAAGATTCATCAGACTTGTGTTTTGTCAACGGAACTTTCAGATGTCATCGGTGTTTGTATTCGGATATGATTATTTCACCCAAACAGTTATGTGACGGTATTTTTGACTGCCCTGACCTAACAGACGAATGTCTTTGCGCCCGAAATGTTCCGCGTTCGGTTTCGTCAGTATATCTGTGTGACAATGTGTGCTATGGAGATCCTGGCAACCCTGCTTGTTCGTTGTGCAGTATAGGGCAAGTAAAATGTGGATTGGAAGACGTATGTATTTCCAAATCTCAAGTGTGCGATGGTAAAGTGGATTGTTCAATCGCAAAGCTTGATGAGCTTTACTGCGGTAGATCAACCAATCAGTACAACGCGGTGAACTCGAAAAATTTTCATTGCGACCCTATTCCACAAGAAATAAGTAAAGTTCTTCAAACGCTCTTAACCAAGGATGTCATAAACACCTTAGCTCCTTTGCAAGCTACGAAGTAGGTGGCTTTTTTGCATTACAAGAGAAATATGCATGTTTCATTAATTGAGTTTGTTTGATTTGCTGCAGGTGTAACAATGTTGTGGAGTGTTCAAGATTCGAAGACGAGTGCAGCGAGAGAGCAAATTGTAGTATGAGACATCTATTGTGCGACCAAATTCCTATGGGCATGGTAATGTTTTGACTTAAGGGATATTTTCATCCTTCACACTTCCTGTAGTGTGTTTTATTGAAAAACTTTGATTTGGTTCAAAACGGTACCTAAGTTATAGTTATATGTTGCCTACAATGTGTTTTGTTGAAACCATGTGTAATACGCAATTTTTTTAGTGGGTTATCTCTGGACACTTAGTCGGTGGAGATTTACTGCGAGTGCCAGCACGAATTTGTCAACTACAATTTGGCACCAGTTCCATCCTAGGCTCATCAATTTGCAACGGATTTGATGAGTGTCAGAAAGGCTACGACGAAGCGACATGTCCAGGTCGCTTTCGATGCGCAGCAGGACAAGTCGAAACCTTGGTGTTTGGTGAGATTTTGTTTATCATTCAGACCTGAAAAGGGCTGTACTTGCTTTTAGGATATTAGGCAATGACTTTTATTATTCGTACAAAAGTTGTAGGTCAGGTCGCACTTTTCGGTTCAGGTTCGGGCATTTTTTAACAAACGGGTTTGATTTAGAACTGACTTCACATTCTGTGTCAGCATTTTCTAATGAAATTACCGAGCTAAAAAGATTTACTGGACTTAAACCTAATGCCTAACAGAACTAAAACGCCTTGTTAAAGCCATTGCCCATCATTATGCAATGTATATGTCTACTTCACTATTTTCAGTACATACGTACTTTTTGTAAGCTTTCAAATGGCCTGCCAATCAGTTTTTTAGGCTTCTCAAAAAGTAATTTTGGTACGGGCCGAGCTTCGGGATTGTATGTTTTGGTTCGGGCCGGATGTGGGATAGAATTTCCGGGTCCAGTTAAACTCTGTTGTATACAATTTACACAAACCAATCTTTATTGATGGGTCATACTAAAGTGGACTTACTTCGTTTAGGTGTTCGTGATCGTGTGAGCATTCCAGTCCAGAAAACATGCGACCTGGTCTCCGATTGCATCAACTCCACAGACGAACTTAACTGTTCCGGATCCACACACTTCTACTGCCTTAACAAGTCACCTCCATTTGTACCAACAACCAAAGTTCTCGATGGCGTTTCAGACTGCAGCGATTCCTCAGACGAATGTCCTCCGAACTACTTGAAAAACGACGCACTTGCCTCCAACGAGCAAATGATCAAAATTCGAGCTCTCGAAATCCTGGTCTGGTTTATGGCCATATTAGCGTTGTTTGGCAACCTCGCAGTTATGATAAACACTGTCCTTTACTTTAAACAAACCAAGATCGATCAATTACAAAACAAAGTAGGATTGATCAACAACGCTATGATTTTCAACTTAGCAATAGCTGATCTTCTCATGGGTATCGTTCTTGTGGTTGTTGGAATCAAAGCGGTCGAGTTTTCAGGGAGTTACTGTCTTTTTGACAAGTTGAGGAGATCGAGTAACCTGTGCAACGCAATCGGTGCCATGACAGTGATTTCAAGTGAGACATCAGTGCTTACATTGGTTTGCATCACATCATATCGTCTCTACATCATTTATAAACCTTTCGAAACTCGTTGTATCAGGGGCAAAATTGCAATAATGTGGATCTGTATTATCTGGTTTGTCTCCTTTCTTCTAGCTTTGCTTCCATTTTCTACCGCCTTGTCCGGAAATATGTTAACCAGCGCTCAAATCACACCCAGTCCTTATTTCTATTCTGATCAAGTGAAACTTACCGACTTCAGGCAATTCGCTTTGCGAATCGCTGCTTTGGGCAACAAAACTCAGCAGAAAATTAAGTCACACAATTGGGACGACCTTAACGCTTATCTAATTTCGGAACAAAGCTCCGTGGCGCCATCCACTGTCGGTTATTTTGGTTACTAAAGCAGCAGCGTTTGCATTCCACGTTTGTTTCGCATTAGCAAAAACGAATCCGGCGTCAACCCGAGGTCCTCTATAGTAATCTCGTTCAACTTTGTTGCACTTCTTTACATCGCCTCGTCTTATGTTGCCATTTACATCAAGTCGAGTGGCAACGAGGTGACAAAATCCAACAAGGTGAAGAACAAACAGAATGTGAGCATGCAACGGAAAATCACATTGCTCATAGCAACCGACATGTGCTGCTGGTTACCGATTTGCATCATGACATTTCTTAGTATGTCAGGAGTTGTTCTGCCTCCCGATTCCTATGCAGTTTCAGCAGTGGTTCTCCTACCCATCAACAGCTCACTCAACCCGATGATTTACAACAACTTTCCACAGATGGTCTATTCCAAAATCCGATTTCTCATCAACAAAGCCAGAGGTTGCTGCAATTTCTCGCCATTGCGCAACGTCGTGCATCGACCATCAGCCGAGCTTGAAATACCCAAGGAAAATGTCACTGAAGTGTAGCTTAATTTTAACGTAAATTGGCCATAACACCAAGAAAGGCACGCTACTCTTTGGGACTAAATTTACATAATTGTTGTCTATTAATTATATACGTGAGCTACCTTTTGTCTGACGTTTCTGTAAATAAAACCCTTGCGCTGCCAGATGTCAGTGATGTCCTAAAATGTATAACTTTATGTGGATAAGTGAAACTTTCACCAAGTAAAGCTGTATACGAGTCCCCGACACTTGACGCTTGTGCAACGATTTCGCTAAAGCGTGTTCGGCATATTTTCACCATTTGTGCGTTTTTGCTTTTTGCGCTCCTTGCCGTTTAACATTACGCAGCTTTATCCGCTTGGGTAAATGCCATAGCTCGACTGTGCTGCTACGATTTGTTCTACGAGCAAACGAAACTCAAATCAAGCACGTCCTTGAAGGAGTAGAGTGTTAAAAACATGATTTGCAGACACAAACTGTTGCTGTTGTGTGTTTTTGTACAGACTGCATGATGTTGCTTACAAGTATGACATGTTTCGTTTGAAACTGAACTTGTTGACTTATTCCAATAGCGTATTCAAGAATTATGCTTTAATATTTTTACTGAAAAAAATTGTTGTTTGAACATTACCGCCATTTGTCACTTCTTTCAATTACATTGTCGTTTTGCCTGGACGCAGCGACAAGTTCATTATTTCCGCAACTCTCTCGATGTTAATGTGTTTACTCATTTTCGCAACAGAAAAATGTAGTTCAACCCTCTTTTTTGTTTTAAAACCGACCATTGTAACACTGTAATTCTTTTCCTGGAATATGTATGTACAATTTCATTAGACGTCGCTTATGTGTTGTGACTAAAACTGCATGATTTGCAGCAGTATTAAGTTTTCTGGTCATTGTAGGCAATATGTAAGGTACAACGGTATTGGTTCTCTGTTAAAGCGAACAGAAATAAGTTGCAATCATCTTGTAATATAAAAATAGAAAATGGCCGATAAACTTACGCAAAGAAACATGTGACGTTACAATATACCAAGAAACTAAACTGAAATAACACAATTTAAGAAAACATTTTCGTGTTCACATTAAGATCCAGTTCGAGTCGTTCGAAAAAATCACTACTTACCCTTCGACCAAAAAGAGGCAAACAGTAATACAACAAATTGAATTTCATGTTAGAAGTGCGGAAAAAGCTTTAAACCCTATCTTGTACAAATCGTTTGTCAAAACACAAATTGATCAGCGTTAAGAGTGACCACGTGTTGGACGATTAACGCATTTATGCTAAATCATTTCTTTATGCGCTTTCTTTTTATGTCATGCGATTTTATGCAGGTAGAGTGAAATTCTATGGTGTTTACAGTGGCTTTATTTGGGAGGTGGGGAATTTGGATACAATGCTTGCGTGAAACAATGGAAACGATACTCGTAAAAAGTAAATTTAAATCGATTGTTTAACTTCTCTGGTAGTCTGGTATATAGTCTCAAGGTTTAACAGATCCGATTGCAGTTGATCATCTGCTTTGTATCGGGTTCCTACTTCGCCCCAGGAAAATGTTCACGCTAAAAAAATAACTATCAAAAATACTCTTTTGAATTTAGTGAAAATCTTGTCTATGATTCTTGTTTCCTTCTGAGGATTGCTAAAATCACAGACCGAGATCAATTGTTTTGACATTCATTTACGGACCAGCGCATATGTTTGTTTGTGCAAGTGTTTATTGTAGCTATAACTGGTTTAATAGTTTTTATGCTTTACATTTCGATATGTAACTGTTTTTGTCGTTACCGCTTTGTATGTGGTAACTTAGATAACAAAATACGTTTACCAAAAAAGCTTATCTTAAACAGTGATGAAACGAAGGTTATGATTGCAGGATGTAAGGTAACCCACTAAATCACTTCTTCGAGTCTGCTTTGCTTTCAACTATAGACAATAGCGTCCTGAATCGCAGAATATTCATGGAATTTCCCTTGGCATGAAACTCGGCTCCGCTACTTGACTCTTAATGGTGCTTCATTTCCTTATACAGCTGAAATTAGGTTTAGTGCAGAGCCTCTGGTTCGCAAATCCATCAGACTTGAAAGATTTTAGTTGAAAACCCGGAAATAGTCAAAGGAAAGTTTGTGTTTAGATATAAACATGATAGTTGTGACCAAAATTAAAATTCGTTCATTTATCCCCAAATATGCAAAAATTCCACCAGGAAGCTAACTTAAAGTACCATTTTATGTGACACGGTATTGTATGATAAACTAAAGTGCATGTTAAAACATAATGATTGTTTCAAAATAATATTGGGAAAAAAACATTACTAAGTTTTTGGCCCAACGCTGCATAACAGGAATGTTAATGCTTTTTTAGTGTAAACTTGCTTTTTGTTAAAGCATATCCTTGCCAAAACAAAAGAATGGTACCATTAGTGCTCTTTGTTGTACTTTCTTGGATCTCAATACCTCAAGGTAAGTAATAACGAAAAAACGTATATACTTACACTTTTAAAAGAAGGTTGGCAAAATTTCACTCATAAACTATCATGCAAATGTAACTCATTTTAGTATTACGTACAATTTCGTCTCACATTTCCGAGTGGATTTTTTGACAGTTAACGTTTAATTGTGTCAAATTATGCTTGCTTGGTTAAAGATTAGCACCATTGTACGTCATGATGTGTTATATAAACTTATGACCCCAAAATTCGTGCAACTGTTAACTTTAAAGTAGAAAAATACGGGCAATAAAATTACCCGAAAATATCTTAAAACATGGCAGTGCGGGGATTTCCTGGAGCAGCAACCTGTCGTGCTGAAGATGGCTTCTTCCGTTGTTTGCACACTGGCGTTTGCATTCCACGGTACAAAGTTCGAAGTTACGGAAGCGACTGCTGGCTGGGTTCGGTGGCAGACGACAGCGATGAGGATAGAGGTCAGCTCAAGAAACTATTTTTTCAAATGCTTTCAGTTTAATGTATCCATTCATCATAACAACGATAACACATAGGACAGTAGTTGCTTACTTTAAAAAAGTTAAATTTCAGAACCCTTGAATTGCACCGATGATGAATTTGAATGCCGCTTTCTCAAAAAGTGTGTACCGCGTTATCTTCTCAACACCAAAGAAAGTTGCAAATTAAACGAGGGCTTGATTCTTCCATGCAGAAATCAGACAGGTTGGTTGGTTGTTACTAAACTGCAACTTCAAATCCATTTATATTAGTAGTTTTTTATGAAAAGTTCCTCCTTTACCAATTCAAAACATTTTCATTCCTCCCTAATAGACTACACAGTAAATGTTTAACCTTACAAAGATCATTTAAAATTAGGCGCAATTTAACTTTACGGTTTATATCCAGTGGTGGGTTTCATTTTTTTGTCTGGCGGTTCCATGACAAAAGTCTTATTTTTCAGTCGGTTCTGTTACAAATAGTCCATTGACAGTAACCAGTAATGCTAACCGGTTCGCTGATATCATAAAATTTCGTGAGACGGTTCTATACAACCGATGCGGACCAGCTGAATCCCACCACTGCTTACGTCCCTAAAACTATAAAGTGTTTGTTTACAAATAACGTGTACAAATTAAAGTCAATTTCTCACATCAGGTTTTAAAATTTCCGGTAAGGTACCACTGCGCTATATGTAGCCAAGTCACTGTTCCATTTATTGTATCATAGAATTTACGTGCAAACGCAGCAAGTTGTGTATTCCACGTTGGATGATGAAGAACGGCAAGCGTAATTGTGACACAATGGTAATGAAGGACGGAAGTGACGAAACCATCGATGCAACCTCATGTGACGCTTCGGAATTTCCCTGTTCCAACAACACTTCCTCACCACTACAGTGCATTCCGAGAGCATGGGTTGGAGACGGTGTGAAGGATTGTGCAAATGGAAGAGACGAAATTACGAACTTGACAAGTTGTTACAATGACACAGAGTTTCGGTGTAACACAAACGGACGTTGTTTGGAGCGACATCGAGTGATAAATAATTTTTCCGATTGTCCTGATGGTTCCGATGAAAAGCAAGCTCTTAAATGCATTCCAGATAAAGAGTTTCGATGCCACGACAACGGTCGTTGCATTCCGCGCTCGTGGCGAGGAAACACCTTCGTGAACTGTAACGATGGAAGCGACGAAATTCCATGGAGCGCAAACGAAACGTGCTTTGTTGGCGAATTTCGTTGTCACAACGGCAAGCGATGTATTCCCATTTACTTGTTGTGTGACGGCATGGATCACTGCGGTGACTGTAGCGACGAGATTGAGAGCTGTACTGACCCCAGGATGCTTCGATGTCCTAACGAGCCGGGTACGTGTGTGCTTCCCACCTATTCCTGCGACGAGTTTGCAGACTGCCCAGAAAATGCTGAGGATGTCCAACATACCACTGGCTTCAAGTGTAACAAAGTTGTGGCCGGAATTGACAGTACTGTGTACTGCGTTCTGCCCCAATGGACATTAACTGATGAATATCCGATTTGCCAAGATTCGTCAGATTTGTGTTTTGTCAACGGAACTTTCAACTGTCATCGGTGTTTGTATTCGGACATGATTATTTCACCCAAACAGTTATGTGACGGTATTTTTGACTGCCCTGACCTAACAGACGAATGCCTTTGCGCTCGAAATGTTCCTGGTTCGGCTTCGTCAGTATATCTGTGTGACAATGTGTGCTATGGTGATTCTGGCAACCCTGCTTGCTCGTTGTGCAGCATGGGGCAAGTGAAATGTGGATTGGAAGACGTATGTATTTCCAAATCACAAGTGTGCGACGGTAAAGTGGATTGTCCTATCACAAAGCTTGATGAGCTTCACTGTGGCAGATCAACCAATCAGGACAACGTAATTAACTTGAAAAATTTTCATTGCGACCTCATTCCACAAGAAATAAGCAAAGTTATTCAAACAGTGTTGACCAAAGATGTCATAAACACTTTAGCTCCTTCGCAAGCTACAAAGTACGAGGCTGTTTGGCAATAGAAGAGAAGTGTACGTATTTCATGATTATGGTTTTGTTGTCAGGTGCAACAATGTCGTGGAGTGTTTAAGATTCGAAGACGAGTGCAGTGAAATAGCAAATTGTAGCATCAAACATCCAGTGTGCGACCAAATTCCTATGGACACGGTAATGTTTTGACTTGGGGGTATTTCTATCCTTCATACTTCCTGTAATGTATAGTCTAAACTATTCAATGTGGAAAGACTATGATTTGCATAAAGTTCGTGCTGATACTTCTCTTTTGACACTTATTCATCATTTATTGCCATTTGGTGCCTAAGTTATGAAAGTGTTACCATATGTTGACTACAACTGTGTTACGAAAATCTTGCGACCAATTTCTTCTTAGATGTTTATCTCTGGACACTTACTCGGTGGAGATCTACTGGCAGTGCAAGCACGAAAATGTCAACTACATTTTGGCTATAGTTTTATTATAGGTTCATCAATTTGCAACGGATATGAGGAATGTCAGGAAGGTTACGACGAAGCGATTTGCCCCGGTCGTTTTCGATGCGCAGCAGGCCAAGTCGAAACTTTAGTTTACGGTTAATAGATTGTCATTCAGACCTAAAAAGGCTGTATTTGTTTGTTGAGTATTTAGTTATGTGTTTAATACTTTTTGTATTACTGCAGAAGCTGGTATACTAGGGTTGTAAGTCGGGTCGGACTTTTCGGGCCTAGGTTTTTCAAATCGGGCCTGACTTCACATTCTGTGTACGCAACATTTTACAAATAAAATTCCCTAGCTAAATAGACTTTTGATGGACTAATGCCTAACAGCCCTAAAACGCCTTGTTTAAGCCAATGTTTGTTATTTTGCATTGGGCATGTCAACTTTACGATTTTCTGTACAGACGTACTTTTTGTAAGCTTTCATGTATTTGCCGGTCAAACAGGCCGGGTTTGTATGCTTTGGTTCTGGCCGGATTTGTGCTAGAACTTCCGGCCCCGCATAAAACTCTGTAGTATACAATTTACATCAACCAATCTTTCATACTAAAGTGGATAACTTCGTTCAGGTGTTCGTGATCGTATAAGCATCCCGGTCCAGAAAACATGCGACCTGGTCGCCGATTGCATCAACACCACAGACGAACTTAACTGTTCCGAATCCACACACTTCTACTGCCTTAACAAGTCACCTCCATTTGTACCAACAACCAAAGTTCTCGATGGCGTTTCAGACTGCAGCGATTCCTCAGACGAATGTCCTCCGAACTACTTGAAAAACGACGCACTTGCTTCAAACGAGCAAATGATCAAAATCCGAGCTCTCGAAATCCTGGTCTGGTTTATGGCAATATTAGCGTTGTTTGGCAACCTCGCAGTTATGATAAACACTGCTCTTTACTTTAAACAAACCAAGATCGATCAACTACAAAACAAAGTAGGCTTGATCAACAACGCTATGATTTTGAACTTAGCAATAGCTGATTTTCTCATGGGTATCGTTCTCCTGGTTGTTGGAATCAAGGCGGTCGAGTTTTCAGGGAGTTACTGTCTTTTTGACAAGTTGTGGAGATCTAGTAACCTGTGCAACGCAATCGGTGCCATGACAGTGATTTCAAGTGAAACATCAGTGCTTACATTGGTTTGCATCACATCATATCGTCTCTACATCATTTATAAACCTTTCGAAACTCGTTGTATCAGGGGCAGAATTGCAATAATGTGGATCTGTAGCATCTGGTTTGTCTCCTTTCTTCTTGCTTTGCTCCCATTTTCTACCGCCTTGTCTGGAAATATGTTGACCAGCGCTCAAATCACACCCAGTCCTTACTTTTATTCTGATCAAGTGAAACTTACCGACTTCAGGCAATTTGCTCTGCGAATCGCTGCTTTGGGCAACAAAACTCAGCAAAAAATTGAGTCATACAATTGGGATGACCTTAACGCTTATCTAGCTTTGGAAAAAAGCTCCGTGGCGCCATCTACTGTCGGTTATTTTGGTTACTACAGCAGCAGCAGCGTTTGCATTCCACGTCTGTTTCGCATTAGCAAAAACGAATCCGGCGTCAACCCGATGTCGTCCATTGTAATCTCGTTCAACTTTGTGGCACTTCTTTACATTGCCTCGTCTTATGTTGCCATTTACATCAAATCGAGTGGCAACGAGGTGACAAAATCCAACAAGGCGAAGAACAAACAGAATCTGAGCATGCAACGAAAAATCACATTGCTCATAGCAACCGACATGTGCTGCTGGTTACCAATTTGCATCATGACATTTCTTAGTATGTCAGGAGTTGTTCTGCCTCCCGATTCCTATGCAGTTTCAGCAGTGGTTCTCCTGCCCATCAACAGCTCACTCAACCCGATGATTTACACCAACTTTCCACAGATGGTCTATTCCAAAATCCGATTTCTTATCAACAAAGCCAGAAGTTGCTTCAATTCCTCGCCATTGCGCAACGCCGTGCATCGGCCATCAGCCGAGCTTGAAATGCCCAAGAAAAATGTCACTAAACTGTAACTTTCATTTAACTATTTGCGCCCATTTGCTTTGTCGCTCTTTATAACGTCTCAATATTGCGCACCCTTATCCGCTTGGTAAATATTGTAGTGCGACTGTGCTGCAACGATATGTTTAACGAGCAAATGAAACTTAAATCAAGCACGTCCTTGAAGGAGTAGAGTGCCAAAACCACGATTTGCGAACACAAACTCTTGCTGTTGTGTGTTTTTGCACAGACTGCATGATGTTGCTTACAAGTATGACATGTCTCGTTTGAAATTGAACTTGTTGACTTATTTCAACACCGTGCGCAAGATTTGTGCTTTAATATTTTTACTAAAAAAATTGTTGTTTGAATATTACTGCGGTTTGTCACTTCTTTCAATTTTTGTCGTTTCGCCTGGACGCAGCGACAAGTTCATTATTTCTGTAACTCTCTCGATGTTAATGCGTTCAGTTGTTTTCGCAACTGAAAAATTTAGTTAAACCCACTTTTTTATTTTAAAACCGACCGTTGTAACACTGTACTTACAATTTCATTAGACGTAGCTAATGTGTTGTGACTACGCAAAGGGGAATTTAATATCGGGGAATGTCGAAATGCTACAGTCACGCCGAAGTTTTTGCACGCGATCGTTGGCACAAATCAAGGTCATTTATTTGATTTTAACTTTTTATCCAACGTGTTCAAAGTTCAGGTACGTCACTGTTGTAAAACGGTACATTTATATGTTTCAGACTTGCTTAAAGTTAGATCAAAGTCGTTTAGTTTGTGATACATATATATATATATGTACAAAAAACTATACTATGTGAAATACTCTTGTCCAAAGATTATTGTGTTTTTTTCCCATACCGAGAAGGCACATGTAAAAAAGTTTTAACATTTGCTGACAATGCTAGTAGCCCAAACGTACTATCTAATAAGTTTCGTACGTGTAACAAGACTTATAGCCATCGGCGATGGGTCCACTGTTTTAGTAGTTGGGTTAGTTCTGTAATGTCCAAACACAGGAAACTATCAAAAAAGCTTGAATAAAAGTCCTTGTTCAGCTAATGAAGCATTACACTTACTTGAACTCGAAAACACGGATGTTACACATTTATCATCTTTTGATGGACATGTGATACTGTGGGACTGAGCCACATTCGGCCCATAGCAATCCATTGGTGCTGCAGTGCCTGGTACATCTAGGAATGTGCAACTGTAGCATTCCAGGTTTTCCTCGCTATCGCCAAGCCACCCGTTTCCCGTGTTGCAGTCATCTGTACAATCGACAGAAACTTTGTGCAGAAATAGTTGTGTTAACACATATAGCATGATGATAAGGCTTTTCTTTAGACAATCACTGACGTCTTAAAGCACCCATTGCCGTATTTAAACCTATAAACTCCAACAGATGTTGTTAAATCGTTTCGGGCAATTTTGTCGTGGCAATATTGCTTGTTCTATACTTGTAACTGTACTGTAATCAAGATTTTGTACTTATATTTGGTCAAATGTTTTATTATATCCTGGTCCATATTATTATGTTCACATGCATAAATTCAGATGTGTTTTAAACGAGTCTACAAAAAGTTAAAAATGGGAATGTACAGCTTTACCACATTTTTCGTAAATGAATACAAGTTTCAATGAATATTTTCTGACAGTTTACCGGTTGAGCAAGTGTAGTTGCACATTGAGCCTGTGAAATCTTCATAGTTGGTATCATTTACACAACCAGCTTCAAGGTTTCCGCATGATCGGTCAATTACAACAACATCTTCTCCGTTTAAGTCTAAATTTAAGTAAACAAACAATATTAAAGTTAAATAAAGTTGGCATAAACTTTGTTCAAATCACAAGCAATAAATGTATCAGAAAAACTGGTGTAAAGGGTAAGTGAGGGTAAACAATTTCAGTTTGTTGCATTGTGGGTAACGTGACGTCATTGTTGACAAAGCACTGGTGAGAAAACGACTTCACACACCAACTACTCATATTTACATTAAAATACTTCGGGAGTAATTGTGCAGTTAGCTATGAGTTTGTAGTCCAGTCCAATGTTTTTCTGTTGGTTACCTTAGTGTTGACATATCTCCAATAGCTACGTTTGCTCATGGTGTTTAACTATAAGCTCGCGTAAAGCGAGGTTGACGTACGCAAAGGGGAATTTATTGTCGGGGAATGTGACATTACTTACATTACGACCAGCTTTTCGCACGCTTTTGTGCAAATAAAGGACACTGATTTAAATTCGACCCGACCTGTTTTGGAATGTCTTTCAATGTTTTTGACTTGCTTAAAGTAATGTCAATTTTGTTTAACTTAATAATAAATGAATCATGTTTGGCCAAAATTAAGCTTTTTTACTATAAAACATGTTAAACTCCTGTTTTATTTATGCCAATGATCTTAATTTTTTTGCAAATCAACAACTTCAGGCAATGTACAGTATGTCATTTACCTGTACCGGCAAAGACCAGAGTAACACATGTATCATTAGGCGATGGACAGGTTACACTACGAGCCTGTGCCACGTTTGGCCGTAACAATCCTTTCTGGCACCGATTCCAGGAACATCCCGGTATGTACAATTGTAGCAGTCAAGGCAGAATCCTGAAATAAACAATTTCTTTGAATTTGAACCGATACTATTGCGATTTGTATAGTGACAAATAACTACAATCATACAAAATACTTCAAGATTATTACCCTCCTTTAAACATTAAAAGCAGACTCAAAATGCAATTTCCTCAATGAAGATTTACACTACATCAATTGTTGCTTGCAAATAACATAAAATCACACGAGGCAAACGTCTCACCTTTTGAAACACTTACAATAACAATTACAAGTACACTGCAAAATCTCATCATGCATGTAAGTAGCTAATACCAGCAGTCAGAACTAAACGTGAGCAGTACGTCGTACCTGTTAAATACCTTAAGTATTTGCTCACGGCCACGCGCTAAGTGGGCGTAAATTGGATTTATAAAGCAAACACTTCAGAGGTTGTATTTTCGATTCCTGTTTCAATCGAATTGGAGGTTTGACAGGAGGCAAAAACCGACTAAAACTAGTTTGAAACTGGAATATTCCGGCGAAAAGTCACCCAAAACCGGAATTTTCTTCAATTTTTTGACATCTCAAAATCGAAAAATGGAAAGTTTGTTTTTTCGATAATCGGGTCGAAAAAGGTGATTTGACTTTTTTTTCGTTTTTGTGTCGGGTTTATGAGATTGCTGTAACCTGGTGTTGGTGGAACCGGGAGAACAAATTGGAGCCTGGAGAGCGAATTAAAGCGGGAAAACTTTATTTCAAATCAATGAAACTGAAGTTCTAAAACTTCCAACTGCAGCCAACTTCGACGGATTAAAAACACAAAATTGCGATGAATCGTAAAGGATAAAAAATTAAAAATTACAAAGGTAAACATACAACTGTTTTACTTTGAATTTTGTCTGTTTTAGACGATTGCAACACAGGTAACGGAGCGAGATTTCAACCAATTTATCGTCCTTGTACTTTTGCTTATCTTGTTCAAACACGCACTCTAACGACGGACCAATTAATCTCAGTTTAATAACAAACAACACATTCTGATTTAGTTTTAATCGGTCATATAACTATGAACTGCATAGAATAGTAAAAGACAAAGAAAGCGTTTTTGCATTCATTTATTGTTACAACGAGACGTTGCTTGCGTTTGCTTTCTTTTCCTGTTTCTGGTTTAGGCTAGTGATTTGCCATTACTTACTGTGACGTAACAAAGCGCCTGCTATGATTGGTGGAGAAATCTTAAACGTAACAATGCGTCTGATATAGTGGTGCAATGTTGTGCGGACCACGTTTTACACTTTCTTTCTGTGCTGTGCCTGTGAGCAGCCATTTTAGTAGTCGCAGTTTGTGATTGAACTAATTTAGTTTAGAAATATGTATGTTCTAACATTACAGTGTATTATGTGCAGCTATAAAAACATGAATGCTAAAGTTGATTTTAAAGCACAGGTTAAAAAATCCTGTAGTTTTAATCTGTACTTCTAACAAGTTGGTACGTAATTTGATTGTGTGCATTTATTTTAGATTAATGTCATGACAATGTTGGTGTACGAGTCACATGTTTCTTTGTGTCAGGTTATCGGCCATTTTGTTGTTTTCTATATTACAAGATGATTGTGACACTTTTCTGTTCGCTTTAACAGAGAACCAACACTGTTGTACATTACATATTGCCTACATTTACCAGAAAACTAAATACTACTGTGAATCAAATAATTTTAGTCACAACATAGGAACGTGTAACAAATTGCAAAATCGGTACATGTATCTTCCATGAAAAGAATTCCAGAATTACAATGGTCGACCTTGAAACAGTAAATAAAAACGAGGGTTTAAGTAAATTGTTCTTTTGGGAAAACGGGCAAACACATTAACATCAAGAAAGTTACAGAAATTATGAACTTATCGCTGCGTCCAGCCAAAACGACACTGAAAATGGAAAAAGTCCAAAGTGGCAGAAACATTCATAACAACAGCATTTTCAGTAAAAATAATAAAGCATATTTCTTGAATACAGTCTTGAAATAAGTCAACAAGTTCAATTTCAAAGAAGACATGTCATCCTTGTAAGCAACATCATGCCGTCTGTGCAAAAACATGCAACAGCAAGAGTTTGTGTCCGCAAATAATGTTTTTAGCACTCTACTCTTTCAAGGACGTGCTTGATTTGAGTTTCATTTGCTTGTTAAACAAATCGTGACAGCACAGTCGCGCTATAGCATTTACCCAAGCGGACAAAGCTGCGTAATGTTAAACGGTAAAGCAAAGGGGCACAGATGGTAAAAAGATGCCGAACACGCTTTAGCTATACCGTTGCACAAGTGTCAAGTGGCGGGGCTCGTATACAGCTTTACTTAGTGAAAGTTTCACTTATCCACATAAAGTTATACATTTTAGGGCATCACTGACATCTGACAGCGCAAGGGTTTTATTTACAGAAACGTCAGACAAAAGGTAGGCCACGTATATAATTAATAGACAACAATTATCCAAATTTAAGCACAAAGAGTAACCTGCCTTTCTTAGTGTTATGACCAACTTAAGTTTTAAAAATTGAAAGTTACACCTTCGTGATATTTTTCTTGGGCATTTCAAGCTCGGCTGATGGTCGATGCACGGCGTTGCCCAATGGCGAGAAGTTGAAGTAACTTCTGGCTTTGTTGATAAGAAATCGGATTTTGGAATAGACCATCTGTGGAAAGTTGGTGTAAATCATCGGGTTGAGTGAGCTGTTGATGGGCAGGAGAACTACTGCTGAAACTGCATAGGAAGCCGGAGGCAGAACAACTCCTGACATACTAAGAAATGTCATGATGCAAATCGGTAACCAGCAGCACATGTCGGTTGCTATGAGCAATGTGATTTTCCGTTGCATGCTCACATTCTGTTTGTTTTTCACCTGGTTGGATTTTGTCACCGCGTTGCCACTGGACTTGATGTAAATGGCAACATAAGACGAGGCGATGTAAAGAAGTGCCACAAAGTTGAACGAGATTACTATGGATGACATCGGGTTGACGCCGGATTCGTTTTTGCTAATGCGAAACAAACGTGGAATGCAAACGCTGCTGCTGCTGTAGTAACCAAAATAACCGACAGTAGATGGCGCCACGAAGCTTTGTTCCGAAATTAGATAAGCGTTAAGGTCGTCCCAATTGCCTGACTCAATTTTCTGCTGAGTTTTGTTGCCTAAAGCAGCGATTCGCAAAGCGAATTGCCTGAAGTCGGTAAGTTTCACTTGATCAGAATAAAAGTAAGGACTGGGTGTGATTTGAGCGCTGGTCAACATATTTCCAGACAAGGCGGTAGAAAGTGGAAGCAAAGCAAGAAGAAAGGAGACAAACCAGATGATACAGATCCACATTATTGCAATTCTGCCCCTGATACAACGAGTTTCGAAAGGTTTATAAATGATGTAGAGACGATATGATGTGATGCAAACCAATGTAAGCACTGATGTTTCACTTGAAATCACTGTCATGGCACCGATTGCGTTGCACAGGTTACTAGATCTCCACAACTTGTCAAAAAGACAGTAACTCCCTGAAAACTCGACCGCTTTGATTCCAACAACCAGGAGAACGATACCCATGAGAAGATCAGCTATTGCTAAGTTGAAAATCATAACGTTGTTGATCAATCCTACTTTGTTTTGCAATTGATCGATCTTGGTTTGCTTAAAGTAAAGGACAGTGTTTATCATAACTGCAAGGTTGCCAAACAACGCTAATATTGCCATAAACCAGACCAGGATTTCAAGAGCTCGAATTTTGATCATTTGCTCGTTGGAGGCAAGTGCGTCGTTTTTGAAGTAGTTCGGAGGACATTCGTCTGAGGAATCGCTGCAGTCTGAAGCGCCATCGAGAACTTTGGTTGTTGGTACAAATGGAGGTGACTTGTTAAGGCAGTAGAAGTGTGTGGATTCGGAACAGTTAAGTTCGTCTGTGGAGTTGATGCAATCGGAGACCAGGTCGCATGTTTTCTGGACTGGAATGCTCACACGATCACGAACACCTGAACGAAGTTATCCACTTTAGTATGAAAGATTGGTTGATGCAAATTGTATACTACAGAGTTTTGAGCGGGGCCGGAAGTTATACAAGCCCGGCCCGAACCTAAATCGTTTTTGAGAAGCCTGTTAACTGTTTGACCGCCCAATACATGAAAGCTTACAAAAAGTACGTTTGTACAGAAAATCATAAAGTAGACATACACAATGGAAAATAACAGACGTAGTCGTTTTAGGGCTGTTAGGCATTAGTCTAGCAAATGTCTATTTAGCAACGTTATTTTATTTTAAAAATATTGCGGAAACAAAGTGTGAAGCCCGAACGTGCCCGGAAAAGTTCGACCCGATATCAGTTACAAGTCTGGTATATCAGCTTCTGTAGTAATGCAAAACGTATTAAAGATATAACTAAATAATCAACAAATAAATACAGCCTTTTTAGGTCTGAATGGTAAAAAAATATATTTACTGTAAACCAAAGTTTCGACTTGGCCTGCTGGGCATCGAAAGCGACCGGGGCAAATCGCTTCGTCGTAACCTTCCTGACAATCATCATATCCATTGCAAATTGATGAACCTAGAATAAAACTATAGCCAAAATGTAGTTGACATTTTCGTACATGCACTTTCATTAGATCTCCACCGACTAAGGATCCAGGGATAACCACCTGAGAAGAAATAGGTTACGCAGAGTTTCCAAAATTAAGTTGCAGGCAACATGTGGTAACCCTTTTTTAACTTAGGCACCATATGACAATAGAGGAAATCAAAGTCTTTCAACTTTCGATAGAACAAACTACACTGCAGGAAGTGTGAAGGATGGAAATACCCCTAAGTCAAAACATTACCGTGCCCATAGGAATTTGGTCGCACACTGGATGTCTGATGCTACAATTTGCTCTCTCGCTGCACTCGTCTTCGAATCTTGAACACTCCACAACATTATTGCACCTGACAACAACAGAAACCATAATCATGAAATCGTATACTTCTCTTCTATTGCCAAAACAGCCTCGTACTTTGTGGCTTGCGAAGGAACCATGGTGCTTATGACATCTTTGGTTAAGACCGTTTGAAGAAGTTTTCCTATTTCTTGTGGAATGGGGTCGCAATGAAAATTTTTCAAGTTAATCACGTTGTCTTGATTGGTTGATTTACCGCAGTGAAGCTCATCCAGCTTTGTGATTGAACAATCCACTTTACCATCGCACACTTGTGATTTGGAAATACATACGTCTTCCAATCCACATTTCACTTGCCCTATGCTGCACAACGAGCAAGCAAGGTTGCCAGGGTCTCCGTAGCACACATCGTCACACAGATATACTGACGAAGCCGAACCCGGAACATTTCGGGCGCAAAGGCATTCGTCTGTTAGGTCAGGGCAGTCAAAAATACCGTCACATAACTGTTTGGGTGAAATAATCATGTCCGAATACAAACACCGATGACATCTGAAAGTTCCGTTGACAAAACACAAGTCTGATGAATCTTGGCAAATTGGATATTCATCGGTTAATGTATATTGGGGCATAACGCAGTACACAGTTTGTTCAATTCCGGCCACAACTTTGTTACACTTGAAACCAGTGGTATATTGGACATCCTCGGCATTTTCTGGGCAGTCTGCATACTCATCGCAGGAATAGGTGGGAAGCACACACGTATCGGGCTCGTTAGGACATCGAAGCATCCTGGGTTCAGTACAGCTCTCAATCTCATCGCTGCAGTCACTACAGTGATCCATGCCGTCACACAACAAGTAAATGGGAATACATCGCTTGCCGTTGTGACAACGAAATTCGCCATCAAAGCACGTTTCGTTGGCGTTCCATGGAATTTCGTCGCTTCCATCGTTACAGTTCACGAAGGTGTTGCCTCGCCACGAGCGCGGAATGCAACGACCGTTGTCATGGCATCGAAACTCTTTATCTGGAAAGCACTTAAGAGCTTGCTTTTCATCGGAACCATCAGGACAATCAGGAAAATTATTCCTCACTCGATGTCGTTCCAAACAACGTCCGTTTGTGTTACACCGAAACTCTGTGTCATTGTAACAACTTGTCAAGTTCGTAATTTCATCTCTTCCATTTGCACAATCCTTCACACCGTCTCCAACCCATGCCCTCGGAATGCACTGTAGTGGTGAGTAAGTGTTGTTTGAACAGGGAAATTCCGAACCGTCACATGAGGTGAGAGTGATGGTTTCGTCACTTCCGTCCTTCACTACCATTGTGTCGCAATCACGCTTGCCGTTCCTCACCATCCAACGTGGAATACACAACTTGCTGCGTTTGCACGTGAATTCTATGATAAGTTGACATAAATGTGAGTATCTTGCCTACTTGTAGGACAGTGGTACCCAACCGGAAATTTTAAAACATAAAAGGGAGAAATCTACTTTAACTAAGTTAGTACACGTTATTTGTAAACATACACTTTAGCTCTGGGGATATAAACCAGAGAGTCGAACCGGAACTGAACCCGAACCCGCGAACTGGTTTGGGCAGTTAATTTCATTAAACCCGACCCGAACCGCGAACTGCGATTTTCTAAAACCCGAACCGGAGTTGAACCCCATATTTTGTATGGCGTTGAACCCGAACCCGAACCGAACCAGTAAAAAACGCAGTATGTTTTATATTTTGTGATTTTTTTCAAAACAGCACACTGAAGAATTCACGAGATGACACTTACAGGGCGTGTCAAAAACAACAGTGCTCAGGAAAAAAAATTGAGTGTGATGAGGCCAGGTAGATGATGGGAAGAATTAAATTAAAACAAATAAAAATTTGAACCGGTTTGAAAACCGCAAACCGGTTCGGACCGGATAATTTGCCCAAACCGAAACAAAACCCGAACCGAATCCGAACCCTAAAAAACAAAACCAAGTGAACCCGAACCGAACCTGAACACATATGACAAGCGGTTCGACTCCCTGATATAAACCGTAAAGTTAGTAAAACACCTAATTTTAAATGATCTTTGTAAGGTTCAGCATCAGGGAGGAATGAAAATGTTTTGAATTGTTAAAGGAGGAATTTTTCCATAAAGAACCACTAATATAAATGGATTTAAATTCGCAGTTTAGTAACAACCAACCAACCTGTCTGATTTCTGCAAGGAAGTATCAAGCCCTCGTTTAATTTGCAGCTTTCTTTGGTGTTGAGAAGATAACGCGGTACACACTTTTGGATAGAGCGGCATCGAAATTCATCATCGGTGCAATTCAAGGGTTCTGAAATTTAACATTTTGAAGTAAGCAACTGTCCTATACAGTGCCGGATTAAGGATCTGCTGGCCTGTAGGCACGTTTTATAAGTGGCCTGAAAATCAGGGTTGCCAAATAAAAATTAGAACTATCAGTGTTGCCAAATCATTGTCACAAAGAAAAGTGGCCTGGATTTTTGACTGGCCTGTATAGGCACGTGCCTACTTTGCCTAATGGTTAATCCGGCACTGGTCCTATATGTTATCGTTTTTATGATAAATGGACATTTTAAAGAGTTGGAAAATAATTTGTTGAACTAACCTCTATCCTCGTCGCTTTCGTCTGACAACGAAGCCAGCCGGCAGTCGCTTCCGAAACTTCGCACTTTATAACGTGGAATGCAAACGCCAGTGTGCAAACAACGGAAGAAGCCATCTTCAGCACGACAGGTTGCTGTTCCGGGGGATCCCCACACTGCCATGTTTTAAGATTTTTTCAAGTAATTTTGTTGCCTGTATTCTCTACTTTAAAGTTAACAGTTGCACGAATTTTGGGGTCATAAGTTATGTAACACATCATGACGTAAAATGGTACTAATCTTTAACCAAGCAAGCATAATTTGACACAATTAAACGTTAACTGTCAAAAAATCTATGTGAGACGAAATTGTACGTAATAATAAAACCAGTTACATTTAGCAGTTTATGAGTGAAATTTTGCCAACCTTGTTTCAAAGGACGATATACGCTTTTTCCTTACCACTTACCTTGAGGTATTGAGATCCAAGAAAGAACAACAATAAGTACAAATGGTTCCATTCTTTAGTTTGGCAAGATATGTTTCAACAAAATGCAAGTTTACGCAAAAAGTTATTAACATTCCTTTTATGCGGCGTTCGGTGGGCAAAAAGCAAAGTAATAGATTATTTTTTCCAAATATTATTTTTAAACAATCAGTATTTTTGAACACGCACTTTAGCTTATCCTACATGCGTGTCACTGAAAATGGTGCTTTAATTAAGCTTCCTGCAATTTCAGGTATAAATGTAATCTTTGACAAAATACAGTCGATTTTTTTATTAAATCTGCCTTATTGATATCAAGTTGTTGTTTTTCAAACGCAAAATTTTTCCCCGACTATTTCAGGTTTTTCAATCAAAATACTTCAAGTCTGATAGATTTGAGAACCAGAGGCTTACTCTTAACCTAATCTCAGCTATATAAGGAAGTGAAGCACTATTATGAGTCAAGTAGCGGAGCCGATTGTCCCAGCATATTCTGCTACACAAAAGTGAAAGTGATTGTTTTTTGTTAAGGTTTTATACAGGACACTATTGTCTATATTTAGGACCTACGTATAGGCTATACAAAGCAGGCTTGAAGAAGTGATTAAGTGGGTTACCTGTTTCCTACTATCATAATCTTCCTTTCATCACTAATTGAAATGAGCATTTTGGTGAACGTGTCTTGTTATGTTTCGAAAAGAGGCAGGAATCGGCTAAAACCAGTTTGAAACCGGAAAATTCCGAAAGGCAAAAAGTTGCCCGAAACCGGATTTTTCTTCAAATTTTTGACTCCTAAAAATCGAAAAACGAAAAGGCTTTGGCATTAGTTTTTTTTTCAAAAATCGGTCAAACTTCTGGTTTTTAATTCCGGTGTAATCCCCTTTAAGCTTCCTATCTCACTACAGTGCTGTTGATATAAGGTAATTTGACCTTTTTCCGTTTTTTTTTTTCAGGTTCATGAGATTGCTGGTGACCGTGGTGTTGGTGGAAGCTTGGAAAACGAAGTAGAGCTTGGAAACCGAGGTAAAGCCGGAAAAATTTGTTTCAACCTGGCCAATGAAACTGAAGTTCTGCCACGTTTGCAGCTAACTTCGACGGATCAAAAACGACAAAGTTGGAAATTAGATAAAAGACGGTCTTATCAGCGGCATCTCGACCCACTAGGTGGCGCATCGAACCAGTTGTTAATAACTTCATGGGTTTGAGATTAAGAAGCCAGGCAACCGGTAAATTTTAACGACCGATTTGCTGACCACACTATTCACACAAGATAAAACTTTGACACAGCTAGATATTTTTTATCCAGGGTTGCCACACCGTCCTTATTTCTAAGATTTGTCCTTATTTGAAGAGCAACGTCTGAGAAAAATTCATTGTCCTTATTTCTAAAAAAATCCCTGATTTTAATAAGATATTTTGTCTTATTTTTAACAATTATAAGTCAAATTCCTGCTACAAGTAAAGGAAACTTAGAGTGCTACAAGTAAGGAAACCTAGACCTGAGCTGTCGTGAGATGCGCTAAGTATTTTCTACAAACACGGACATGCTTAAACAGATTGTTTTCGGCTAAAAATACATGACATGTGATATGTCATGGCTCGTAAAAAAGCAAGATTTGTTCAAAAACGTTTGTTCGTTTCGTATGAAATTTATTTTTTCGGTCGTCCTTTTTTGGGGTCTATGTCGATGGCAACCCTGGTTATAACCGATCTCCCTCTGGTCATTCGAACCGCCGAGATGTTACTGGGACAGCAGAAACGTAACTACTCTTAACTTGCAACCAGTAACACACATGGTCAGTAATATCCAATCTAACTCTGTGTTACGCATCTTTCAATCCTTGCTTCATTGCTGGTTGCCTAGCAACAAACAGGAAAAAATACAAACAAACTGCTGCATGTATTGTGTACTGGATGTTTTCCTTGTTTGCAAATTTACATTTATTAAAGAAGTTGCACTGTGTTGTAACAGGAGTGTGTTATTTTAGTTCAGAACTACTAGATAAACCCGAAAACAAATTGACGCAGAGTCCATCATAAAAATAAAGCTAGATTGGAAAGTGAATTCTTCCCTAGGTCTAGAAATTACGCAGCGCTACAGGTAGTACGCGGTGGCAACGAAGCCAAGTTTGAGGAATTATAAAGATAAAGGGCAAGCTAAAACCGATTTGAAACTCAAAATTAACACGTTTGCTAAAAAATCAACAAATGCTCAATAAAGTTTGGGTTGACAATTAGTTAGGAAAGCAAACTTTTTACTCGAACCACAATCATTAAATAATTATTATTTAACCACTACACACAAATCTGTTCTTAATTCTAATAAAGGATGTAACGGCCCAAATAGACGTAAAAATCGACATGCATTAATATTCAAACGCTCACCATCAGTGATATTACTATTTGTTTACGCCTCCTTTCTCCGCGCAACGCGTGACTTCGTCTTACAGTTTTTGATTAAGTGACTTTGATTTTATTCTACTCAATATATTTCCACTTAAAACTGCGAAAACGACACATTTACATGAAGCGAAGGTATAATGTTTACAAACTGGTTGAAGAGGTCGAGGGTCATGTCATATGCGTTTGGAAGTATTTTTCGAAACAACTCGGGGTCAGTGTATAAAGGTTATTATCAGCTTGTTTGTTAAAAAACGAATAGTTTATGTAGCTAACTGTGGTTTATATACCAGTATTAATATACGATTAATTAAACTTTAAACTCAACCTGTAGTGCAGTGGTTCTTAAAGTATGGGTCGCGACCCAAATATGGGTCGCGCAGTGTCAAATAATGGGTCGCGCTACGGTAATTCAATTCTGCCCAAACGAACTATTAATGAATTAAGTAAACACAAACGAATTTACTTAATGCAGTAATAAAGTCACCTCACCCAACCACATTCATACAATGACAAATTTTTAGATTTGGGATTCACTTTTATCAATGATCATGGTGCTGTAAAGCTGCGATGTGTGCTGTGTTATGCAGTGTTGTCGAACAAATCAAGCTCGTTCAGCCTGCAGCCATTTTTACATGGCCAGACCCCTATGCGGCGACGACGTGGCCTCGAAATTGCTGTACGTCTCGTTATTGAACAGCACAGTTAAATATATAAATCATTTGTTTGTAATCACCACTCATTGTTTCATAGAACTGTGTACTACAAATGGTTGTCTGCGTCTTTTTCTATTTCATGCATATGAGAAATTTTTTAAGGTTTGGGTCGTGAGGTGTTCATAAAACTCAGATTTGGGTCGCGGTCAAAAAAGTTTGAGAACCACTGCTGTAGTGGAAGATATATATATATAGTTTTCTCTTTCAAAATTAATCACCGAAAATTTTACTCCCCAATTTTTTTTTCCCGCGCCACATCATCAAAACTTGACACGCTTGGGTGTGCGCAGCCAATCAGCGCTTAGTAAGTTTTTGGCGTGCCAAGAGCCATTCCAGACAAAGTCATTTGTCTCGTGGTGTTGCGGCGTGCGGAGGTGGAATTGTCAAGAAGTTACAAGGTAAATCAAACTTCTGTGTTTAACTATGCTACACAATAGGGACAGCTCTAACAATATTGTAGTGTATGCGGGCATTCAACCCATAACTAAATCATTTATTTGTCGTATTTGTTTGTTGTAAAAGACCTTATTGTGGAATCTTGACTAACTGACATTCTAGGCGAGTTGTAACGTTTACAGTTACACCATGCGGTTGTTGCAACGCATCGTGCTTTAGGCATTGTGACGTCATAGTGGGCGTGTTTTTTTTAAAAATCAGCGTGGCTTGTAAAATCTGCAACGCGCGTTGTGTAGTTTCAGCCTTGTTGGCCTAGATATATTATTACAACTTGCACAGCCCAGTGTTGCGCGTTACTTAATGTGTTGTTTTATTTGCAGAATCCGATGTTCTTCTGCTCGACGACCTCTTCCACCATCGTCAAACCACTTCAAATATTTCACTTGTATGTAACAATAGGAGTCTGTCGTGGGTCAACCGAGATTGCGGAACCGATAGGACTAACATAGGTTAATTGGCGCTAGGGTGAGTGAGCTATTCTTTGTTCGAGGTGAACCCGTAAAGGAAGTCTTCCTCGGTCAAAGAACGCCCCAAGTCTGTATGAGTGCTACTATGTCAGCAAGTTGGCGCTAGGGCTACAGCTAGAGTGGCACACTTTAACTAGGGGTAGGTTATAGTTAACATAGGTGGGGTACGTTTGGGATTCGCGCGCCACGTAGGGACTCTAGCTTAGATCGATTTCTAGTTAAGTGTGGCGCGTTGCAAATGGCTTTAGCTAAAATAAGGTGCGTATAGAAACACGGCCTGGGCATGGCCTCCATCGCATTGCATTGGCCGCGGTGCAGACGACACTGAGTAGGGACACCGCTATTCCAATGAAGGCTTTGGCTCGAAAGCCAGAGGAGACCGGCTTTGCATATAGCCCGAAAAGTTTCGTGATCCACCCTGGTAGGGCGCAAACTGTTGTTAATTGTTTTTCCCCAGCCCTGCGTTTGCGTAAAACATTTGGGTCCCTGCGGGGGGACTCGGAGGGCAAGGGACAGTAACGCGATGTTGTTGAGTTATACGCCTTAAACTTTACTGTTCCTTTAAAACAAATTTCTGCGCCTATTCTAACTGTAAAGTTAGGGATGTTGTGGACTTTTTTTTATGTAGTTTGACCAGCTTGTTTTAGGTAGAGCTACTAACACCATACGTTTCGCCTGATCCAAAAGTGCTTAATTTTCGATAGGTGGCGTAAAGAGCTGAATTATTTATTTAGCGGCTATAAATGGGTGGGTTGGGAAATATTTACATGAAACTTTTACATTAGTAACTAATTTTTTGGGTTAGTTTTATTGAATTTTAAGTACTAATACCTTACCTCAACCCTAATAGCCCTAACCGTTAGCATTTTTTAAGATATACCGTTTTAAATGAAAAAAGTGCTCTTTGCGCCACCTTTCGAAAATTAAGCACTTTTGGATCAGGCGAAACGTATGGTGTTAGTAGCTCTACCCTTGTTTTATCCATTTTTGTACATCCGGCTCCAGGTTTCCTTTTCTAAAAAGAGGCCGCGAATTGGATATCAAACATGCGATGTAATATAACTCCTGTTAATCAGGTTGTCATTTTTATGCTAAAAATATCGGTCAATCTAATGCCCCAAATTTCCCATTTTGCTGGTTAAACTCATTTTTATTTGTGGATTTAGGCTAACTAACTTATCGTTTACTTCAGTTCCGTATTCCTGCTGACCCGGCCACCCAGTCACTATGGGGCAGTGACAATTGGGTGGTTGTAAAACACGACATACTCAACTTCTACTTTTCTAGGCTAATTTGCGACGGCTGTATGCAGGGCAGTTAGTTGAGGTAAGTTTGTGTACTTTTACGTCGCTCGCGTAGGGACGATGGCGGTTCCAACGTTTTTTCAGAAACCTAATAAACGAAGCAGACGAACAACCATTTTGCTACCTAATTCACCGATTCTGTTTTCAAATTAAAAGTTAATTATAGAACTATTATAACCTATCAACGAGAGCGTTACATCTCTCTGTCGTTTTCCTTTTTTCATCAACAAAACTGTGTGCGGAGTCCACTTTTTCTATCCTTTCATTTATTTTTAAGTAGGCCAGTTCTTGGGGGTGTTGTGCCTTTTTACATCAGCCGACAGGTCCTTTATGATGTTATTGTGTTTTTTATTGCCCGTCGCTTGCCCTAACCATGTGAACCGCCATCTTCAAGTGTTAAAAAGTTTAGTTGTGGCAGAAGTCGGGTTTTGCTGTTTTTCAATTTCAAGTCAACTTGCTAAATTGTAAGTTTTTTGTTGTTGATTCAGTTTCTTGTTTTAAACCAATCTTGATTTTTTTTGTTTTTTTAGGTTTTCGGTGAAAACATTTGTATTTTAAATATGGAAGTTGAAAAATGCAAAAATACATGCAAAACAAAAAATTCAAAACCATGCCCTGCAATATACGATCCCGGGTATATTGAACATTTGTGTTTCGTAATCCTTATGTATTTTTGTTGTTGTTTTTTCTGCAGGAAATATAACTTTTATATTTTCTACAGGTTTAAACTTATGTTTTATTTTTCAGGTTTTAATATTATTTTCTGCAGGATTAACTATTAATTTTTGTTTTTCAGATTCCAGGGGGCATCTTGAAATATTTAAATTTGCAACAATTTGTTTTGTTTTTCAGATTTTAGGATTTTGAAACTTGTTAGGTTTTTCAGATTAGGGAATCGTTAGTGACTTATGTTCTGTAGGTGTTGAAAAAAGTAGAGTTGTAATTTCTAAACAATAATTCCTTCTTTTCAAGCTTAACCTAAGAGGTTTTGTCTGCAGGTGCTTAGGAGCTTTAATACATTTTCAGGTGTTTTTGATAAATAGAACTTCGCGTCATTTGTTTAGTAACTTACACTTATATAGAAAATGTACAAGGTAACTAATTTAAGTTAACATTCTTTTTTGCAGGTTTGCCAAACTTTGCTTTGGTTTTTCAACTTTTTAGGTTTAAACAGTTTAGAAATTTAGGTTTTATGTTTCCACAGTTTCACTAATTACAATTTTAATGTTGCAAAAGGAAGAATAACCAAGACAAAAATAGAACTGTCACTCGAAAAACACAACGTAAGTATTGTTCCACAGTTTTATTCCCCTTCAACACTTGGAAAATTTAGTTTTCTAACTTGTTATTCAGATGCTTCAACAAAGAGTCATTCACATCACGGTCCAGCAAACGACGGCGACAGCAATGATTTCAACCGCAAAGAAAAAAGGTGATATTGTTTATTTCAAACACCAATAGATTTTGTATCTGAAAATTATGAATTGAATTGCATGACTTAAATTGTCGTGTTCATATTTAGGTAATTTGTTTTTGAGTTAAATTTAACTGATTTTTTATATTTAAGACGTCGTCCTCACTTCATTGGTGTCCAACGCACGGCTGCCTTCAGCACGGGAGTTCCCCCGACATCATCGTTAATGACGTCATAACATTCCGTCAGATGATGTCACCTGACGCATAACATCGTCTCGTCATCACACTGACGTAACGTCGTGCAACGTAAATTATTTAGTGCCGCCCAGACGATGACGTCACCACATTCCGTCAGATGTCAACACTTCACGTTGTCATCGCAACTTCATACGTCACACTGACGTAAAAGAGTACACGTCAAGCTGGGTTCCAGTCTGAGGTAAACCTGTTCCACAGTCAGCCCTCAGAAGGCGGTGACGCCCTACAAGGCTGGGGCTCCTACGTCGCTATGACCTAGATTTCTGACGTCATGATGCCATTCCACTGCCTGGTGGACTTCATATTCGGGAACTGTTGCCTCCCCCCCCCCTCACTTTTGACTGAACGATCTTGGGCAATATTTTTGTTTTACACGAAAACATGTACAAACCAACACAACGTCACAGCGGCACGTTACAATCGAGCGTGTTTAGTTTCAACAACACTGCGACGTGTAGAAAGAATTAATAAATCCACTCCTGCAACTTTTTTCGAGGTTTTGAATTATAATGCATAAGTCCATTGAACAAAAGCAATTTTCTTCTACGCGATATGCTATGCATCGTAACATGCTTTAAATGGACTGTCATGATGTTTTAGTTATATTTTTTGATTATATACTGATGAATTTTACTCACAACATGCACCCATTCTCTCGTACTTCATAAACTAAGCTTACCCACATTCCTGGTTGCAAAAAGGCAATGTTTAAATATTAATGTAAAAAGAGTAAAAGGCATTTAATTTTTTTCCGCGAAGTGGTACATTTTACACGCATAGTGTGCAATTTGCACCAAAGTCTTGTGTAAAATGGACCACTTACTAACGGTAACAGCCTCAGATACCAACCGAAGCAGGATTTTTGAATTTTATTAAATGAAATCAAAACTGGGATAAAAAAATTAAAATGAAGGAAGTCTTTGAAGATAAAAAGGCCACAAATGGAATCACTAGGATAGCTGAAACAAAAAAATTAGAAGAACACTTCCAAATAGTACTATGGCAAATTAAAACAACAATTGAAAAGCAAAACACAATGAATGTAAATCCTGCATTGAGCCATCAGCACTCGTAAATGAACGTGTTTGTCATCAAAAACAGAAAAAATAAAGAAATTTCTTTCCTGAATGCATTTAGACATAAACTGTTTAGTCGTAAGCTAAGCCAACTTCTTTAAAAACTGTCAGAAACCTTCCCGAATGGTGTTTAAATAGTTGCTTTATTTTCAGCTGCCTGGTCCAAATTACACACTTTCACACGCAATTTTTTTACCCAACTTATTTTACTTTTGAAAAGTTTTAGCGGATTATTCTGTGTATGCTGAAATAATTGTACCTCACAAAAATCATACCCACTGAGATTTGCACTAATCAGTAGTAAAGAAATGTTTGATCCCTAAAAAAATTATCAAATTTGCAAAATTTGTTTTTCTTTGAATAGCAAACGGAAAGTACAGCATCAAGTTTGGAGCTAGGCGGCCGTAAGCCAAAGTATATATAAAACACAAGTAGCCCAACCCAGTGTTACACGATAGAGCAGGGGTGGGCAAACTTTTCAGTGCAAGGGCCGCATTCAAAAGTTCTTAATCTCAGGGGGCCGCATAGTATTTTACCAACGGCCCCCAATTGCTTGCTTGTTTTTTTTTTATATAACTGGTGTAAAGAATTAGGTTTGTATCCTATATATACCATTTAAAGCCGCCTAAAATGCTCAGATCAAAAATTTCTTACTTGACGCATAAGTTTAGCTAAACGGAGCTAACTGTTTATGACGTCATAATCTGTCTTGTGACGATTGCGGTGCCTGTTCTTTCGCATTGTTTGCACACAATAAGCGGATAAAAAGCCTGGCGCAATTGGTTACTATGCTGGTAATCTTTTTCTCCAGTCTTACGAAATCTGTTTTTAGCAGTTTCAAAATCAAATTATTTGGCAAAATAATTTAGTTACGTCACCGCCGCCAGCACGTGTATTTTTTGACATACATGGTCAAAGTATTAACGGAGTATATTTTCACCTATGTGCAAATACGTTTGTTGTCACTGAAATTATTGGACAAATATTGGTTGAAACGCCACAATTGCAAATGTTTCAAAATAAACAAGCATTTGTTGCAACATAGGCTACACCACGTCTTTTTGTCAAGAAATTATTGCGCCAACATTAATGTGTTAACGATTCTAAAGCCGTGTTTAATGTCCGTTTGCAAATTATTGCAACGACCTAAACTTGATCCAATGTGAACAAAGTTTTGGCGTCAACAGTGCAAAATGGGCTGTTTGAAAACGTGAATCGCTTTTACTTTTATTTACCTTTATCGAACAAAGAAATTTTGTCAAGTGACGATTTGCAAAATAATGTGGCAGACACAACCGGCTATAAAGCACGTAAAAAGTGTCTGTGTTTAGTTCCAAAGTATGGTACGGGTACAGATACTGCACATGGTATAGGTATCGGCAAGTCGCAACCCCGGTATTTTTTAAAACTCGTCGGCTGTGCTCATAATACTATTCAGCGTTACTAACATTCTCTTTAAAATTCACTAACATTTGGCGGGCCGCATGCGGCCCGCTGGCCGTAGTTTGCCCACCCCTGCGATAGAGCCTCATGGACGCCATTTTGTGTCCAATTTAATACAGCAGGTACAGGGAAAACACATAAATTGTCTGATTTTTACAAATGGTGGGCTTTAACGCGAATTTGATAGGCCAAATCAAATAAAACTTTTGGGTTCTAACATTTCAGCCTGATAATCCACGCTGAATGCAAAAGTTTACATGAAAAATAAGCCGCTAAATTTACATGAAAAAGACAATTTAGCTTTTATTATTACGTTGAAATGTTATAACCCGAAATTTTCATTTAATTTGGCGAATCAAATTCGCGTTTATACTCTCCAGTTTTTGCTAATCAGACAATTTATGTTTTATAAGTTTCATTTTGGACACAAAATGGCTCCATAGCCTTTATTGCGTAACATAGGGTTGGACAACTTGTGTTTTATATAGACTTTGCCGTAAGCCGTATATCAAGTTTTCTTTGAAGCTGTACAAACAATATTCTGCCACCTTGCGTATTTTCCGAAATATATGCAAGTTCCAAATTACACGACTTTCCCCCTATATACATTTTAATTACACTAAACTGTTTACTTGTAAAATCTAGAAACATGAATTTTAGCAATGAGTATAAACACGTGTTTGTGGAAGTGAATAACTTTGAATAGGCGATATTGATGGAAAACAACCCATATTTGCGTATAACATAGGCTAGACTGAATGTGCAAACTGATGCAATTTTTTTAGGTGCAAAGTGGTTTAGCCTACTGCCATACGAAAATGGTGTGATCAGAGAAAAAGCAATCTGCAGATTTTTCTTTTGATTGTTCTCACCAAACTCTGCGTTTCGTCTGGATTTTCTGTTTTCTAGGCGTTTTACCAGTGGTCATGTGCCCTTGTTTAGCCGTGTCCTGGGTCTGCCTCTTCCATAAGGCTTAACGTTCATTGGCTATATGGATTTTCTTCAGTTGTGTAAATCGTTTATCAACAAAGGCCAAAATCAGTTCAAGACCGTAGAGGCTAAAGAATGCTCGTTCAGTTGTCCAACAACACTGTTTCCTAATTGCGCAGCTTTTCGTCTTGTTTATTTATTGGCACACTTTTTTATGTTTTACGGACTCCTGACGCAGAACGCGTGACTGCTGTGGTAAGCAAAGACATACGTTTTCTCATTCAATTTCTTTAGGCCTTATAATTGGTCTTTGTGCTCCTGTGTGCCAAAGCAGTAGCCTAGTAGCCTACACCTAATAAAAATCATTAATATCTAATCCTAATTTTGGTACCTCCAATTTAAAAAAAACATTTGGCAGCCACAAGTAATCGTTTTGAGCTGCCTTAATAGACGCCAAAGAAATCATTGCGTAATATTATGTCAAAAACTTTAATTACGACACCTGCCGAAATGCAATGCGTAAGTTTCAGTTCTGGTGAAACAAAAGCCTTTTGGATCAGGTTCACTTCTGGTCGAACAGACGGTTTTGAAACTTTACACTCCAGAAATAGCTCTGCGCGACGGAAACTAACAAGTGGATTGTTATTTGAGATCTTCAACAATAATTGGGCTTTATTAATCTGTGACAGCTACATAGTCGCGTTCAGTGTTTTGTCGAGCTTTACAGGGAGCTGACAACTACGCCAGGGGTCACCAACCTTTTTTTTGCGCAAGCCGGATAATTTTACGATTATCGCCAAGAGCCTGTAGTTTTTTGCAATCTTGTTTGACAAACGGTATAAAAAATTGGTTTCTAGATACGCCGTATGCTAGAAAAGTTATGGAACTACTGGATTATTTCGTTCTACAGTTTAATTGTAAAATAATGCAGAATGAATCTTGTTTTTGTTTTGAAGCTTCAAAGAACCAGAGACAAAAAATGACCGTCTGGGGAACCTCCTTGTTTTTGGTCCGACTCCGAATTTACTAATCTGCTGCGCCGTTTTCAGATTCAATAAATAAACTTGCCAAGGTGGGCATGATAGTAGCATTAAACCGGAGAATGTATTCAGTCCAGTGCAATTGAAAACTACATCTAAATTAAAACCGAGTAAAAAGAGGCAAAGAAATGAGTTAAATCTCATTCTTAGTTTTCAGTATGGTGAAACAGTTTCATTTTCAGAAATTTTCAGGTTTAGCTTATGACCAACAATATTTTATGTATTGAACAGCAAAGATAACATTATTGAGAAAAGTCAATGTTTACAATTATATCAATTAATTCAATATGTAATAATGTAACTAATGAAAGTGAACATGACCAGCAGTAAAAACAACAACGCAGTCTTAAATTCCACCTCTGAAAATGTACCAAGGATTTTAAAGACGATGTTATTGCTGATGGTGGATTTGGCACAGTTTATACAAAGGAACACCCGGAGTATGGTAACATTGTTGTGAAGCGATTTCGTTTATGTCATGCCTCTGATGAAGTAAGAAGCAGAACTTATTGAATGCACATAAAGCACAGTTGTTAAGAATAATTTGTCTCTCCATCTGTCTTTTTGTGAATGTCAAGTACAGGGGTTCTTAAACTGGGGGGCCTAGGGGGGCGTGAAGGGTTCGCAAGTGGGGTGAAGCACATTATGGCAGCAAAGTGAACGCTTCATTAGGCAGCAAAGTAAACGCTTCATTACTCTGAAATGGATGTCCAGTTGTACTAACTAAACTTTTTTCCACTGCGGGCCGGATACGTTTATTCGCCCGTGCGGCATAGTTTACATGCCCTAGTGCCGTCTTCTCAAACTTAGCCCACGAGGCGATTTTTATAGGGGCGCCAAGATATGATCTTTTAGAAAACCCATTTAAAATCTGTTAAATTGTATAGTTAGTCTCATCTTACAAGAAATGCTTGTATATTACGTCACAAGTAACACAATAAGGCAATTGTTTGCGCACAATTAACACTTTTTGTTTTGTCTGTGACGTAATAAACTGGCTTTGGGTCAATCCTGGGCATTGCAATCCTATGAAAGTCGGTAATATTAATTTGGCATGTCGTAACAGTAAACTTTCGTAAGGAGTAGATTAATTTTTGACAGTAACAAAGTTATCAATACGTTTTGGCAAACCTAAAAAATGGGATCGCAGGCCGTAGTTTGGTGACCCCTGTAGTCCTGTACTATATAGTCGGCTGTACATTCTTTATTTGTTCGCAATTTCGCTTTAGAGATTGCCTTGATTTTGGGTGAATCAACAATTTCTGGGCAACATATGCGTAGTTTACACGAATACTGACAACGTGGCTCAGTGCGCGTGCAAAAAAAACCTTTTTTCCCAACTTATCAGTGTTGAAGTGGCTTTTTCCAACGTTTGGAACTAACTTGACAGTAGCTAAGGCGGATCTATGATGTAGGTTGTTTTCAAAAAACAAGACAAGCATCATCAGTGCTAACGTTTTTAGGGGGGGCGTGAGAATAAATAAATCGTGTCAAGTGGGGCTCGACCGAAAAAGTTTAAGAACCCCTGGTCAAGTACATGTATGACTTCAGTATTATCCAAGTTTACTGTCTTTTATTATAAGTATGGACCACAATGGTTATAATGTTACATTAAAAAGCATTTTTTTGTGTGTAATTATGTCTACTTAACAATATTTTATTTACTGTTTTTGTTTTTAAATATGTTGAAGATTTGAAGAAACTGTAAAAGTTGCAGAAGTGGCAGAAAACTATGGGAAAAGTTTAAACATATCTAACACATTTAAAATGGGTGATTTTTTTAAACAATGTCAAAATTTGCTGAAATACGTATAGAAACTAAAGGATTTGAATCAGATTAGCATTGTTTGTACTTTTAGTAGCATGATTATTAAAGCCTTTTTCCCTTATTGGTATTTCTTCAAAATCCTTCGTTCAAAGAATTATATTTTATGTCCAGTGTGGAAAGAGAGCATAAAATGTTGCACTTGTGTAATCATCCCAACATACTTAAGTGCTTTGAACGAAAAAAACTGTCGACTGGTTCTATTGAACTCATGCTCGAACAGGCAGGTGGGGGAAACCTGCAGGATCTTGTGCTGAAATATGAAGAACTTGCTTGGGATGACCGATTTCATATTGCAATGGGACTTGCCAAAGGTCTTAGTTACCTACATTCAATGTCTGTTGTTCATGGCGATATTAAACCACAGAATGTACTTCTCACAGAATCCAAAGAGGTAAGAAACCTTGCTACTTGACAAAAGGCATTTAGGGGGTGTCTACAGCCTGATGCAGTCAGAAACGCATACGATTTCTGCTCTAAATAGGTCTAATAATTACAGCATCTGACTTGGGCAAAATTGTAATGGCATGTTGGTTGGTTGAACCCCATACCTTGACCAGGTATTTCACTAGGGCTCCCCCATTAAGTGTGTCAAGTGTTTAAACTTTATGTTCTATTTTTTAATAAGGTCTGATGGTATTATGTGCTACCTTACCTTTAATACACATGTGGTTGTATTAGGTAAAAATTCGTGATTTTGGTTCTGCAAGAATCCTTGAGATACCATCTGCTTCTTGGGAGTCTATAAACAAAAAAAACAAAAAGATCAGAAAACCAATTTTTACTGTGCCCCAGAGCTCTATAAAGCACACCAAAATGAAGATGGCACCAAAGTGAAAATCATCAGAGATTATCCTATGGATGTTTACAGGTAAATTTACTTCTAGATAACCTTTTTTGCTAATTTGTTTTGCTGTTTGAGCATCAACTATTGTTTTCATTTTACAGTTATGCAATGGTGCTTTACGAAGTTATTACAAAGAAATGTATAAAGATGCTGAACGCCATCCGCTTATTATCCAAAATGCCATTTTACGTGGTGAAAGACCAAATCTAGCTCCACTTACTGACATCATGGATTCCTTGCAACCAGAATCCAAGGATTTTGAAATACTTCAACTTTTATGTAATATTATGAAGCAATGTTGGGATGCAGATCCGTTAAAGCGATTAACAATGGATGAAGGTAATGTGTAAAAATATTCTAACTTTGCAATGGCCCATTTGACTGTTAACAATTTTATTGCTTCTTTTATTATGGGTCCTCTTCTATGAAGGGGACACATATTGTTTTTGTCCGAATTTTTTTCTCTTTTTTTGTCTAACGCTGGTTTGTGATACGCGTTTGGTCAAGAAAGAGTGCTTCATTTTTTTCCCAAATTTAGACACATGTTAGTAGTCATAGAAGTTTAACCCCGAATGACCCAGCGGTTCAACCACAGGCCCCCAAAACGTAATTTTTTAAAAACATCTGTACTGACTAAAGTACTTAATTTAAGGGTTATATGCTTTGCTGTTTGGTGCAATATAAGGTATTTTAAAGAATTTTGTACCCTAAAAAAAGATTTAAGGGCTCTGCACACCAGACGCGGTTGACGGTTGCGGCTAGCGATGTCAGCGCCGGCGGTAGTTGGCAGATTTTCCGCATAACGTTTGGCGCGACGTTGACCCTTCACACCGGCAGTGCGGTTGGTGTCAACGACTTTTGTTGCTAAGAAAACTGGGTCAACGTGCTCGACATATTGAGTGTTTCTACGTCTTAAGAAAGTTGCTACAAAATTCCGTTTAGTTTATTTTGTGACAAAATATAATGTTGATCGTCATCCCACTGTGTAATGTTTCCAAAATCAATTGCAACAGCAATATTGGATTTAGTTTACTTCTGTCATTGCTGTTGAAACACACTTTCCTGTTTTACAGACACTTTATGTTTCAAAGTTGGCAATATAGAAGCAATACCTTAAATGAGCACAATTTAGAAAACACAAGATTGCAGAAATGCAAAGAAAACAATCATATAACAACACACAAAAAAGCTTAAATGTAAGAAGATGCATGTACATAAACTTGCACATTGTTGCACAATCACAATGATGCTAGATGGTGTCAATTGTGAGGAATAAAAGTTGTATTCGTTGGCTTGTGGCATCTCTTTCTCTGAAGTTTGTAACTTCACCATTTTGCCATGTGACGTTTGATGAAGTTTTCATAGGGAAATTGCTTTCTATGGTCAGACAAACATGTCACAAATTCATGTCTTAAACTCTGGAAACATATGAAACAGTTGATTAGCAGAAACTACATTTTTATTCAAGTATACCAACCTGGAAATCCATACACAACAATGACTAGTTGACCACCCAAGAATAATCAAAAAGCTGTAAACATAAGTTCTTGAAACCACTGGTAATAAAATTTTAGTATGTTTGTGTCCAGTATTTGAACTGTTTACAAAAAAATTAAACGAGCATTACAAACTAATTTGCTAAAAACTTCCAAAAAACAATTAAAACTAGAAGGGTGGCTCAGCAAATATTTCAATTGCACATACACTATAACCTATTTTGAAACGTTAATATATTTCCTACACTTTTTTTACATTGGGTCCCATACCACCCACTGTCTTTTATAACCTTAGTTGTTTCTGCAGGCAGAAACTCATGCGTCCCCCACACATGCAAAGTTAAAAACTATGCATTACAAAAGACAACCATCAGTAAGTTTGGTATTTTAAGAAAAACTGTGGTCAGATCTTCGCTTAAATAATCATGCTATTAAAAGTAATGCAAATCTGATTCAATTCACACATTGTTTGAAGTTTGTCCTATTTAGTGCTCTATTTATAGAAAAGAAGGGATAAATAGTGGCAAAATAAAGTGAAACACAAAAATCGACACCTATAAATAGCAAATTCTACAAGCTGTCTAAATTTCATTCAATTCCGACACAGTTTTAAAAAATCGCCCATTTTAGGGGGCTGGTTAGGTAGATGTTAAAGCTATAGGGTGAAACATAACAATCGACACCTAAAAATTACATAATCTACTAACCATCCCAATGTCATTCAATTTAGACATTGTTAAAAACATGGACCCATTTTGGGGGGCCTAGTGGGGTAAATGTTGGGAAGACAGGGTTGAACACAGCAATCAACAATTATAAATGACAAACTCTGCAAACTGTCCAAATTTCATCCAATTCAGACAATGTTTAAAAAATTCACCCATTTTAGGGGGCAAGAGGGGTAAATATTGGGACTTCAGGGTTAAACACAACAATCGACACCTATAAATGACAAACTCTGACTGTCCAAATTTCATTTAATTCCAACACTGTTAAAAATTTCACCCTTTTTAGGGGGTTAGTGGGGTAACTGATGGGGTTTTACACCCAAAAGTATAAAATATGAAACCACAATGACCCAAGCAACAGTCCTGTAAAATTTTATCCAAATCGGTCAATGTTTAAAAGTTTGACCACTAGAGGTGTCATTATCAACATTCGTTAACAAATCTGACGTCATAAGGCTGTTAACACCCCCTCTGAGCAAAACCGTCCGCCAAGTATTACACAAACACAAGTACCATATGTTCTGTTGCCTATATTATACTATTACACCAAAGAAATTTTCTGTTTGTGGTGCGCAGCAACCTACAAAAACGTTTCACATTTCGGGGTCTAGCGGGGTAAATACTGGGGTTATCACGTCAAACGAAGTAGATGGCACATCTGCATAACCATATCTACCATCTCTGAAAGTTTCATCGAAATCCATCAAACATTTCATGGCAAAGTGGGGTGGACAAACTTCAGGGAAGAAAAACAAAACAAGAAAAAAACAAAAAACAAATCGAGTAAAATCAACATGTGTCCCCTTCAGGGAAGGGGACCCATAACAAGACAATTTGTACCAATACTATCAGTACTTCATTGACTCCATTCTTATTTTTCTGGTAAATAACAATAAAACAATCCACCTACAAACAAAAAGACCGAAATCACGCAGAAATGTATCGTAAACAAGTCGAACATCCGCCGAATATCAAGTTTTTCATCCAGCAGTCTAGCGCGGCTGACGGAAAAGTTAAATCCGAGTTAACTTTGCCGTCAGCCGCTTCAACCGAGAAAATCACGCCGTCACGGCAAGTCGCTGTCTGGTGTGAATACCCCGTCGCTTGCCGTCGAACGCAAAAACACGTCGCTATCCGCCAACCGCGTCTGGTGTGAATCTTGCTTTACCCATTTTCACCTCTTAAACCCCCAAATATTCATTTGTGTCTAATGCTGGTTTGTTAAATGTGTTTGGTCAAGAAAGAGTGCTTTTAATGTATTCAAATTTGCACAGATGTTAGTTATTAATCCAAATTTGATCCTCATAAAGTTTGACCCCAAACGACCCAGCAGGTTCACCCACAGCCCCTCCCAAAACAAAAAAATTAAAACGGCCGTACTGGCTAAAGTACATAATCTGAGAGTTTCATGCTTTGTTGGTTGGTGCAATGTAAGGTATTCTAAAGAATTTTGTAACTTTTTATTAAATTCACCCATTTTTACCCCTTAAACCCCAAAATAATAAGTTTTAGTTTTAGGCCAGAATTACAAGCCCTAATGTTCTGAAATGTTAAACATTTGTTTGCAGTAGGTTATTCTTTAGTATTTAAAATTTTGCCTTCATCGGCCAAATAGTTACTTTTACAGACCATAATATGTGTACACTGTCAGTCAGATAGAAGTCTCAACCCCCAAGGGAGTAATTCACTGGTTTACGATTAAGGCCCAGGTGAATGCAGCGGAAGTGCTCAGCTTGACGTCCGGACAGACGTTTTACAAGACAGTCATGTCAGTGATTAGAAATCAGCTGTTTTGCGCTGCTATGCTATGTCATTTTATTAAGTTATCACACACATTTTTAGTTTTGGAAAATTGTTTTTAAAAACTGACCTTGAACGACAATATCAAGGTCAAAGCATTAGATTAAATTGAAAGTATTTTTCCCGTTCTTATTTACTGTTTTTTGTAATTTTATGACAATAATGATGCAAAAAGAATACGGACAAAACTTTTAAAGTTGGGTTAATGCTTTCTGAAAGTTTTTCTTTAAGAATCTAAAAATAACCGAAACATTTGTTTACTGTAAATCCGCACAAACGCGTGTGTGGGGACCCTTTCGTTTTTGCTTGCAAAAACAATCATATGTGTAGATCAAATGATGTATATAGTAAATTGGTAAATATCGTATAGAGCGGCTGTTGGTCCACACTAATGCTTATCCACAAAAGGATGATTTTAAGTAAAACAATAAACATAAAGATAAAATTAACAGTTATTGTGGGTCCCCTTCCCTAAAGCAGACACATATTGTTTTGGTCCGTGTTTACTTTTTTGTGTCTAATGCTAGTTTGTTATACACGTTAGGTTATAAACGAGTGCTTAGCATTTATTCAAATTTACACAGATATTAGTTATTAATCCAAATTTGATCCTCCTGAAGTTCGACCCTGAATAACCCAGTAGTTCACCCACAGGCCCCAGAAACGTAAAAATTTCAAAATGGCTGTTCTGACTGAAGTACATGATCTTGGAGTTTCATGCATTGTTGTTTGGAGCAATGTATGGTATTCTAAAGAATTTTGTAACCTTTAATTCGATTCACCCATTTTTTTTCAGAAATACAAGCTCTAATGTGCTAAAATATAAACAATTGCTTGTAGTATCGTATCGTATTTTATTTTGTTCATGTGCACTTGAACGCGACAAGCATAATAACACATGACGGTAAAGTGGCATGAAAACATACGACACAGCTGTGATAACCTGGCGGTTGAAAATACACTAAAATAATACTAAGGGAGGGAGGGCAACGGTAAAAAAACGCAGCAGGTGTTCCTGGTAAAAAGAAAGGGGGCCTAAGAGGTTGTAATCTCGTTGTAGAAACAAGTGGCGCTAAGGCAACACGACTAGGTTTGACAACATGGGTGGATTCCAGCCGGTTTAATAACTTTTTTTAGGTAGGTAAACAACGACCGAAAAAGAAACCCTACCCAACATCATTGAATCTTAATTGAAATGGCAAAAAAGTAACAACACAAGACTACCGAAATGAAGTAGTTATTAAATATTTAATAAGTAAGAATTGAAACGTCAAGCACTGAATCAGTTAATTTCCCATGATGTTATTATGGGCCCCCTTCCTTGAAGGGGACACATCTTGATTTTACTCGATTTCTTTTCTTTTTTTTTTTTCTTCCCTGAAGTTTGTCCACCCCTTTTTGCCCTGAAATCTTTGATGGATTTGGATGAAACTTTCACAGATGGTAGATATAGTTATGTAGATGTGCCATCTGCTTCGTTTGAAATGATAACCCCAGTATTTACCCCGCTAGCCCCAAAAATGTAAAATGTGGTTTGTGCACACCACAAACGTTAGTTTTGTGTGATGTTATAAAGGCAAATATATTCATTCCTAGTGTTTGTGGGTTGCTTGGTGGTTGTTTGTGCAGTTGACATTCAGGGGGTGTTAACAGCCTTATGACATCAGAGGCATCAACAATTGTTGCTCATAAGCCCCTCCAGTGGCCAAATGTTTAAACATTTGCCGATTTGGACAAAAATTTACAGGACTGTGGATTGGGTTATTGTGATTTGATATTTTTTTAGTTTTAGAGTAGAAACCAATTATTTACCCCACTAGCCCCCCCAAAAGGGTGAATTGTTTAAGTATTGTTCGAATGGGATGAAATTTGGACAGTTTGTTTATTGTGCCATTGTTAGGTGTTGATTGTTGTTTTCCAACCTGTAGCCCCAAGATTTACCCGCTAGCCCCCTAAAAAAGGGGAATTTTTTAAACAATGCCTGAATTGGATAAAATTTGGAAAGCTTGTAGAGTATGCCATTTTTGGTGTTGATTCTTGTGTTCTGCCCTGTAGCCCAAACCATTACACCTGGCCCCCCAAAATAGGACAATTTTTTAAACAATGTCTGAATTGAATAAAACTTGGGCAGCTTGTAGTGGGTGCTATCTATGGTTGTTGATTGTTGTTTTCCAACCTGTAGCCACAACATTTACCCCACTAGCCCCCAATGGGTGACTTTTTTTAACAAAGTCTGAATTGAATGAAATTAGGACAGCTTGTGCCATTTTCCAATAATAGCAGCTGATTGTTGTGTTTTAGTCTAATTTTTCGCTATTTACCCCTTCATTTTTCAGATAGAACATACAATAGAAAAACCTTTAAAAATACCCAAATGGAAGAAAATTTAGATAGTTTGTACTCCACATAGCATGTTTGTTTATGCTCAGTACCAATCATTGTGTTTGACCTTACAATACCAAACTTTCACATGGTTATTTCTTGAAATGCATTATTTACAACTTTGCATGTGTGGGGACCCATGAGTTTCTGCCTGCAGAAACAACTAATCTTATAAAAGACAGTGTGTGATATGGGACCCAACATAAAATAAGTGTAGGGAATATATTATTTTTTTCAAATAGGTTATAGTGTATATGCAAGGGCAATATGTGCTAAGCCACCCTTCTAGTTTTAGAAAGAAAAGTGCCCACAGAGAAGAGCATAATTACAAAAAGAAAACACTGATAAAGGAACAAAAGTAAAACACACAAGAGGGTTTTTAGCAACTATGTATTAATAGTTTTTTATTATTATTATTTTTTACCGATATAAACCAATGTTAGTTGGACATGTAAAAGCATATGAAGTTTTGAGTATTTTCTACAATCATTGAATAAGATGACTTTGATGATGCATCATCCGCACTCAAAAAAATAGTTGTCCATATTTTTGACTGTGGTTGTAATAAGTCCTTTTTTCCATTAATAGTGACTTTATGTAGTGTTTAGTATTTAAAATTTTGGCTTCATCGCCCAAATGGTTACAGCTCATAATAAGTGTGCACTGGACAGAAGCCGAATCGGAGTAGATCACTGGTTTATAACTGTGGTGACTTAATGCATAGCGGGAGATCATTGCTTGACGGGTGAACAGGCGTTTTGCAAGGAATTCATTTGCTGTTTAGACATCAGCGCAGTAATGCTATGTGGTGGTTAGACATCAGCGCGTTAAAAGGTCATTTACAGTCGTTCTGCGACTCCATGGCGATAGGCTGCAGAAGAACACTTTGTTACACACACTTTTGCTGCAAAATATCTTTCTAATTTGTCACTGTATGTAATACTGCCTAGGTTTTCTAGGAAAAGTTTTACCTGCTTCAAAATCAGCCTTGCACAGCTATACCGAGTTCCAACCTAATGGTTAAATTCTCAGATTGGAAGTATTTTTTCACTTTTTTTTGTGCTACTTTTGTAAATATATGACACTATACTGAAATAGAATATGGACAAAACCTTTTGTAGTTTGGGTTGATGCTATCTACTAATTTGTTTGTCTAAAAAATAACAAAAAATATGGAATTTGAAAATCTTTTTACCATTAATTAACATAGACACAGGTGTTAAAGTTCATAATATAAGTCATTTCGAAAAATACCGCGCGGGCCACTCAGAACCTTCCTGCGGGCCACGGGTTGGACACCCTGGGCTAAAGCATGTAAAGGTATCAGCATTTTAAAGCATAAAAATAAACACGTGTATGGGGACCAATTCGTTTTTCGTTACCAAAACAGTTGTGTGTGAAGATCAAATTGTGTGCATAGTAAACAGGTAAACATGATTTAGAAACTATAAAATGAAAATATATTGGAAAGCCACCTTCCTAGATTTAAATAGAATGAAAACTCGAAATACACTACACGCTGTATACACTAGACATATGATACAGAATCTATAAAATAGACGTACATAAGCCACGTTTCTAGTTTTAATAGGTGATATTTATGGAAAATAAACCATCTAGTTACATTTACATATAACATAGACCGAATATGCAAACTAATGCAAAACTGTTGTTGTTGTTGTTTTCAGGTGCAAACTGGTTTACTGCCGTGCAAATATGGTGTCATATTAGAAAAAGCAATCTGCAGATTTTTCTTTTGATTTTTTTCATGCATTTCGTCTGGACTTTCTTGTTTTCTGGGCGTTTTACCAGTGGTCATGTGTCCTTATTCAGCCGTGTCTTTCGTCTTCCTCTTCAATACGGCTTTGCGTTCATTAAATATGTGGATTTTTTTCGATTGTTTAAATCGTTTATCAACAAAGGCCAAAATCAGTACAAGACCGTAGAGGCTAAACAATGCTCGTCGACACCATAGAAAGAGCTTGCCCTGTTCGAGTCAAGGCCTGTTTTACCAAAAATTCTTATAGGTCTGATTTATAGTATTTTTGCTTTTTCGCTCGCACTGTGACTCTTGCTTTGGCTCAGGTTCTTAGATATTTTAATGGTGTCGTTTAACTCTAATTGACTGCCGTGTAAAATTAATTATTTGTACATTTTTTGTTTGTTCAGTTGTCCAACAACACTGTTTCCTAATTGCGCTTCTTTTCGTCTTGTTCATTTATTGGCGCACTTTTTTATGTTTTACGAACTCCTGACGCAGAATGCGTGACTACGTCCGATTCGTTTTTTGCTAATGCGAAACAGACGAGGAATGCAAACGCTGCTGCTTCTGTAGTAACCAAAATAACCGACAGTAGATGGCGCCACAGAGCTTATTTTAACAACGTACCTGTTTGAGTTTTAGAATTGATCTGTCGGCCATGGTTGGAACTGTAAAGTTTCAAAAAGGAAATGTATGATTAGATCGTCACAATAAAAGTAAGGTCCATCTATTCCCCAACAAAGACTATGCGCAAAGCAAATTGTCTGAAAATAGCAAATTTTACTTGATCTTGACACAGATTTTGAATTTAACGGGTGACGAGATTTTACACCAAAACTGAAGAGGCATTTTGGATATTTGATACGTGAAGACAGATTTGTCGGTCACCACATCGTACTGATTCCTGTTATAGTCTGTTTCTCTCCTTACTTTTTTCCAACGAGTCACGATCTATTTTTGTCTCCATTTTCCAACCCAAATAGCGAACATTTACCAGGTATGACGACAGTACCTTCGAAAAGTTTGTATTTAGGCTGTACAACAATTGCCGTGTTAAGGTTTTAGGGTTTGCTTTACGTCATGAATCCCAATGCACAAACTTCTTGGAATTCCCACTTCGGCTTAGTCAGGGATGCTGTTTTTTTCTTGCAATCAGTTCACTATTTTGTACCGACTTCTTGAGTAAGTTTAAAGAAAGAACACTTGTGGCAAATCATAACTTACATGATTATGATATAATATAATCATAATAAGCGCTCGTCGGTTTGCACAGCGAAGTCCCTTAGACTGAAAACAGCTGCATAAAACAACTTTTGTAAATCGAATCCCTAATTTTAAACAAACTGTCATAGTTAATGTCAAGATTTTTGATACGATTTTTATTCTACACTTCTTGTCGAAATCACAATTCAAAAAGGTATATGCGAGTAAAGTGACTGTAAAATAACAGAGCTTAGCTTGTTTCAATGTAGGTAAAGTGAAAAATACATCTCTTTTATATTACAATGTAAAACGCGTCGTTTTATTGTTTAAGGAATGTTGATTTTAAAAATGTGACCAGTTAAAAAATCTTTATTGACACGGCTTACAGTTGAAAAGCTGAAAAAGAACATAAATTACTATGCAGTCGTCATGACCTTACGTCGTGCAGCCTTCCTGTGCATGGAAACAGGAAATTTGATCTTATTGTTGGGATAAGTCACCATGAGGGCGGTTTTATGAACTCTCGACCTTAGGGAAACTTGGCCAAACGTTTTGAAATTTTCTTGTTTTTTGGGGAAAGGGATTTTTTTACAGAAACTTGACGAGGTTGGACTCTTTTGTTTACTTAGTGGCCTTTGCCTCTTACGTTACAAAGTTCTAGGTTGCATAAGAAATTGCTGCGTTAGGCTTGTCGTGCGGTGGAGGTGTCGACAAAAGAGGTCAATAAACATAAAATTGAAATAAATACCCGAAATTTGAAATATATATTTCAATAGTTCATCAACTTAGTTCTACACACAACGAAATTTAATCAAAACGTTGTACAATGTTATAATTTTATGCCGTACCCCAGCTAACAATTTGACGTCGGCTCGACGTAGATTTTTGGTCAAGTTTGGTCGATAGGACGTTGCGACAAAACGTCAATTTTACGTAAAAGTGTCGACTCCAGAATACGTAGATAGGACGTTGGAAACTACGTTGTGCATAACGTAAACCTTACGTTCAGTAAACGTAACTACGAACGTTGTAAATTACGTTCTTAAAACGTAAATTTGCAACGTTATTTTTACGTAAAAGTGTCGACTCCAGAAAACGTAGATAGGACGTTGCAGATAACGTAAATTCGTGACGTCTTTAAAACGTAAATCGTGACGTTTGTTTTACGTAAAAGTGTCGACTCCAGAAAACGTAGATAGGACGTTGTAAACAACGTTTTCCCATGACGTTTGTTGCACGTCTAGTTAAACGTCAATACGACCTCATAAAAACGCGTCTCCATGACGTTGTTGAATTACGTCAAATATGCGTTGAACCAAACGTAATAACGATCGTTAAAAATTACATTTGTATGACGTAACTCATGACGTCATTTTTACGTAAGAGTGTCTACTCCATACGATGTATATATGACGTGGTAATTTATGTCAATAATACGCACAAATAAACATGAGTACGACACCTAACAACGCCGATCCTAATTACGTGTTGACATGTTTGCAATGTTTAAAACGTTTGCAGCTTTCTAACTAATGCTAACAATTAAACATGCCAAGGAATTAAAGTAGGAATATAATATTGATGGTGAAAAATCACAGTAGTACAGAATCAAAAAGGGTTAGCAGTAAACAGCAAAAAACGGCGAAAAAGTATGGCATTCACACAACAATAGACAAACATGTATGACTCCTAAAGAGTTTGTAAATACTATTAAGGTTTTAGTTGCATTGTGCTAAAACATTGCCTTATAATATGTGTTTGACATGGCTTGTTCATAATACAACACAATTATAGCAGATACAAATAAACATTTCAAATAGTGCCAGTAAAATATAGAAAAACTCTCAATCAAAGTCCATGGCAATCTGCCTTTAAAAACCAATCTTTACTTCTCACATCTGAAGTCAAGGATGTTGACAAAGATTTCCGCGCTTCCACTCTGCAAATCAAATTTGTCGATGAGATTAGTCCTTCAGGTATAATTTATTGCAGCATATGTCAATTTTGTGAGTAAAGAACAACATGAGGTTGTAGATACAACTTTCACATTTATAACAATTTCTATGCAAAGGTATTAATATTTGACTTGTAAATGTGGTATTCAGGCAGCTAGACAATCATTTGACCCATTTTGGGGATGGTGTGTCAATTGTTGTAAGGTAAACAAACAAAAACAAAATCTTATCTATTAAAGGTTTGGGTAGCAGGTGTTATTTAATTGTTTCAAACATTTTCTGCCAAAAGACCTTTTAAGGACAAACAACCAACATTCCACACTGTACACTGCTTCATATTTCAACACTCCAGCATACTAAATCAAGCAAATAGGGTCAGAGCTTGGTCAGTCTTAGGGCCAGAATAAAATTAAATTTGTACTGTTAATAAACTTACTTTGTATTCAGACTAGTTTAAGCTTTTCTCTTCTGGTGCTTCAGGAATCCAGTGTTTTGCTTTGAACACCAGACTATAATACAAAAAAAGTCAAAAGCAAATACTGTGTACAAACTTAATAGGGTTTTGTTACACAAACTTCTGCAAGTAGAACTATACCTTTTGCTGTCCTTTGTTTGTTTCGATAATTTTTGTCATTTTCCAGAGAATATCGCAAGGAAACGGACCTTCCAGGTTTGCCAAGAGTATACCTAAAAATCACAAGCACTGTTGTAATTGTAATGTTCATGCAGCAATGTAACACAAATGTTGGCTTTACAGTGAGATTTGCACAAAAGAACTACACATAAATTAGTTTAAAACTTACTAGGATTTATTAAAAGATTTCGTCTTCAGTGTGCTTGCAGTCATAAGCCTCTAGTTCTTAGTTGTCACTAGATTGGGGACTTTAGACAGATTTTGCATTGTCACAAGTTTCCTTTTTTCTTCAGCATCACTCCAAAATGTGTAACTTGTTGGCTAAAAAACAAAAACACAAGTAACTGGTAAATATAAAAAATATTTCTATTTTTGGAAAGCAAAAGTGCCTCAATTCCAACAACTAAAATAGCAAATTAAAAAAACTATCTGCAACTACTCATTCATTGTGCTACACTTTTTTTTACTATATGACAGAATGAATTTGCAAACAGCAGCAAAATCCATGATATACATGACCAGCATTAGATAATGATCATTTCTAACATATTTATTCTCATGCATAAAGAGAAGAACAGCATGTAGGGTATTTTTTTGCATATTACAACATACATTGCATTCTGTATCATTTAGGCTAAACACATATACAACTATTAGCTACTTAAAACTTACATAAAACTGAACTGATCCATCTGTAGGTGTTGCAGGGCAGTAAAGATACTTTTTACACATGGGTTGTTTATGTACTAATGTTAAGCAACCCTTTTGTGGTCTTTCTTTCCAATGACCAAAATGACAAGTATGTGTGTCTTCAACACAAAGTAGTTTTATGACAAATTCACACAGGTTTAGAATGTACTATGTAATGAATATTAAAACTGCAATTGTAGATAAAAAATGATTTATTAATTATGATGGTACAGGACCTAATTAAGTATAAGTGTATGTCAAATACAATCTATAATTTTAGTATTAAACTAACTAATTCTAGTTGACATATTTTAACATAATGTATACAATACATTATATAGCCTGCTTTCTAGAACAGCTTTAGCTTACTTTTTGACAAATAGCACAAAGGTGACTTTCTAAGTAAACATATCCAAACCATTGAAATAGCAGGTAAAATAGTTAATTTCTTTACTTGAAAAATGAATGCAACATATTACTGTAAACTAAAGTCCAACATTCGACTGGTGCCCAGCAAACACAATACTCACATTCTGATTTAAAACATACCTATCTGAAATAATACAACAACAGACAGACATCTCCAAAATAGTTCAACTTCAGGCAATTCAGGCCTACAGTCCTGTCAAACTAGGCGCAAAAACTGACACCTCTGGAATAACTTATACTCACACTCGAACTGCAATAAGGAAAATTAATCAAAGTTTTACTGACTAACACGCATTGTGGATTTCTGAAGTCCACAACACGGACAACGCCTCTACACCTTTTGAACGAAGTACATCCATAACAGCGGGTTTTGAAATTTCAAAGTCCGCCCTGCGCGCCAAAATTCAAAATGTGCGCGAATATTTTGAAATTGAATGTTGCGATGTATGTCTTAACGATTTGCACATGTGTTTAAAAGAAAAATCAATCAGTCAAGTAATTATCGCACTAAAAATTAATTAAAGACTATACAATTGTATAGCTTAAGCTTTCTCATCAGAGCTCATATAAGAGCGGTTTTGAAAACACTTTTAAACTGATCACCGCGCCCAAAATCAAACCTGTATGACGGATTTTGATATGTTATGTTACGACCTATGGCGCAATAATTTATACATTTTCGAAAAAGAAAAGCGGTAAAAAAGTTAAAAAGGACACGGAAAATCAATTGTAGAAACCTGCAATTTGGAAGTGACGTTTCATAACATTGCAACATTAGTTTACTTGTCATATGACGGCAATAAAGCGTTACAAATGACGTCGAAAACGGTTGCAAACTGGTTAAATTTGACGTCAGTGACAAACGTGAATTCTACGTCACGCATGACGTTTTAACATAGTTGTATTGCAGTTTGTTGCAACGTTACTAAACAACGTTAATAAAACGTTTAAAAAGACGTCGAAAACGGTTGTAAACTGGTTAAATTTGACGTCATAGATAAACGTGAATTCTACGTCACGCATGACGTTTTAAAATTGTTGTATTGCAGTTTGTTGCAACGTTACTAAACAACGTTAATAAAACGTTTGAAATGACGTCGAAAACAGTTGTACACAAGTTAAATTTGACGTCAGTAACAAACGTGAATTCTACGTCACGCATGACGTTTTAAAATTGATGTATTGCAGTTTGTTGCAACGTTAATAAACAACGTTTATAAAACGTTTGAAATGACGTCGAAAACAGTTGTACACAAGTTAAATTTGACGTCAGTGACAAACGTGACTTTTACGACACGAATGACGTTTTAACATAGTCGTATTGCAGTTTGTTGCAACGTTACTAAACAACGTTAATAAAACGTTTGAAATGACGTCGAAAACAGTTGTACACAAGTTAAATTTGACGTCAGTAACAAACGTGAATTTTACGTCACGTATAACGTTTTACCATAGTTGCATTGCAGTTTGTTGCAACATTACTAAACAACGTGAATAAAACGTTTGAAATGACGTCGAAAACGGTTGTAAACTGGTTAAATTTGACGTCAGAGAAAAGCGTGAATTTTACGTCACGTATGACGTTTTAACATAGTTGTATTGCAGTTTTTTGCAACGTTACTAAACAACGTTTATAAAACGTTTTAAATGACGTCGAAAACAGTTGTACACAAGTTAAATTTGACGTCAGTGACAAACGTAACTTTTACGTCACGCATGACGTTTCAAAAATTGATGTATTGCAGTTTGTTGCAACGTTAATAAACAACGTTTATAAAACGTTTGAAATGACGTCGAAAACAGTTGTACACAAGTTAAATTTGACGTCAGTGACAAACGTGACTTTTACGTCACGCATGACGTTTTAACATAGTCGTATTGCAGTTTGTTGCAACGTTACTAAACAACGTTAATAAAACGTTTGAAATGACGTCGAAAACAGTTGTACACAAGTTAAATTTGACGTCAGTAACAAACGTGACTTTTACGTCACGTATGACGTTTTAACGTAGTCGTATTGCAGTTTGTTGCAACGTTACTAAACAACGTTAATAAAACGTTTGAGGTGACGTCGAAAACGGTTGTAAACTGGTTAAATTTGACGTCAGAGAAAAACGTGAATTCTACGTCACGTATAACGTTTTACCATAGTTGTATTGCAGTTTTTTGCAACGTTACTAAACAACGTTAATAAAACGTTTGAGGTGACGTCGAAAACGGTTGTACACAAGTTAAATTTGACGTCAGAGACAAACGTGAATTCTACGTTACGTATGACGTTTTAACATAGTTGTATTGCAGTTTTTTGCAACGTTACTAAACAACGTTTATAAAACGTTTTAAATGACGTCGAAAACAGTTGTACACAAGTTAAATTTGACGTCAGTGACAAACGTGACTTTTACGTCACGCATGACGTTTTAACATAGTCGTATTGCAGTTTGTTGCAACGTTACTAAACAACGTTAATAAAACGTTTGAAATGACGTCGAAAACAGTTGTACACAAGTTAAATTTGACGTCAGTAACAAACGTGACTTTTACGTCACGTATGACGTTTTAACGTAGTCGTATTGCAGTTTGTTGCAACGTTACTAAACAACGTTAATAAAACGTTTGAGGTGACGTCGAAAACGGTTGTAAACTGGTTAAATTTGACGTCAGAGAAAAACGTGAATTCTACGTCACGTATAACGTTTTACCATAGTTGTATTGCAGTTTTTTGCAACGTTACTAAACAACGTTAATAAAACGTTTGAGGTGACGTCGAAAACGGTTGTACACAAGTTAAATTTGACGTCAGAGACAAACGTGAATTCTACGTTACGTATGACGTTTTAACATAGTTGTATTGCAGTTTCATACAACGTTAAGAATCAACGCAAATAAAACGTTCAAAATTACGTCAAATAAAGTTGCAGACAGGTTTTCTTGTAACGTCAACAAAAAACGTTATGTTTACGTTTCAAACCACGTCTGGAAAGGTTGTATAAATGTTTTTGTCTGATGTTAGGTTTTACCAATCTTCAACGTCATGTATTACGTAACAAAAACTGTAGTAAGACGTGATTTGTTGACGTTCGTTGGCAAACATTCCCACAACATTTACTTTGTTCAAAAAAATTGGTCCCGAACGTCGAAACTACGTTGTGTGTTAGCTGGGACGTTGTTTGATCAGCAAAATTATTTCAAGCCTGGGCGATACGCAGGAGCAGAGCAAAAAATGTTGCCAGCATTGCTAATGGTAAGGAATGAATTGAGTTAGATCCGTCTCCACAACCATGGTGCCATTAATCTCACGTTGTACGCATTCGTCTTTAATATCCTCACCGTTCTCATTGTTACAGTTGTTTGCTGAAACGTAGAGTCACACAAGCTTGGTGCTTATTCGTACAGTTGACGCGATATTTTTTGGCCACGTCCGGTCCTGAACATTTCCCTCCCACCATATCGACTCCACCAACGGAAGAATAGGTGCGTTGGTAGGACCGTATAAAGTTACCTGAAAATAATTTGGATCTATTGCCAACAGACACGGACTTAAAAAACCCAAAGTTGTTTTTCAACAAATATATATAGTTTAGAACCATAAAAAAGACTTAATTGCAAATTATTTAAAAAGGAAACGTTTAGAAAGGAACATTAGCCCACCCACCCGTTGCCACAAATGAAGTAAGCAATGGGAGAGTGGGGTGGGTTGTTACAAAATTTGTTCTGCTGCAATTTTGGGGTTAAATTATTATTCAGATCATCCTGATTTTTTGCATGAAGTTTGATATGCCCCTAAGTCTAGTAAACATGTTACCAACAAAATAAATTGGTACTTGTAAAAAAAATTATTTCATGTTTTCTGGTTGATGCTCTGTTGTAACAACTCACCCCATGGTGGGGGTAAGTTGTTACAAAACTTTAGGAAGGCTTTCACATCCACAAATGTGACAATTTCTATTTCTTTTATTGTCTGTTTTGTAACATAAATATAATAGAACCACTTTTACTCATCTTAACTATTTATTTTGAGTTATAATCAATTTATATAATTTTGTTCATCACGATTCAGAAATTCCAATCCAAATTTGCTAAATTGGTGACATCTTTGTTTCTGAAGTGAACAAACTGAAGTTTAGAGTCCAAAAGTAAACTTTTCGGAATGGTAGCAATATCAAGTATCTTGATTTGCACCAACATTTAGGTTTATTTCATAAAATAAAAATCACATCACAAGCTTGCATGTACAATGTGAGTATTGCAATATCAAGTATCATTGTATGTCACAAATCATGTTGATTATTAAAATAACAAAACAGATCAAAAGGTTTATAGAATGAACACAACACAGTTTACAATCAAATTCACTTTTAAAGTACTTTATGTCAATGAATTCACAAACTTGACTTTTGACATAACTTTAACCATGGAATGAATGACATCCTATAGTCCTTACAGTTTCTTGTCCTCGATATAGTAGTAAGTTCTCAAACTTGGTCCAAAACCTGGATTTTACACACACAATTAACTTTTTAGCAGTGTTTCATAACGGAACGGAACGGAACGTTATACCGGAACGAAATAAATAATTTTTGGTTCAAATACCGGAACGAAATACCGAAATAAAAAAAATCAAAATACCGGAACGGAACGAAATACCGTTATTTTTTATTCCGGTATTTCGTTCTAAACATTTGACACTAAACAATTGCTGAAAATTTCGCGCCGTTAAGCTTATTACAATTTACATTCGTTTGACCATCATTGACAAATGTTATATGTGACGTAACAACTACCAACAGTAATTTTTGTGTGTTGTAACTTTTTTTTCGCTTTAAGACCAGAAAGAAATGTTCTTTTGTTAAGACCGAAATACCGAAAAATACCGTTATAAATTTATTTCGGTCAGACCGGAACGAAATGAAAATATCGGTCCAGAACGAAATAACGAAATAAATAATTTGCTCAGAACGAATAACGTTATTTCGTTTCGTTCCGTTCCGGTATGAAACATTGCTTTTTAGAAAATAAAATGCTTGCAATAACAACATATTGTCACCAAACAACATTTTAAGTACATTATTTATTAACAAAAGTGAAGTATTACCTTTTTTAGGCCCATATGATAGTCATTGTTTCAGATGTGGTACACCTTGTAACAACTCACCCCACCAGCATGGTGCAACATAAACCAATCTGGACTTAAAAATAGCTAAAGTTTGCAACTTTATTCTTTTACAAGGTACTAACATACCGCTATCACTTGACAATAAAACTTGCATCATAGAATTTATTAAATTGTGTGCTTTAGGAGAGTCGATTTAGCTTAAGTCCAAAAATTTACTTTAGACACCTCAAAATAGCAAAATTCAAGAAGTCAGCGAATACCCGCACAAATTTAACCAAATTTTGTCACGCTGACCGTCCCGGATGTACCAACCGACATGCGTAATTCCAGCGGTTTTATAAAACCATAACCGAAGTTATTCGCGTTGTAACAACTCGCCCCTGTAACAACTTACCCCACTCTCCCCCTACCAGGACTTGATTTTTCATGTCGAAGTTGCAAACTAATTGGTCGTTCAAATTTGTTTAATAAAACGCTATAGTCGGTCAACGCAGAGAATAACTACCTCGCGAATTGTCAACGTATTTATTTTAAAAAAAAAATTCATTTATTCCCGTTTATGTGGAGGTTAAAAGCGAGGCCAGAACTTTTCCACTTGATTGTGGAACATGAACTCATAGGAAAAATGGAACAATAGCCATAAAAGTTCATGTATAGCTTTATCTTAACGTCGTGTGACCTTACTGTCATTAGGCAGGAAAATTGATTCTATTGTAGCCGCGGGTGAGTCGCACGAAGATTGGCTTTACAAACTCTTGAACTGATTGCAGGGGCGTCCAAAGTGCAGCCTGCGATGGCATTTAACTTAACTTCTTAGAGTATTTTAAAGTTTTGTTTTTAACGTGGCCCACCAAGGTTAACTTGAACTTTTAACATAATGCGATTTAAAGCCAAAGTATTTCAATAAACCTTTGCCATATAGAAGTCGATATAGAAGAGAACATGATATACTGACAAAAACCGCTGAGTAGGTAGCGTAGTCATTAAGAGTTAACTCCATATTGCACGATGAGCATGCATGTAAGTATTACATTTTTGTTACATTTCGAAATATTTTTTAAGGTTGCGTTTCCTTTTTTAAAGTGAACCCTTACTGCCTTTAATCACATTAGTTATGCAAGCTGAATATCCAGTCGGACATTCGATTCTCCATTTTTCGTTTACATCTGGTCCTTCACATGAATCATCTAAGCAAGGCGTAGGCGACTCCAGCTACGGATTCATGTGTGCAATTGTAACACCAAATACAGATGCCTAAAAACAATAAAAACAGATACCAAAGCGCATTGACGTTATAATATAGCCTACCAAGAAACTAAATTGAAATAACACACTTTAAGAAAACAGTTTCGTATTAAGATTAAGATCGAGTTCGAGTCGTTAGAAAAAAGTCTTTACTTACCCTTGGCCCAAAAAGAGACAAACAGTAATACAACAAATTGAATTTTCATTTTTTCATAGAACGAGATTATATGGTGCTTACAATGACTTTATTTGGGAGGTTGGGAATTTGGATGCAATGCTTGCGTCACACAATGGAAACGATACTCGTAAAATGAAAATTCAAATCGATTGTTTAACTTGCAGAAAATCCCGGGTAGTCTGGTATAGTCGCAAGGTTTTACGGCATGCTTACTGGACCCAAACGAGGTAGTTATTCTCAAGACCAGTGGTTCTTAACCGGTGGGAAATTTCCCACTAGTGGGAAATTTGTTGTATCCAGGGGGAAATTATGTAAGTCGGGAGTAACCACACTCCGGCCCGCCGGTCGAATCCGGCCTTGAATTAATTGTTAAAAATTAATTTACTACAATTTTTTTCGCAACAGCATGTAAGATTAATTTCACCTAGTGTTAGAAGGCCGTTTGTTACATCACAAACATGCCTAAAATATCAATGCTTTTGTTATTGTGCGCGAATAAATGTCTTCCCTTTGTTGAATGTGGTCAAAAAAATGAGTAATGCAACAGAGAGGACACACTTTTACTCTAGCGCTATTCGAACTAAATATCATTGCACTAAGCCTATATGGTCCCGACCAAGTCGCTTCACAAAAGTATTTCAATAAAAAAAATAAAAAAATTTGTTAGCGTCGAGCACATCTGTATTAAAAATAACAGAGGGGGAAATTCGAACTTGGTGATCGACTTTAGTGGGAAACCGTCCCAAAAAGGTTAAGAACCACTGCTCAAGACAAACGGTTATACTGCGCACTAAAGCGTTCTGGCAAACTGAGTTATAACTTTAAAATAACCATGGCGTTGGTTTTATAAACCTAAACAGATCCGTTTGCAATTGATCAACGGCCTTGTCTCAAGGACCTATTTCGCTCCAGGAAAATATTTACCCTTAAAGCATAATCATCAAAAAATACTCTTTTGGATTTAGTGAAAATCTTGTCCAAGACTCTTGTTTCCTTCTGAGGATTGCTAAAAACACAGACGGATTGACATTCATTTTCGGACCAGCGCATATGTTTGTTTGCGCAAGTGTATGTTGTAGCTATACAGCTGGTTGAATAGTTTGTAAGCTTTAATTTTTTTGTCGTTGCCGCTCTATATGTGGTAACTTACATAACAGAATACGTTTACCAAAATGCTTCTTAAACAGTGATGAAACGAAGGTTATGATTGCAGGAAAAAACCCACTCACTAAATCACTTCTTGGACATCAGCGTCCTGCATAAAACCTTAACGATAACAATCGCTTGCACTTACGTGTAGCAGAATATACTTGGCACTTCCCTTGGCATTAAATTCGGCTCGGCTACTTGACTCTTAATGGTGCTCCATTTCCTGATACAGCTGAGATTAAGTTTAGTTTAGTGATAGGGAAAAAATCGACAAAGTGCTTGTTTTCTATTTAAGTTTAAAGACGTGTGATAGAGTTCTTAGGTTAGAATTGAAGTCACATTTCAAAACTGTGTACATTGTGACCAAAATAAGAATTCGTCCATCTATACCCGAAATTGTAAAAAGTCCACCAGGAAGCCAAATTAAAGCACAATTTTCAGTGACACGGTATAGTAGGATAAACTAAAGTGCATGTTAAAACATAATGTTTGTTTCAAAATAATATTTGGAAAAAAATAACCATTACTAAGTTTTTGGCCCACCGAACACCGTATAAAAGGAATGTAACTTTTTGCGTAAACTTGCGTTTAGTTAAAACACAACCTTGCCAAACAAAAAGAATGGTATCATTTGTGCTCTTTGTTGTTCTTTCTTGGATCTCAATACCTCAAGGTAAGTGGTAAGGAAAAAGCGTATACTTATTCTTCTGAAACTAGGTTGGCGAAATTTACTCATAAACTATCATGCAAATGTAACTGATTTTAGTATTACGTACAATTTTGTCTCACATCTCAGAGTAGATTTTTCGCCAGTTAACGTTCAATTGTGTCAAATTATGCTTGATTCGTTAAAGATTAGCACCACTTTACGCCATGATGTTTTACCTAAACTTATGACCCCAAAATTCGTGCAACTGTTAACTTTGAAGTTGAGAAATGCAGGCAATAAAATTACCCGAAATAATCTTAAAACATGGCAGTGCGGGCATTCCACGGAACAGCAACCTGTCGCGCTGAAGATGGCTTCTTCCGTTGTTTGCACACTGGCGTTTGCATTCCACGTTATAAAGTCCGAAGTTACGGAAGCGACTGCTGGTTGGGTTCGGTGTCAGATGAAAGCGACGAGGATAAAGGTCAGCTCAAGTAAACATTTTTCCTAGTGCCTTTATTTGTCTATCCACCGCAATAACGATAACACACAGGACAATAGCTTACTTTAAAAAAAGTTAAATTTCAGAACCCTTGAATTGCACCGATGATGAATTTCGATGCCGCTCTATCCAAAAGTGTGTACCACATTATCTTCTCAACACCAAAGAAAGCTGCAAATTAAACGAGGGCTTGATTCTTCCATGCAGAAATCAGACAGGTTGGTTGGTTGTTACTAAACTGCGAATTCAAATCCATTTATATTAGTGTTTCTTCATGGAAAATTCCTCACCTAATAATTCAAAACATTTTTATTCCTCCCTAATGCTGAACCTTACAAAGATCATTTAAAATTAGGTGTTTTATTAACTTGATGGTTTATATCCCCAGAGCTAAAGTGTTCACAAATAACCCTTTATGTTTTAAAATTTCCGGTTGGGTACCACTGTCTTACAAGTAGCCAAGATACTGTCACATTTATGTCAACTTATTATAGAATTCACGTGCAAACGCAGCAAGTTGTGTATTCCACGTTGGATGGTTAGCAACGGCAAGCGCGATTGCGACACAATGGTAGTGAAAGACGGAAGTGACGAAACAATCACTCTCACCTCATGTGACGCTTTTGAATTTCCCTGTTCGAACACTTCCTCACCGTCACAGTGCATTCCGAGGGCATGGGTCGGAGACGGTGTGAAAGATTGTGCAAATGGAAGAGATGAAATTACAAACTTGACAAGTTGTTACAATAACACAGAGTTTCGGTGTAACATAAACGGACGTTGTTTGGCGCGACATCGAGTGATGAATGATTTTCCTGAATGCCCTGATGGTTCCGATGAAAAGCAAGCTCTTAAATGCATTCCAGATAAAGAGTTTCGATGCCATGACAACGGTCGCTGCATTCCGCGATCGTGGCGAGGCAACACCTTCGTGAACTGTAACGATGGAAGCGACGAAATTCCATGGAACGCCAACGAAACGTGCTTTGATGGCGAATTTCGTTGTCACAACGGCAAGCGATGCATTCCCATCTACATGCTGTGTGATGGCATGGATCACTGCGGTGACTGCAGCGACGAGATTGAGAGTTGCACTGATCCCAGGATGCTTCGTTGTCCTAACGAGCCAGGTACGTGTGTGCTTCCCACCTATTCCTGCGATGAATTTGCAGACTGCCCAGGAAATGCCGAGGACGTCCTACATACCACTGGTTTCAAGTGTAACAAAGTTGTGGCCGGAATTGACCGTACAGTGTACTGTGTTCTGCCCCAATGGACATTAGGTGACGAATATCCGATTTGCCAAGATTCATCAGACTTGTGTTTTGTCAACGGAACTTTCAGATGTCATCGGTGTTTGTATTCGGATATGATTATTTCACCCAAACAGTTATGTGACGGTATTTTTGACTGCCCTGACCTAACAGACGAATGTCTTTGCGCCCGAAATGTTCCGCGTTCGGTTTCGTCAGTATATCTGTGTGACAATGTGTGCTATGGAGATCCTGGCAACCCTGCTTGTTCGTTGTGCAGTATAGGGCAAGTAAAATGTGGATTGGAAGACGTATGTATTTCCAAATCTCAAGTGTGCGATGGTAAAGTGGATTGTTCAATCGCAAAGCTTGATGAGCTTTACTGCGGTAGATCAACCAATCAGTACAACGCGGTGAACTCGAAAAATTTTCATTGCGACCCTATTCCACAAGAAATAAGTAAAGTTCTTCAAACGCTCTTAACCAAGGATGTCATAAACACCTTAGCTCCTTTGCAAGCTACGAAGTAGGTGGCTTTTTTGCATTACAAGAGAAATATGCATGTTTCATTAATTGAGTTTGTTTGCTTTGCTGCAGGTGTAACAATGTTGTGGAGTGTTCAAGATTCGAAGACGAGTGCAGCGAGAGAGCAAATTGTAGTATGAGACATCTAGTGTGCGACCAAATTCCGATGGGCATGGTAATGTTTTGACTTAAGGGATATTTTCATCCTTCACACTTCCTGTAGTGTGTTTTATTGAAAAACTTTGATTTGGTTCAAAACGGTACCTAAGTTATAGTTATATGTTGCCTACAATGTGTTTTGTTGAAACCATGTGTAATACGCAATTTTTTTAGTGGGTTATCTCTGGACACTTAGTCGGTGGAGATTTACTGCGAGTGCCAGCACGAATTTGTCAACTACAATTTGGCACCAGTTCCATCCTAGGCTCATCAATTTGCAACGGATTTGATGAGTGTCAGAAAGGCTACGACGAAGCGACATGTCCAGGTCGCTTTCGATGCGCAGCAGGACAAGTCGAAACCTTGGTGTTTGGTGAGATTTTGTTTATCATTCAGACCTGAAAAGGGCTGTACTTGCTTTTAGGATATTAGGCAATGACTTTTATTATTCGTACAAAAGTTGTAGGTCAGGTCGCACTTTTCGGTTCAGGTTCGGGCATTTTTTAACAAACGGGTTTGATTTAGAACTGACTTCACATTCAGCATTTTCTAATGAAATTACCGAGCTAAAAAGATTTACTGGACTTAAACCTAATGCCTAACAGAACTAAAACGCCTTGTTAAAGCCATTGCCCATCATTATGCAATGTATATGTCTACTTCACTATTTTCAGTACATACGTACTTTTTGTAAGCTTTCAAATGGCCTGCCAATCAGTTTTTTAGGCTTCTCAAAAAGTAATTTTGGTACGGGCCGAGCTTCGGGATTGTACACTGCAAACCAAATTGGGTAGAGACAGTATGAAAAAGTTGGGTTTGCAAAAATACACCCAAGTGTTTTGGGTTTACACTGTAAAGTAAGTCAAATAAATGCCCAAATTTTGATTGCTACCCAAACTTTTATGTGTACCCAACCGCATTTACCCAAATAATTTGGGTTCAAGTGATAAAGTAATGCAAGAATGTACCTAAATTATATTGTTACCCAAATTTTGAAGTGTACAAAACTGAATGTACCCAAATGATTAGGGTAAAAATGATAAAGTGCCAAAACTATTTTCAAAAAAAGTCAGTTGTTGCAAGTAAATTTGCATATTTTATCAAACGAATACTTTCTATAAGCGTGTCTCTTCAATGCTTACAGATTATTGCAACCGCAAACTATAAAAAAGCCACTTTGATAACTGCTTTGGCATGGTTCTCTTACTGATGCTTACCCATTTGCAATCAATATGCGAAAAAAAAACACTCGCTACGGCGTTAATGCGTATACGACGAACTACACGATTTTAAACAAGCCGTCAGTAATGTCCTGAACGTTCTCTGCTTTCATTGCAGGACATAATAATTTGGTCCAAAAGGATAAACACAAATTTAAATGTGAATATTAAGGGATTATCCAATCAAACGTTGTTTCAAAAAACACATGAAAAAGGTGATCCGTTAAATTGTCTTCTGAAGCTTCGGACAAAGTGCGACGTTTAGGGCGTGGCTGGTGGCAAAAGCCCGCGAACGGGATCACGTGTGTTTGTTGCAAGCGACTATGGTGTTTGTCGTGTTTAGTCGGTTTTTGTACTGAATGTTTTAGCTTAATTTAGGTTAGAATAAAACAATTTAAAAATGGATTCATCGAATAGCGATGTTATCATAATTGTCAAGGAAGCGTTACAAGGTGTTTCTGAGGAAAAGACACAAAAGATATGCGACATTTTTACAGGTAAATATTTTTTGTTAGAATAACTTTGTAATTGGTCCTTAAACTATAATACTTTATAGAAAGCCTGGTTGATGGAAAATCCTTAGCAGTGGCTAATTTCAGTTTGCTAGTTCAAACATTTGCGGAGGTTCCAAGAGGGCTCCTGTTGAGAATTTTTAACAAGTTTTCTGAAAAACGTGAAAGGGAAAAGATAGAAAGGGCATTGCATATGGACACATCAGTAGATTCTGACTCTGACACAGTACCACTAACAGACAGTGACATCACAGAAGATAGCAGTCTGACTTTAAACACATCTGATGAGTTTTCCAACAGTAGTAGTGATGAAGTGCCATCCTCATCCCACCATATTTTTACACCAAATTTGTGCAAACCAGTGCCAAAAGTGTTTCCAATTGAATTGTGTCGATTCGGATTTTATGCCAAAGAAGTTTTAAGAACTGGAAAAATTACAGAATGTGGTACCAGTGAAATAACAACAGAATTAATCACAGTAATGAAAAGATATAAAAGGCAAGTTAAGTGTTTTCCAAATTTATCATGCCTAAAAATGGCCTAACAGTATTGTATTATGCAGATACCCAACTGCAGAAATAAGAAGAAAGGTTATTCAAGAATTTGTCAAGATTGGTAAAGCAACAGTTGGTTTAGATGAAGATGCAGCAAAGGTAAAACCAACAGCAGTGATTGTCACTAATTTTATTTTTATGTAACTTCCACCATTGTTTACAGAAATTCTGGCTCCGAAAAGTTAGTTCCAAAATAAATTCCCAAATGAAACAGATGAGAAAGTTATCTAGTCCACCCAAGTGTTTTTCAAAAAGAAAATACAACAACATTTCTGGGACAGCAGACACAACATGTGTTAAGCGTAGAAAATCATCAGTGGGACTTCTAGAAACAGAATCCAATGAGGAACAATTTAAAGAAGACAAAGAAGTCAGTATCAGTTGTTGTAAGCTTTGGGTCAACTACCAGTTTGCTAATGTTGATGTTAATATGGTTAACTGACAGAATTAAAACAATCACATTTTTGTATCAATTGACATTTTACTTTTGTTAGATTTTACAAGATGAATTTAAAAAACCATCTGTCTGTCGCAATAAGCGAACAATTTGTGAAAAAATGGAGGCAACATTTTTGTATCGGTGCAACTACATACTAAACACTAAACCATCACCAAATGAGCTCATGGAACAATGGCCTGCACTTTTTACTTATGATGAAGTGAGTGTTATCTAGATTCTTTAAAATGCTATAAAACAGTGCCAGAATTTGTTGGATTACAGGCATACGGTAGTGCTAAACTTTTTTGAACTTAAGTTCTAACTTGCTAAAATTCCAAATGTTTTTTTCTTTTCAATAGAAACAAACCATAATTAACAATGTGTTTTTTAGTTGATCCGTGACTTCAAAAGACTGCAGCCCACTCTACCTTCAGAGACAGAAATAAGGAATGTTGGAGATGTATTATTTACAAAAGTAATTAAATTTGCATCTGAAAAACCTTAGAAATCAGCAAATCTTAAGCGAATTCTCCAAATGCTTCCTGATGAAATGGACAAGTTTAATGGTAAGTGGAAATATATTGTGATTGAACTTTCCATAACAAATGATCATTTCTATACATTTGTTTTGTGAACAGATCTGAGTTTTGCTGTTGGAATTCTGTTGGTGTGTTGTCTACTAACAGGAAATACAAAACGAGAGTTTAGCCAGGACCGTTACCTATTGGATATATGCCCAGTATGTAAACATTTTCACACCATTTAATGTATGTACACAGCATAACATTTCATATGTTGCAGATTAACACATCGTTTGAAGACACAAAAAATGCATTTGGTGATCGCCAGCAGCCAATTCTTGTCATATATGGAGATGCTGCTGATCCACAAAAGATACTGCTTTTTGCTGAAAACCAGGTTATTCTGCAAACCACCAATGTTGTAGAAGGGCTACTATCCTTGTTTGCATGTTACTTTGTCTTTAATTACGAATATTGCCCTCATGTTGTGAAAGCACTCTATTTTCTTCAAACATATCTTCTAAAAATTGGCAACAACTCTCCATATCATTCTGTTAAAGAACTCAAACTAAGTTTGGAAACATCTCAGTAATTTTCATGCATTTTGCCCATTGTGACGTGTACAGTATTTGATTTTCTAACTTTTTTGGTGGAAATGTAGGGTTACACTTCGTTTCTGTTCATTATTTAAAAAAATTGTGATGTGACCATGTGAAATAAAACGGAAATGGTCGTTCAGCTTATATGTTTGTGTGGGTTCAGTGAGCAAATATTTGCTTGGGTTTATACGTTTTTACCAAAAAAAAGCAAAACCTTAATTAACGCAAAAAATAGTAAACTGGGAGTTCACCCAAAAACATTTGGGGTTTACTTTGCCCAATGTTTTTAGTTGGGTTTCTCAACCAATTTACCCAATTAAATTGGGTGATGACAACCCATTTTTTTGGGTTGTGTTAGCCCACTTTGGTTTACAGTGTATGTTTTGGTTCGGGCCGGATGTGGGATAGAATTTCCGGGTCCAGTTAAACTCTGTTGTATACAATTTACACAAACCAATCTTTATTGATGGGTCATACTAAAGTGGACTTACTTCGTTTAGGTGTTCGTGATCGTGTGAGCATTCCAGTCCAGAAAACATGCGACCTGGTCTCCGATTGCATCAACTCCACAGACGAACTTAACTGTTCCGGATCCACACACTTCTACTGCCTTAACAAGTCACCTCCATTTGTACCAACAACCAAAGTTCTCGATGGCGTTTCAGACTGCAGCGATTCCTCAGACGAATGTCCTCCGAACTACTTCAAAAACGACGCACTTGCCTCCAACTTAGCAATAGCTGATCTTCTCATGGGTATCGTTCTTGTGGTTGTTGGAATCAAAGCGGTTGAGTTTTCAGGGAGTTACTGTCTTTTTGACAAGTTGTGGAGATCGAGTAACCTGTGCAACGCAATCGGTGCCATGACAGTGATTTCAAGTGAGACATCAGTGCTTACATTGGTTTGCATCACATCATATCGTCTCTACATCATTTATAAACCTTTCGAAACTCGTTGTATCAGGGGCAAAATTGCAATAATGTGGATCTGTATTATCTGGTTTGTCTCCTTTCTTCTAGCTTTGCTTCCATTTTCTACCGCCTTGTCCGGAAATATGTTAACCAGCGCTCAAATCACACCCAGTCCTTATTTCTATTCTGATCAAGTGAAACTTACCGACTTCAGGCAATTCGCTTTGCGAATCGCTGCTTTGGGCAACAAAACTCAGCAGAAAATTAAGTCACACAATTGGGACGACCTTAACGCTTATCTAATTTCGGAACAAAGCTCCGTGGCGCCATCCACTGTCGGTTATTTTGGTTACTAAAGCAGCAGCGTTTGCATTCCACGTTTGTTTCGCATTAGCAAAAACGAATCCGGCGTCAACCCGAGGTCCTCTATAGTAATCTCGTTCAACTTTGTTGCACTTCTTTACATCGCCTCGTCTTATGTTGCCATTTACATCAAGTCGAGTGGCAACGAGGTGACAAAATCCAACAAGGTGAAGAACAAACAGAATGTGAGCATGCAACGGAAAATCACATTGCTCATAGCAACCGACATGTGCTGCTGGTTACCGATTTGCATCATGACATTTCTTAGTATGTCAGGAGTTGTTCTGCCTCCCGATTCCTATGCAGTTTCAGCAGTGGTTCTCCTACCCATCAACAGCTCACTCAACCCGATGATTTACAACAACTTTCCACAGATGGTCTATTCCAAAATCCGATTTCTCATCAACAAAGCCAGAGGTTGCTGCAATTTCTCGCCATTGCGCAACGTCGTGCATCGACCATCAGCCGAGCTTGAAATACCCAAGGAAAATGTCACTGAAGTGTAGCTTAATTTTAACGTAAATTGGCCATAACACCAAGAAAGGCACGCTACTCTTTGGGACTAAATTTACATAATTGTTGTCTATTAATTATATACGTGAGCTACCTTTTGTCTGACGTTTCTGTAAATAAAACCCTTGCGCTGCCAGATGTCAGTGATGTCCTAAAATGTATAACTTTATGTGGATAAGTGAAACTTTCACCAAGTAAAGCTGTATACGAGTCCCCGACACTTGACGCTTGTGCAACGATTTCGCTAAAGCGTGTTCGGCATATTTTCACCATTTGTGCGTTTTTGCTTTTTGCGCTCCTTGCCGTTTAACATTACGCAGCTTTATCCGCTTGGGTAAATGCCATAGCGCGACTGTGCTGCTACGATTTGTTCTACGAGCAAACGAAACTCAAATCAAGCACGTCCTTGAAGGAGTAGAGTGTTAAAAACATGATTTGCAGACACAAACTGTTGCTGTTGTGTGTTTTTGTACAGACTGCATGATGTTGCTTACAAGTATGACATGTTTCGTTTGAAACTGAACTTGTTGACTTATTCCAATAGCGTATTCAAGAATTATGCTTTAATATTTTTACTGAAAAAAATTGTTGTTTGAACATTACTGCCATTTGTCACTTCTTTCAATTACATTGTCGTTTTGCCTGGACGCAGCGACAAGTTCATTATTTCCGCAACTCTCTCGATGTTAATGTGTTTACTCATTTTCGCAACAGAAAAATGTAGTTCAACCCTCTTTTTTGTTTTAAAACCGACCATTGTAACACTGTAATTCTTTTCCTGGAATATGTATGTACTTACAATTTCATTAGACGTCGCTTATGTGTTGTGACTAAAACTGCATGATTTGCAGCAGTATTAAGTTTTCTGGTCATTGTAGGCAATATGTAAGGTACAACGGTATTGGTTCTCTGTTAAAGCGAACAGAAATAAGTTGCAATCATCTTGTAATATAAAAATAGAAAATGGCCGATAAACTTACGCAAAGAAACATGTGACGTTACAATATACCAAGAAACTAAACTGAAATAACACAATTTAAGAAAACATTTTCGTGTTCACATTAAGATCCAGTTCGAGTCGTTCGAAAAAATCACTACTTACCCTTCGACCAAAAAGAGGCAAACAGTAATACAACAAATTGAATTTCATGTTAGAAGTGCGGAAAAAGCTTTAAACCCTGTCTTGTACAAATCGTTTGTCAAAACACAAATTGATCAGCGTTAAGAGTGACCACGTGTTGGACGATTAACGCATTTATGCTAAATCATTTCTTTATGCGCTTTCTTTTTATGTCATGCGATTTTATGCAGGTAGAGTGAAATTCTATGGTGTTTACAGTGGCTTTATTTGGGAGGTGGGGAATTTGGATACAATGCTTGCGTGAAACAATGGAAACGATACTCGTAAAAAGTAAATTTAAATCGATTGTTTAACTTCTCTGGTAGTCTGGTATATAGTCTCAAGGTTTAACAGATCCGATTGCAGTTGATCATCTGCTTTGTATCGGGTTCCTACTTCGCCCCAGGAAAATGTTCACCCTAAAAAAATAACTATCAAAAATACTCTTTTGAATTTAGTGAAAATCTTGTCTATGATTCTTGTTTCCTTCTGAGGATTGCTAAAATCACAGACCGAGATCAATTGTTTTGACATTCATTTACGGACCAGCGCATATGTTTGTTTGTGCAAGTGTTTATTGTAGCTATAACTGGTTTAATAGTTTTTATGCTTTACATTTCGATATGTAACTGTTTTTGTCGTTACCGCTTTGTATGTGGTAACTTAGATAACAAAATACGTTTACCAAAAAAGCTTATCTTAAACAGTGATGAAACGAAGGTTATGATTGCAGGATGTAAGGTAACCCACTAAATCACTTCTTCGAGTCTGCTTTGCTTTCAACTATAAACAATAGCGTCCTGAATCGCAGAATATTCATGGAATTTCCCTTGGCATGAAACTCGGCTCCGCTACTTGACTCTTAATGGTGCTTCATTTCCTTATACAGCTGAAATTAGGTTTAGTGCAGAGCCTCTGGTTCGCAAATCCATCAGACTTGAAAGATTTTAGTTGAAAACCCGGAAATAGTCAAAGGAAAGTTTGTGTTTAGATATAAACATGATATCAACAAGGCAGATTTAACTTACTATGTATAAGTTGTGACCAAAATTAGAATTCGTTCATTTATCCCCAAATATGCAAAAATTCCACCAGGAAGCTAACTTAAAGTACCATTTTATGTGACACGGTATTGTATGATAAACTAAAGTGCATGTTAAAACATAATGATTGTTTCAAAATAATATTGGGAAAAAAACATTACTAAGTTTTTGGCCCAACGCCGCATAACAGGAATGTTAATGCTTTTTTAGTGTAAACTTGCTTTTTGTTAAAGCATATCCTTGCCAAAACAAAAGAATGGTACCATTAGTGCTCTTTGTTGTACTTTCTTGGATCTCAATACCTCAAGGTAAGTAATAAAGAAAAAAACGTATACTTACACTTTTAAAACAAGGTTGGCAAAATTTCACTCATAAACTATCATGCAAATGTAACTCATTTTAGTATTACGTACAATTTCGTCTCACATTTCAGAGTGGATTTTTTGACAGTTAACGTTCAATTGTGTCAAATTATGCTTGCTTGGTTAAAGATTAGCACCATTTTACGCCATGATGTGTTACCTAACCTATGACCCCAAATTTCGTGCAACTGTTAACTTTAAAGTAGAGAAATGCAGGCAATAAAATTACCCGAAAAAAATCTTAAAACATGGCAGTGTGCGGATCCCCCGGAACAGCAACCTGTCGCGCTGAAGATGGCTTCTTCCGTTGTTTGAACACTGGTGTTTGCATTCCACGTTATAGAGTCCGAAGTTACGGAAGCGACTGCCGGTTGGGTTCGGTGTCAGATGAAAGCGACGAGGATAGAGGTCAGATCAAGTAAACATTTTTCCTAGTGCCTTTATTTGTCTATTCACCACATACGATAACACACAGCACAATAGCTTACTTTAAATAGTTAAATTTCAGAACCTTTGAATTGCACCGATGATGAATTTCGATGTCGCTCTCTCCAAAAGTGTGTACCGCGTTATCTTCTCAACACCAAAGAAAGTTGCAAATTAAACGAGGGCTTGATTCTTCCATGCAGAAATCAGACAGGTTGGTTGGTTGTTACTAAACTGCAACTTCAAATCCATTTATATTAGTAGTTTTTTATGAAAAGTTCCTCCTTTACCAATTCAAAACATTTTCATTCCTCCCTAATAGACTACACAGTAAATGTTTAACCTTACAAAGATCATTTAAAATTAGGCGCAATTTAACTTTACGGTTTATATCCAGTGGTGGGTTTCATTTTTTTGTCTGGCGGTTCCATGACAAAAGTCTTATTTTTCAGTCGGTTCTGTTACAAATAGTCCATTGACAGTAACCAGTAATGCTAACCGGTTCGCTGATATCATAAAATTTCGTGAGACGGTTCTATACAACCGGTGCGGACCAGCTGAATCCCACCACTGCTTACGTCCCTAAAACTATAAAGTGTTTGTTTACAAATAACGTGTACAAATTAAAGTCAATTTCTCACATCAGGTTTTAAAATTTCCGGTAAGGTACCACTGCGCTATATGTAGCCAAGTCACTGTTCCATTGATTGTATCATAGAATTTACGTGCAAACGCAGCAAGTTGTGTATTCCACGTTGGATGGTGAAGAACGGCAAGCGTAATTGTGACACAATGGTAATGAAGGACGGAAGTGACGAAACCATCGATGCAACCTCATGTGACGCTTCGGAATTTCCCTGTTCCAACAACACTTCCTCACCACTACAGTGCATTCCGAGAGCATGGGTTGGAGACGGTGTGAAGGATTGTGCAAATGGAAGAGACGAAATTACGAACTTGACAAGTTGTTACAATGACACAGAGTTTCGGTGTAACACAAACGGACGTTGTTTGGAGCGACATCGAGTGATAAATAATTTTTCCGATTGTCCTGATGGTTCCGATGAAAAGCAAGCTCTTAAATGCATTCCAGATAAAGAGTTTCGATGCCACGACAACGGTCGTTGCATTCCGCGCTCGTGGCGAGGAAACACCTTCGTGAACTGTAACGATGGAAGCGACGAAATTCCATGGAGCGCAAACGAAACGTGCTTTGTTGGCGAATTTCGTTGTCACAACGGCAAGCGATGTATTCCCATTTACTTGTTGTGTGACGGCATGGATCACTGCGGTGACTGTAGCGACGAGATTGAGAGCTGTACTGAACCCAGGATGCTTCGATGTCCTAACGAGCCGGGTACGTGTGTGCTTCCCACCTATTCCTGCGACGAGTTTGCAGACTGCCCAGAAAATGCTGAGGATGTCCAACATACCACTGGCTTCAAGTGTGACAAAGTTGTGGCCGGAATTGACAGTACTGTGTACTGCGTTCTGCCCCAATGGACATTAACTGATGAATATCCGATTTGCCAAGATTCGTCAGATTTGTGTTTTGTCAACGGAACTTTCAACTGTCATCGGTGTTTGTATTCGGACATGATTATTTCACCCAAACAGTTATGTGACGGTATTTTTGACTGCCCTGACCTAACAGACGAATGCCTTTGCGCTCGAAATGTTCCTGGTTCGGCTTCGTCAGTATATCTGTGTGACAATGTGTGCTATGGTGATTCTGGCAACCCTGCTTGCTCGTTGTGCAGCATGGGGCAAGTGAAATGTGGATTGGAAGACGTATGTATTTCCAAATCACAAGTGTGCGACGGTGAAGTGGATTGTCCTATCACAAAGCTTGATGAGCTTCACTGTGGCAGATCAACCAATCAGGACAACGTAATTAACTTGAAAAATTTTCATTGCGACCTCATTCCACAAGAAATAAGCAAAGTTGTTCAAACAGTGTTGACCAAAGATGTCATAAACACTTTAGCTCCTTCGCAAGCTACAAAGTACGAGGCTGTTTGGCAATAGAAGAGAAGTGTACGTATTTCATGATTATGGTTTTGTTGTCAGGTGCAACAATGTCGTGGAGTGTTTAAGATTCGAAGACGAGTGCAGTGAAATAGCAAATTGTAGCATCAAACATCCAGTGTGCGACCAAATTCCTATGGACACGGTAATGTTTTGACTTAGGGGTATTTCTATCCTTCATACTTCCTGTAATGTATAGTCTAAACTATTCAATGTGGAAAGACTATGATTTGCATAAAGTTCGTGCTGATACTTCTCTTTTGACACTTATTCATCATTTATTGCCATTTGGTGCCTAAGTTATGAAAGTGTTACCATATGTTGACTACAACTGTGTTACGAAAATCTTGCGACCAATTTCTTCTTAGATGTTTATCTCTGGACACTTACTCGGTGGAGATCTACTGGCAGTGCAAGCACGAAAATGTCAACTACATTTTGGCTTCAGTTCCATTATCGGTGCTTCAATTTGCAACGGATATGAGGAATGTCAGGAAGGTTACGACGAAGCGATTTGCCCCGGTCGTTTTCGATGCGCAGCAGGCCAAGTCGAAACTTTAGTTTACGGTTAATAGATTGTCATTCAGACCTAAAAAGGCTGTATTTGTTTGTTGAGTATTTAGTTATGTGTTTAATACTTTTTGTGTTACTGCAGAAGCTGGTATACTAGGGTTGTAAGTCGGGTCGGACTTTTCGGGCCTAGGTTTTTCAAATCGGGCCTGACTTCACATTCTGTGTACGCAACATTTTACAAATAAAATTCCCTAGCTAAATAGACTTTTGATGGACTAATGCCTAACAGCCCTAAAACGCCTTGTTTAAGCCAATGTTTGTTATTTTGCATTGGGCATGTCAACTTTACGATTTTCTGTACAGACGTACTTTTTGTAAGCTTTCATGTATTTGCCGGTCAAACAGGCCGGGTTTGTATGCTTTGGTTCTGGCCGGATTTGTGCTAGAACTTCCGGCCCCGCATAAAACTCTGTAGTATACAATTTACATAAACCAATCTTTCATACTAAAGTGGATAACTTCGTTCAGGTGTTCGTGATCGTATAAGCATCCCGGTCCAGAAAACATGCGACCTGGTCGCCGATTGCATCAACACCACAGACGAACTTAACTGTTCCGAATCCACACACTTCTACTGCCTTAACAAGTCACCTCCATTTGTACCAACAACCAAAGTTCTCGATGGCGTTTCAGACTGCAGCGATTCCTCAGACGAATGTCCTCCGAACTACTTCAAAAACGACGCACTTGCTTCAAACGAGCAAATGATCAAAATCCGAGCTCTCGAAATCCTGGTCTGGTTTATGGCAATATTAGCGTTGTTTGGCAACCTCGCAGTTATGATAAACACTGCTCTTTACTTTAAACAAACCAAGATCGATCAACTACAAAACAAAGTAGGCTTGATCAACAACGCTATGATTTTGAACTTAGCAATAGCTGATTTTCTCATGGGTATCGTTCTCCTGGTTGTTGGAATCAAGGCGGTCGAGTTTTCAGGGAGTTACTGTCTTTTTGACAAGTTGTGGAGATCTAGTAACCTGTGCAACGCAATCGGTGCCATGACAGTGATTTCAAGTGAAACATCAGTGCTTACATTGGTTTGCATCACATCATATCGTCTCTACATCATTTATAAACCTTTCGAAACTCGTTGTATCAGGGGCAGAATTGCAATAATGTGGATCTGTAGCATCTGGTTTGTCTCCTTTCTTCTTGCTTTGCTCCCATTTTCTACCGCCTTGTCTGGAAATATGTTGACCAGCGCTCAAATCACACCCAGTCCTTACTTTTATTCTGATCAAGTGAAACTTACCGACTTCAGGCAATTTGCTCTGCGAATCGCTGCTTTGGGCAACAAAACTCAGCAAAAAATTGAGTCATACAATTGGGATGACCTTAACGCTTATCTAGCTTTGGAACAAAGCTCCGTGGCGCCATCTACTGTCGGTTATTTTGGTTACTACAGCAGCAGCAGCGTTTGCATTCCACGTCTGTTTCGCATTAGCAAAAACGAATCCGGCGTCAACCCGATGTCGTCCATTGTAATCTCGTTCAACTTTGTGGCACTTCTTTACATTGCCTCGTCTTATGTTGCCATTTACATCAAATCGAGTGGCAACGAGGTGACAAAATCCAACAAGGCGAAGAACAAACAGAATCTGAGCATGCAACGGAAAATCACATTGCTCATAGCAACCGACATGTGCTGCTGGTTACCAATTTGCATCATGACATTTCTTAGTATGTCAGGAGTTGTTCTGCCTCCGGATTCCTATGCAGTTTCAGCAGTGGTTCTCCTGCCCATCAACAGCTCACTCAACCCGATGATTTACACCAACTTTCCACAGATGGTCTATTCCAAAATCCGATTTCTTATCAACAAAGCCAGAAGTTGCTTCAATTCCTCGCCATTGCGCAACGCCGTGCATCGGCCATCAGCCGAGCTTGAAATGCCCAAGAAAAATGTCACTAAACTGTAACTTTCATTTAACTATTTGCGCCCATTTGCTTTGTCGCTCTTTATAACGTCTCAATATTGCGCACCCTTATCCGCTTGGTAAATATTGTAGTGCGACTGTGCTGCAACGATATGTTTAACGAGCAAATGAAACTTAAATCAAGCACGTCCTTGAAGGAGTAGAGTGCCAAAACCACGATTTGCGAACACAAACTCTTGCTGTTGTGTGTTTTTGCACAGACTGCATGATGTTGCTTACAAGTATGACATGTCTCGTTTGAAATTGAACTTGTTGACTTATTTCAACACCGTGCGCAAGATTTGTGCTTTAATATTTTTACTAAAAAAATTGTTGTTTGAATATTACTGCGGTTTGTCACTTCTTTCAATTTTTGTCGTTTCGCCTGGACGCAGCGACAAGTTCATTATTTCTGTAACTCTCTCGATGTTAATGCGTTCAGTTGTTTTCGCAACTGAAAAATTTAGTTAAACCCACTTTTTTATTTTAAAACCGACCGTTGTAACACTGTACTTACAATTTCATTAGACGTAGCTAATGTGTTGTGACTACGCAAAGGGGAATTTAATATCGGGGAATGTCGAAATGCTACAGTCACGCCGAAGTTTTTGCACGCGATCGTTGGCACAAATCAAGGTCATTTATTTGATTTTAACTTTTTATCCAACGTGTTCAAAGTTCAGGTACGTCACTGTTGTAAAACGGTACATTTATATGTTTCAGACTTGCTTAAAGTTAGATTAAGTCGTTTAGTTTGTGATACATATATATATATGTACAAAAAACTATACTATGTGAAATACTCTTGTCCAAAGATTATTGTGTTTTTTCCCATACCGAGAAGGCACATGTAAAAAAGTTTTACAAATTGCTGACAAATGCCAGTAGCCCAAACGAACTATCTAATAAGTTTTGTACGTGTAACAAGACTTATAGCCATCGGCGATGGGTCCACTGTTTTAGTAGTTGGGTTAGTTCTGTAATGTCCAAACACAGGAAACTATCAAAAAAGCTTGAATAAAAGTCCTTGTTCAGGTAATGAAGCATTACACTTACTTGAACTCGAAAACACGGATGTTACACATTTATCATCTTTTGATGGACATGTGATACTGTGGGACTGAGCCACATTCGGCCCATAGCAATCCATTGGTGCTGCAGTGCCTGGTACATCCAGGAATGTGCAACTATAGCATTCCAGGTTTTCCTCGCTGTCGTCAAGCCATCCATTTCCCGTGTTGCAGTCATCTGTACAATCGACAGAAACTTTGTACAGAGATAGTTGTGTTAACACATATAGCATGACGGTTAGTGTTTAAAAGGCTTTTCTCTAGGCAATCACTGACATGGTGAAGTACCCTTTCCCGTATTTACACTGCTAAACTCAAACATATGCAGTCAAATCCTTTCGGGCAGTTTTGCCGTGCACTATTCCTGATTGTTGTATACTTCACTGTAATCAGGAGTTTGTACGAATATTTGGTCAAATGTTTTGTTACATCCTTGGTCAGATGTCTAAATACAGATTTTTTTTTGAAACGAGTCTACGAAAAGTTGTGTGAATGTACAGTTTAGTGAAAATGTAAATGTACAGTTTAACCACAATTTTTTTTAATGGATACAAATCCTATAATTATTTTCTGACAGTTTACCGGTCGAGCAAGTGTAGTTGCACATTGAGCCTGTGAAATCTTCATAGTTGGTGTCATTTACACAACCAGTGTCAAGGTTTCCACATGAGCGGTCAATCACAACAACATCTTCTCCGTTTGAGTCTGAAGTAAATAAGCAATATTCAAGTTGAATGAAATTGGCCTCACAGTTTTGTTCAAATCACAAGCAATTTATCCGTCAAAAACTGGCAGAAAGGGTAAATGGGGGCATACAATTTCTTTATATGGCCTTGTAGGTAACGTGACGTCATTGTTGACAAAGCACTGATGACATAACGACTTCACACACCCACTACTCATATTTACATTAGAATACTTCGGGAGTAATTGTGTAGTTAACTATGAGTTTGTAGGCCAGTCCAATGTTTTTTCTGCTGGTTACCTTACTGTTGACATATCTCCAATAGCTACGTTTGCTCATGGTGTTTAACTATAAGCTCGCGTAAAGCTGGGTTGACGTACGCAAAGGGGAATTTATTGTCGGGGAATATAACATTACTTACATTACGACCAGCTTTTCGCACGCGATCTTTTGTGCAAATAAATGACATTGATTTAAATTCGACCCGACCTGTTTTAGAATGTCTTTCAATGTTTTTGACTTGCTTAAAAGAATGTCAATTTTGTTTAACTTTTAATAGGTGATGATCGCCAAGAACCGCCTTGTGTTTACAAGGTTGTCAGTGCTAATCCTATCTCGGTCACTTGTGTTTCCTTGAAGACACTTTAAGCGCATTGCTCCAACCCAGTGGTTCCGGATGGGTTAAACTAAACTGAAGTCACCAACTGGCAAAGTCGAAAAAGTACCATAAAAATAAGTGATTCAACGAACTTGCAATAAAACAGGCAGCTCGACAGTGGACCCATTGTAAGCATAACGCATTTAGGCGTTGGCCGAAAACCGAGGATAAAGATAAAATAAACAAACAATACACAAAATAATACTAATAAAATATATTTTGCCAAAATTAAGCGATTTTACTCTATAGCATGTTAAACTCCTGTTTTTATTTATGCCAATAATCTTAACTTTTTTTGCAAATCAACAACTTCTGGCAATGTACAGTATGCCACTTACCTGTACCGGCAAAGACCAGAGTAACACATGTATCATTAGGCGATGGACACGTTACACTACGAGCTTGTGCCACGTTTGGGCCGTAACAATCCTTTCTGGCACCGATTCCAGGAACATCCCGGTATGTACAATTGTAGCAGTCAAGGCCGAATCCTGAAATAAACAATTTCTTTGAATTTGAACCGATACTATTGCGATTTGTATAGTGACAAATAACTACAATCATACAAAATACTTCAAGATTATTACCCTCCTTTAAACATTAAAACCAGACTCAAAATGCAATTTCCTCAATGAAGATTTACACTACATCAATTGTTGCTTGCAAACAGTGGCGTAGCAGCCACTTGGCGGTTCTGGTTCTGCGCCAGGGGCGGCAGGCGGCAAGGGGGCGGCAAAATGACTTAAGGGGACACTTCTGGATAAAAGTCAAAAATATTGTTCTCCATTTTTGGTCTTTATTTTTGAAAGGCTTCTTTCTCGAGCAATTTAGAACTTGAGACGCGGCACATTATTTATAATTATTTTTATTGGAAAACATAAAACTATTTCAAAATTTGCTGCAGTCTACTTAGGGCGGTATTTTCAACGAAAGCCAGGGGCGGCAGCATATGGTCCTACGCCACTGCTTGCAAATAACATAAAATCACACGAGGCAAACGTCTCACCTTTTGAAACACTTACAATAACAATTACAAGTACACTGCAAAATCTCATAATACATGTAAGTAGCTAATACCAGCAGTCAGAACTAAACGTGAGCAGTACGTCCGTACCTGTTAAATACCTTCAGTATTTGCTCACGCCAACGCGCTAAGTGGACGTGAATTGGATTTTTCAGCAAACACTTCAAACGTTGTATTTTTGATTCCCTTTACCATCGGTTTGGAGGTTTGGCAGGAGCCGAAAACCGGCTAAAACCAGTTTAAAACTGGAATATTCAGGCGAAAAGTCCCCCAAAACCGGATTTTTCTTCATTTTTTTGACTTCTCAAAATCGAAAACTGATTTTTTTTTCTAAAAACGGGTCGAAAAAAGCTAGGTGATTTGACTTTTTTCTCGTTTTTGTGTCAGATTCATAAGATTGCTGATAACCTGGTGATGGTTGAGCTTGGAAAGCGAATTAAAACTGGAAAACTTTATTTCAAACTGGTTAATGAAACTGAAGTTCGAAAACTGCAGCTAACTTTGACGGATTATAAAAATACAAAGGATAAAAATTTAAAAATTACAAAGGTAAACATACAACTGTTTTACTTTAATTTGGTCTGTTTTAGACGATTGCAACACAGGCAACTGACGAGGCCAAAGTAATTTAACCAATTTATCGTCCTTGCACTTTTGCTTGTCATGTGCAAACACGCACTCTAACGACAGACCAATTAATCTCAGTTTAATAACAAACAACACATTCTAATTTAGTTTTAATCGGTCATATGTACCCCTGTTAGAAAAAATGGATAAACTTTCTTAATTTTAGATTTTTTGCCGCCTGCTCCAACGACTAATTAAATTCTAAAACTATGAACTGCATAGAATAGTAAAAGACAAAGAAAGCGTTTTTGCATTCATTTATTGTTACAACGAGACGTTGCTTGCGTTTGCTTTTTTTCCTGTTTCTGGTTTAGCTTGGTGATTTGCCATTACTTACTGTGACGTAACAAAGCGCCTGCCATGATTGGTGGAGAAAACTCAAACGTAACAATGCGTCTGATAGAGTAGTGCAATGTTGTGCAGACCACGTTTTACAGTTTCTTTCTTTGCTGTGAGCAGTCATTTTGGTAGTCGCAGTTTGTGATTGAACTAATTTAGTTTAGAAATATGTATGTTCTAGCATTACAGTGTATTATGTGCAACTATAAAAACATGATTTAAGTACAGGTTAAAAATTCCTGTAGTTTTAATCTGTACCTTTAACAAGTTGACAGGTATTTTGATTGTGTGCAACTGTTTTAGATTAATGTCATGATACTGTCGGTGTATGAGTTAAGACAGTGTTGTCCAACTTCAATTTGTTGCGAGCCAAGGTCTGAAATTTTTGCAAGTAAAACTTTTTTCTGGCACAAACATTATGGTGACTATTTACCGTTTTTAATCAATAGATAATTTTATTTACAATGCGTTGTCATGCGTCACAATAGGATATTTTTGCAGCATTTTGTGTTGTTTAATTAAATCACACTTTAAAACATTGAAAACAAAAATTATAGTTGCCATATAAACGTCAGAAAAAGTATTCCCGGGCCAACAAAAATCATCACAATTTTTTTCTTTTGTTAAAACGAGAAACACATTAACATCGGAAGAGTAACAGAAATAATAAACATATCGTTACGGAAATTATGAACATATCGTTGTGTCCAGCCAAAACGACACGGAAAATGAAAGAAGTCTAAAGTGGCTAAAAACATTCATACAACAACATTTTTCACTAAAAATAATAAAGCATAATTCTTGAATACAGTCTTGAAATAAGTCAACAAGTTCAATTTCAAAGAAGACATGTCATCCTTGTAAGCAACATCATGCCGTCTGTGCAAAAACATGCAACAGCAAGAGCGTCCGCAAAATCATGTTTTAGCATTCTCCTTCAATGACGTGCTTGATTCGAGTTTCGTTTCCTCGTTAAACAAATCGTGACAGCACAGTCGCGCTATAGCATTTACCCAAGCGGATAAAGCTGCGTAACTTTAAACGGCAAAGCAAAGAGGCATAGATGGTAAAAAGATGCCGAACACGCTTTAGCTATACCGTTGCACAAGCGTCAAGTGTGTGTGTGTGTGTGTGTGTGGGGGGGGGGGGGGGGGGGGGGAGGGGGGGGGCTCGTATACAGCTTTACTTGGTGAAAGTTTCACTTGTCCACATAAAGTTATACATTTTAGGGCATCACTGACATCTGACAGCGCAAGGGTTTTATTTACAGCAACGTCAGACAAAAGTTAGGTCACGTACATAATTAATAGACAACAATTATCCAAATTTAAGCACAAAGAGTAGCGTGCCTTTCTTTGTGTTGTGACCAATTTACGTTAAAAATTTGAAAGTTACACTTTAGTGACATTAGTCTTGGGCATTTCAAGCTCGATTGATGATCGATGCACGGCCTTGCGCAATGGCGAGAAATTGAAGCAACTTCTGGCTTTGTTGATAAGGAATCGAATTTTGTAATAGACCATCTGTGGAAAGTTGTTGTAAATCATCGGGTTGAGTGAGCTGTTGATGGGCAGGAGAACCACTGCCGAAACTGCATAGGAATCCGGAGGCAGAACAACTCCTGACATACTAAGAAATGTCATGATGCAAATTGGTAACCAGCAGCACATGTCGGTTGCTATGAGCAATGTGATTTTTCGTTGCATGCTCAGATTCTGTTTGTTCTTCGCCTTGTTGGATTTCGTCACCACGTTGCCACTCGTCTTGATGTAAATGGCAACATAAGACGAGGCAATGTAAAGAAGTGCGACAAAGTTGAACGAGATTACAATGGAAGACATTGGATTGACGCCTGATTCGTTTTTGCTAATGCGAAACAGACGTGGAATGCAAACGCTGCTGCTGCTGTAGTAACCAAAATAAGCGACAGTAGATGGCGCCACGGAGCTTTGTTCCGAGGTTAGATAAGCGTTAAGTTCGTCCCAATTGTATGACTCAATATTTTGCTGAGTTTTGTTGCCCAAGGCAGCGATTCGCAAAGCGAATTGCCTGAAGTCGCTAAGTTTCACTTGATCAGAATAGAAATAAGGACTGGGTGTGATTTGAGCGCTGGTTAACATTTTTCCAGACAAGGCGGTAGAAAATGGGAGCAAAGCAAGAAGAAAGGAGACAAACCAGATCATACAGATCCACATTATTGCAATTCTGCCCCTGATACAACGAATTTTGAAAGGTTTATAAATGATGTAGAGACGATATGATGTGATGCAAACCAATGTAAGCACTGATGTCTCACTTGAAATCACTGTCATGGCACCGATTGCGTTGCACAGGTTACTAGATCTCCACAACTTGTCAAAAAGACAGTAACTCCCTGAAAACTCGACCGCCTTGATTCCAACAACCAGAAGAACGATACCCATGAGAAAATCAGCTATTGCTAAGTTCAAAATCATAGCGTTGTTGATCAAGCCTACTTTGTTTTGCAATTGATCGATCTCGATTTGCCTAAAGTAAAGGATAGTGTTTATCATAACTGCGAGGTTGCCAAACAACGCTAATATTGCCATAAACCAGACCAGGATTTCGAGAGCTCGAATTTTGATCATTTGCTCGTTGGAGGCAAGTACGTCGTTTTTGAAGTAGTTCGGAGGACATTCGTCTGAGGAATCGCTGCAGTCTGAAACGCCATCGAGAACTTTGGTTGTTGGTACAAATGGAGGCGACTTGTTAAGGCAGTAGAAGTGTGTGGATTCGGAACAGTTAAGTTCGTCTGTGGAGTTGATGCAATCGGAGACCAGGTCGCATGTTTTCTGGACTGGAATGCTTACACGATCACGAACACCTGAACGAAGTAATCCACATTAGTATGAAAGTTGGTTGATGCAAATTGTATACTACAGAGTTTTATGCGCGACCGGAAGTTATACAAGCCCGGCCCGAACCTAAATCGTTTTTGAGAAGCCTGTTAACTGTTTGACTTGCCAATACATGAAAGCTTACAAAAGGTACGTCTGAACAGAAAATCATAAAGTAGACATACACAATGGAAAATAACAGGCCAAGGCTTAAACACGTCGTTTTAGGTCTGTTAGGCATTAGTCTAGCAAATGTCTATTTAGCTAGGTTGTTTTATTTTAAAAATATTGCGGAAACAAAGTGTGAAGTCAGGCCCGATTTGTTAAAAACATAACTAAATTATCAACAAATAAATACAACCTTTTTAGGTCTGAATGGTAAAAAAATATATTTACCGTAAACCAAAGTTTCGACTTGGCCTGCTGGGCATCGAAAGCGACCGGGGCAAATCGCTTCGTCGTAACCTTTCTGACATTCATCAAATCCATTGCAAATTGATGAACCTATAATAAAACTATAGCCAAAATGTAGCTGACATTTTCGTGTAGGCACTTTGATTAGATCTCCACCGACTAAGGATCCAGGGATAACCACCTGAGAAGAAATAGGTTGTTACGCAGAGTTTCCAAAATTAGGTTGCAGACAACATGTGGTAACCCTTTTTTAACTGAGGCACCATATGACAATATAGAGAAAATCACTTTCGAGTCTTTCCACTTTCGATAGAATAAACTACAGGAAGTTTGAAGAATGGAAATATCCCTAAATCAAAACGTTACCGTGTCCATAGGAATTTGGTCGCACACTGGATGTCTGATGCTACAATTTGCTCTCTCGCTGCACTCGTCTTCGAATCTTGAACACTCTACGACATTGTTGCACCTGACAACAAAACAATCATCATGAAATACGCATACTTCTCTTCTGTTGCCAAACAGCCTCGTACTTTGTGGCTTGTGAAGGAGCCATGGTGCTTACGACATCTTTGGTTAAGATCGTTTGAATAACTTTTATTATTTCCTCTGAAAAGGGGTCGCAAATGAAATTTTTCAAGTTAATTACGTTGTCCTGATTGGTTGATTTTCCGCAGTGAAGCTCATCCAGCTTTGTGATAGGACAATCTACTTTACCATCGCACACTTGTGATTTGGAAATGCATACGTCTTCCAATCCACATTTCACTTGCCCCATGTTGCACAACGAGCAAGCAGGGTTGCCAGGATCTCCATAGCACACATTGTCACACAGATATACTGACGAAGCTGAACCTGGAACATTTCGGGCGCAAAGGCATTCGTCTGTTAGGTCAGGGCAGTCGAAAATACCGTCACATAACTGATTGGGTGAAATAATCATGTCCGAATACAAACACCGATGGCATCTGAAAGTTCCGTCGACAAAACACAAGTCCGATGAATCTTGGCAAATCGGATATTCATCAGTTAATGTCCATTGGGGCAGAACGCAGTAAACAGTACGTTCAAGTCCGGCCACAACTTTGTCACACTTGAAACCAGTGGTATATTGGACATCCTCGGCATTTTCTGGGCAGTCTGCATACTCATCGCAGGAATAGGTGGGAAGCACACACGTATCGGGCTTGTTAGGACATCGAAGCATCCTGGGTTCAGTACAGCTCTCAATCTCATCGCTACAGTCACCGCAGTGATCCATGCCGTCACACAACAAGTAAATGGGAATACATCGTTTTCCGTTGTGACATCGAATTTCGCCATCTAAGCACGTTTCGTTTGCGCTCCATGGAATTTCGTCGCTTCCATCCTTGCAGTTTACGAAGGTGTTGCCTCGCCACGAGCGCGGAATGCAACGACCGTTGTCATGGCATCGAAACTCTTTATCTGGAAAGCATTTAAGAGCTTTCTTTTCATCGGAACCATCAGGACAATCGGGAAAATCATTTATCACTCGATGTCGCTCCAAACAACGTCCGTTTGTGTTGCAACGAAACTCTGTGTCATTGTGACAACTGGTCAAATTCGTAATTTCATCTCTTCCATTTGCACAATCCTTCACACCGTCTCCAACCCATTCCCTCGGAATGCACTGTGACGATGAGGAAGTGTTGTTGGAACAGGGAAATTCCGAAGCGTCACATGAGGTGAGAGTGATGGTCTCGTCACTTTCGTCTTTCACTACCATTGTGTCGCAATCGCGCTTGCCGTTCTTCACCATCCAACGTGGAATACACAACTTGCTTCGTTTGCACGTGAATTCTATGATAAGTTGAAATAACTGTGACAGTATCTTGGCTACATGTAGGACAGTGGTACCCAACCGGAAATTTTAAAACATAAATGGGAGAAATTTACTTTAACTTGTACACTTTATTTGTAATTATATTCATTGAGAAATTTTCCACAAAGAACCACTAATATAAATGGATTTGAAGTTGTAGTTCAGTAACAAACCAACCAACCAACCTGTCTGATTTCGGCATGGAAGTATCAAGCCCTCGTTTAACTTGCAACTTTCTTTTGTGTTGAGAAGATAACGTGGTACACACTTTTGAATATAACGGCATCGAAATTCATCATCGGTGCAATTCAAAGGCTCTGAAATTTAACTTTTTTAAAGTAAGCAACTGCCATATGTGTTATAGTTGTTGTAATGAATGGTCAGTTTAAACTTTAAAACATTAGAAAAAATAGTTTCTTGAACTGACCTCTATCCTCGTCGCTTTCTTCTGACACCGAACCCAACCAGCAGTCGCTTCCAAAATTGCGAACTTTATAACGAGGAATGCAAACGCCAGTGTGCAAACAACGGAAGAAACCATCTTCAGCACGACAGGTTGCTGTTCCAGGGGATCCCCACGCTGCCATGTTTTAAGATTTTTTTCGGGTAATTTTATTGCCTGCATTTCTCTACTTTAAAGTTAACAGTTGCACGAAATTTGGGGTCATAAGTTTATATAACACATCATGACGTAAAGTCTTTGACCAAGCAAGCATAATTTGACACAATTAAACGTTAACTGTCAAAAAATCTATGTGAGACGAAATTATACGTAATAATAAAACCAGTTACATTTAATAGTTTATGAGTGAAATTTCGCCAACCTTGCTTCAAAAGAATAAGTATACGCTTTTTCCTTACCACTTACCTTGAGGTATTGAGATCCAAGAAAGAACAACAAAGAGCACTAATGGTACCATTCTTTTGTTTTGGCAAGGATATGTTTTAACAAAAAGCAAGTTTACACAAAAAATTATTAAAATTCCTTTTTTGTGGCGTTCGTTGGGCAAAAAGCAAAGTAATAGATTATTTTTTTCCGAATACTATTTTTGAACATTCAGTATCTTTTAACACGCACTTTAGTTTGTCCTACAAACGTGTCACTGAAAATGGTGCTTTAATTAAGCTTCCTGCAATTTCAGGTATGAATGTAATCTTTTACAAAATATAACTTAGTCGATTTTTTTATTAAATCTGCCTTATTGGTATCAAGTTGTTGTTTTTTAAACGCAAAACTTTTCCCCGACTATTTCAGGTTTTTCAACTAAAATACTTCAAGTCTGATAGATTTGCGAAGCAGAGGCCTATTTTTATCCTAATCTCAGCTATAAAAGGAAGTGAAACACTATTATGAGTCAATTAGCGGAGCCGATTGTCCTATTATTTTCTGCTACACAAAACTGAAAGTGATTGTTTTTCGTTAATATTGTTTTTCGTACACTATTGTCTATATTTAGGACCTACGTATATGCAAAGCAGGCTTGAGGAAGTGATTTATTGGGTTACGTGTTTCCTACTATCATAATCTTCGTTTCATCACTCATTGAAATGAGCATTTTGGTGAACGTGTCTTGTTAAGCTTCGAAAAGAGGCAGGAATCGGCTAAAACCAGTTTGAAACCGGAAAATTCCGAAGGGCAAAAAGTTACCCGAAACCAGATTTTTCTTCAAATTTTTGACTCCTAAAAATCGAAAATCCAAAAATATATTAACCTATTTATGCTTTATTATTTTTACTGAAAAGTGTTATTGTATGAATGTTTCTGCCACTTTGGACTTCTTCAATCTTCAGTGTCGTTTTGGCTGGACGCAGCGATAAGTTGAAGATGAAATAAACTCCCCATTGAAATAACGTTGTGAGACCATAAGCTGAGCTGTTTAGCTGAACATTGTGACTCGTTTGAAATTAAGTACAATATACCATTTTGTTACAACATGGTTATCAGTCGCATCAGTAGTATTTCCGGTAGAACTACTAACACTGAGATTTTGTCAGCAATTATTCTTACCATAAACCAAAATTGCTGCAACAGCACCATAAACGCCTATGCTCTTTTGCGCCACCTACCAGAAGTTCTCAGACCGAGCCTAAGCCAAATCTCATTGTTAGTAGTTCCACCAGTGTTTCCATGGTGGCGGTTACGTTGTCCAATTGGGCTACTGTTTGACAACGAGTCGTGGGTCTCTCTTTTTAGGCGAATTTTTAAATCCATTGTTACTTTAACCTTCATAAGTCACTGTAAAAGTTAATTAACATTAAATTTTTGATACGTTGGACAAGCTAAGTTGCGCTTTTTGAGGATTTGATTTGGTGACACTGCGGACTGCGGTTCTAATCCCCACTGGTATATGAAGCGATATTGTGCGTGTAACCAATTAAATCAGAAAGCAAGAAATAAATACACAGACAGGGCGGAAATTTTTAAAGATCTAATTCCCCTTCATTTACCCAGCCTTAACCCAAGAGCTTTGCCTGCACGCACCTTGTTTAAATTGCCTGTTTGTTACAAAAGTGGGATGAATCGAAAAGGATAAAAAAATTATAATTACAAAGGTAACCTTACAACTGTTTTTTTTTAATTTTGTCCATTTTAGACGATTGCAACACAGGCAACCGAGCGAGGCTAACGTATTTCAACCAATTTATCGTCCTTACTGTCTTGTTCAAACACGCATTCTAACGACCGACCAATTAACATCATTTTAATAACAAACAACACATTCTAATTTAGTTTTAATCGGCCATATGTAAACCTGTTAGAAATAATGACTAAACTTTCTTAATTTTAGATTTTTTTGCGGTCTGTTCTAACGAAATTTTAGTTGCTTGCGTTTGCTTTCTTTTCCAATTTCTAGTTTAGGCTAGTGATTTGCATTACTTATTGTGACGTAACAAAGTCTCTGCCATGATTGGTGGAGAAAACTCAAACGTAACAATGCGTCTGATAGAGTAGTGCAATGTTGTGCAGGCCACGTTTTACTATTTCTTTCTCTGCTGTGAGCAGTCGTTTTAGTAGTCGCAGTTTGTGATTGAACTAATTTAGCTGAGAAATATGTATGTTCTAGCATTACAGTGTATTACGTGCAACTATAAAAAACATGAATACTAAAGTTGATTTTAAAGTACAGATTAAAACATCCTGTAGTTTTAATCTGTACTTCTAACATGTTACGTATTTTGATTGTGAGCAACTGTTTTAGATTAATATCTTGATACTGTCGGTGTATGAGTTAAGACAGTGTTGTCCAACTTTATTTTGTTGCGGGCCAAGAAAAGTCCGTAACTTACTCGGCGGGCCAAGGTCTGAAATTTTTGCAGGTAAATCTTTTTTCTGGCGCAAACATTATGGTGACTATTCACCGTTTTTAATCAATAGATAATTTTATTTTCCTTTTTTATAGTTATGTACCAAGTAGCAGCCGTTGAAAACATTATGTTTCTACTCTGGCGCAAAAAATCCCCAAACGACTTATTGACGCAAGAACCTATTATTACACATAACAATGCGTTGTCATGCGTCACAATAGGATATTTTTGCAGCATTTTGTGTTGTTTAATTATATCACATTTCAAAGCATTGAAAACAAAAATTATAGCTGTCATAAAAACGTCAGAAAAGGTATTCCCGGGCCAACAAAATCATCTCAATTTTTCTTTTGTCAAAACGAGTAAACACATTAACATTGGAAGAGTTACAGAAATAATAAACATATCGTTGCGTCCAGCCAAAACGTACACTGAAAATGAAAGAAGTCACAAAGCAAAATTCTTGAATACAGTCTTGAAATAAATCAACAAGTTCAGTTTCAAACAAGACATGTCATCCTTGTAAGCAACATTCTGCAGTCTGTACAAAAACACACAACAGCAAGTGTTTTTGTCCACAAATCACGTTTTTAGCACTCTACTCTTTCAAGAACGTGCTTGATTTGAGTTTATTTTGCTTGTCAAACAAATCGTAGCAACACAGTCGCGCTATAACATTTTCCCAAACGGATAAAGCTGTGTAACCTAAGACGGTATAAGGCGCGACGAAGCAAAAGGGCACAAATAGTAAATAGACGTCGAACGAGCTGCAGCTATACCGTTGCACAAGCGTTGTGGCCAGGACTCACAAACGGATTTATTTGGTGAAGTATCACTTATCCACATTAAATTGAACATTTTAGGACACCACTAACATCTGACGGCGATTTACTTTCTTAAAAATTGAAAACTGGTGTTCAATTATACTTTTGTGACATTTTCCTTGGACATTTCAAGCTCGGCTGATGGTCGATGCACGGCGTTGCGCAATGGCGAGAAATTGAAGCAACTTCTGGCTTTGTTGATAAGAAATCGGATTTTGGAATAGACCATCTGTGGAAAGTTGGTGTAAATCATCGGGTTGAGTGAGCTGTTGATGGGCAGAAGAACTACTGCTGAAACTGCATAGGAATCCGGAGGCAGAACAACTCCTGACATACTAAGAAATGTCATGATGCAAATTGGTAACCAGCAGCACATGTCGGTTGCTATAAGCAATGTGATTTTTCGTTGCATGCTCAGATTCTGTTTGTTCTTCACCTTGTTGGATTTTGTCACCGCGTTGCCACTCGACTTGATGTAAATGGCAACATAAGACGAAGCAATGTAAAAAAGTGCCACAAAGTTGAACGAGATTACTATGGATGACATCGGGTTGACGCCGGATTCGTTTTTGCTGATGCGAAACAGACGTGGAATGCAAACGCTGCTGCTGCTGTAGTAACCAAAATAACCGACAGTAGATGGCGCCACAGAGCTTTGTTCCAAAGTTAGATAGGCGTTAAGGTCGTCCCAATTGTATGACTCAATTTTCTGCTGAGTTTTGTTGCCTAAAGCAGAGATTCGCATAGCGAATTGCCTGAAGTCGCTAAGTTTCACTTGATCAGAATAGAAGTAAGGACTGGGTGTGATTTGAGCGCTGGTTAACATATTTCCAGACAAGACGGTAGAAAATGGGAGCAAAGCGAGAAGAAAAGAGACAAACCAAATGATACAGATCCACATTATTGCAATTCTGCCCCTGATACAACGAGTTTCGAAAGGTTTATAAATGATGTAGAGACGATATGATGTGATGCAAACCAATGTAAGCACTGATGTTTCACTTGAAATCACTGTCATGGCACCGATTGCGTTGCACAGGTTACTAGATCTCCACAACTTGTCAAAAAGACAGTAACTCCCTGAAAACTCGACCGCTTTGATTCCAACAACCAGGAGAACGATACCCATGAGAAGATCAGCTATTGCTAAGTTGAAAATCATAACGTTGTTGATCAATCCTACTTTGTTTCGCAATTGATCGATTTTGATTTGCTTAAAGTAAAGGACAGTGTTTATCATAACTGCGAGGTTGCCAAACAACGCTAATATTGCCATAAACCAGACCAGGATTTCAAGAGCTCGAATTTTGATCATTTGCTCGTTGGAAGCAAGTACGTCGTTTTTCAAGTAGTTCGGAGGACATTCGTCTGAGGAATCGCTGCAGTCTGAAACGCCATCGAGAACTTTGGTTGTTGGTACAAATGGAGGTGACTTGTTGAGGCAGTAGAAGTGTGTGGATTCGGAACAGTTAAGTTCGTCTGTGGAGTTGATGCAATCGGAGACCAGGTCGCATGTTTTCTGGACTGGAATACTCACACGATCACGAACACCTGAACGAAGTAATCCACATTAGTATGAAAGTTGGTTTATGCAAATTGTATACTACAGAGTTTTATGCGGGGCCGGAAGTTATACAAGCCCGGCCCGAACCTAAATCGTTTTTGAGAAGCCTGTAAACTGTTTGACTTGCCAATACATGAAAGTTTCAAAGAGTACGTCTGTACAGAAAATCATAAAGTAGACATACACAATGGAAAACAACAGGCGTAGGTTTAAACAAGTCGTTTTAAGGCTGTTAAGCATTAGCCTAGCAAGTGTCTATTTAGCTAGGTTATTTTATCTTAAAAATATTGCGGAAACAAAGTGTGAAGTCATGGTAGATTTGTTAAAAACCTAAACCCCGAACGTGGATGGAAAAGTCCGACCCGATATTAGTTGCAAGTCTGGTACATCAGCTTCTGTAGTAATGCAAAACGCATTAAAGACATAACTAAATAATCAACAAATAAATACAGCATTTTTTAGTTCTAAATGATAAAAACATATATTTACCGTAAACTACAGTATCTACTTGGCCCGCTGCGCATCGAAAGCGGCCGGGGCAAATCGCTTCGTCGTAACCTTCCTGACATTCGTCATATCCATTGCAAATTGATGAACCTATAATAAAACCATAACCAAAATGTAGTTGACATCTTCGTACATGCACTCTCATTGGATCTCCACCGACTAAGGCTCCAGGGATAACCACCTGAGAAGAAATAGGTTGTTACGCAGAGTTTCCAAAATTTAGTTGCAGGCAACATGTGGTAACCCTTTTTTAACTTAGGCACCATATGACAATAGATGAAATCAAAGTCTTTCAACTTTCGATAGAACAAACTACACTGCAGGAAGTGTGAAGTATGGAAATACCCCTAAGTCAAAACATTACCGTGCCCATAGGAATTTGGTCGCACACTGGATGTCTGATGCTACAATTTGCTCTCTCGCTGCACTCGTCTTCGAATCTTGAACACTCCACAAAGTTGTTACACCTGACAACAACAGAAACCATAATCATGAAATCGTATACTTCTCTTCTATTGCCAAAACATCCTCGTACTTTGTAGCTTGTGAAGGAGCCATGGTGCTTACGACATCTTTGGTTACGATCGTTTGAAGAACTTTCCTTTTGTCTTGTGGAATGGGGTCGCAATGAAAATTTTTCAAGTTAATCACGTTGTCCTGATTGGTTGATTTGCCACAGTGAAGCTCATCAAGCTTTGTGATAGGACAATCCACTTTACCGTCGCACACTTGAGATTTGGAAATACATACGTCTTCCAATCCACATTTCACTTGCCCCATGCTGCACAACAAACAAGCAGGGTTGCCAGAATCACCATAGCACACATTGTCACACAGATATACTGACGAAGCCGAACCTGGAACATTTCGGGCGCAAAGGCATTCGTCTGTTAGGTCAGGGCAGTCAAAAATACCGTCACATAACTGTTTGGGTGAAATAATCATGTCCGAATACAAACACCGATGACATCTGAAAGTTCCTTTGACAAAACACAAGTCTGATGAATCTTGGCAAATCGGATATTCATCGGTTAATGTATATTGGGGCAGAACACAGTACATGGCACGTTCAATTCCGGCCACAACTTTGTTACACTTGAAACCAGTGGTATGTTGGACATCCTCGGCATTTTCTGGGCAGTCTGCAAACTCATCGCAGGAATAGGTGGGAAGCACACACGTACCCGGCTCGTTAGGACATCGAAGCATCCTGGGTTCAGTACAGCTCTCAATCTCGTCGCTACAGTCACCGCAGTGATCCATGCCGTCACACAACAAGTAAATGGGAATACATCGCTTGCCGTTGTGACAACGAAATTCGCCATCAAAGCACGTTTCGTTTGCGCTCCATGGAATTTCGTCGCTTCCATCGTTACAGTTCACGAAGGTGTTGCCTCGCCAGGAGCGCGGAATGCAACGACCGTTGTCATGGCATCGAAACTCTTTATCTGGAAAGCACTTAAGAGCTTGCTTTTCATCGGAACCATCAGGACAATCAGGAAAATCATTCATCACTCGATGTCGCTCCAAACAACGTCCGTTTGTGTTACACCGAAACTCTGTGTCATTGTAACAACTTGTCAAGTTCGTAATTTCGTCTCTTCCATTTGCACAATCCTTCACACCGTCTCCAACCCATGCCCTCGGAATGCACTGTGACGATGAGGAAGTGTTGTTGGAACAGGGAAATTCCGAAGCGTCACATGAGGAGAGAGTCATGGTCTCGTCACTTCCGTCCTTCACTACCATTGTGTCACAATTACGCTTGCCGTTCCTCACCATCCAACGTGGAATACACAACTTGCTGCGTTTACACGTGAATTCTATGATAAGTTGACATAAATGTGAGTATCTTGGCTACTTGTAGGACAGTGGTACCCAACCGGAAATTTTAAAACATAAAAGGGAGAAATCTACTTTAACTAAGTTAGTACACGTTATTTGTAAACATACACTTTAGCTCTGGGGATATAAACCAGAGAGTCGAACCGGAACTGAACCCGAACCCGCGAACTGGTTTGGGCAGTTAATTTCATTAAACCCGACCCGAATCGCGAACTGCGATTTTCTAAAAACCCGAACCGGAGTTGAACCCCATATTTTGTATGGCGTTGAACCCGAACCCGAACCGAACCAGTAAAAAACGCAGTATGTTTTATATTTGTGATTTTTTTCAAAACAGCACACTGAAGAATTCACGAGATGGCACTTACAGGGCGTGTCAAAAACAACAGTGCTCAGGAAAAAAATTGAGTGTGATGAGGCCAGGTAGATGATGGGTAGAATTAAATTAAAACAAATAAAAAATTGAACCGGTTTGAAATCCGCAAACCGGTTCGGACCGGATAATTTGCCCAAACCGAAACAAAACCCGAAAATATACATTTTTAAAAACCCGAACCGAATCCGAACCCTAAAAAACAAAACCAAGTGAACCCGAACCGAACCTGAACAGGGGTTCGACTCCCTGATATAAACCGTAAAGTTAGTAAAACACATAATTTTAAATGATCTTTGTAAGGTTCAGCATCAGGAAGGAATGAAAATGTTTTAAATTGTTAAGTGAGGAATTTTTCCATAAAGAACCACTAATATAAATGGATTTAAATTCGCAGTTTAGTAACAACAAACCAACCTGTCTGATTTCTGCAAGGAAGTATCAAGCCCTCGTTTAATTTGCAGCTTTCTTTGGTGTTGAGAAGATAACGCGGTACACACTTTTGGATAGAGCGGCATCGAAATTCATCATCGGTGCAATTCAAGGGTTCTGAAATTTAACATTTTGAAGTAAGCAACTGTCCTATACAGTGCCGGATTAAGGATCTGCTGGCCTGTAGGCACGTTTCATAAGTGGCCTGAAAATCAGGGTTGCCAAATAAAAATTAGAATTATCAGTGTTGCCAAATCATTGTCACAAAGAAAAGTGGCCTGGATTTTTGACTGGCCTGTATAGGCACGTGCCTACTTTGCCTAATGGTTAATCCGGCACTGGTCCTATATGTTATCGTTTTTATGATAAATGGACATTTTAAAGAGTTGGAAAATAATTTGTTGAACTAACCTCTATCCTCGTCGCTTTCGTCTGACAACGAATCCAGCCGGCAGTCGCTTCCGATACTTCGCACTTTATAACGTGGAATGCAAACGCCAGTGTGCAAACAACGGAAGAAGCCATCTTCAGCACGACAGGTTGCTGTTCCAGGGGATCCCCACACTGCCATGATTTAAGATTTTTTTCAATTAGTTTTATTGCCTGTATTCTCTACTTTAAAGTCACACTGCCATGATTTAAACAGTTGCACGAAATTTTGGGTCATAAGTTATATAACACATTATGACGCAAAATGGTACTAATCTTTAACCAAGCAAGCATAATTTGACACAATTAAACGTTAACTGTCTAAAAATCTATGTGAGACGAAATTGTACGTAATAATAAAACCAGTTACATTTAGAAGTTTATGAGTGAAATTTCGCCAACCTTGTTTTAAAAGAATAAGAATACGCTTTTTCCTTACCACTTACCTTGAGGTATTGAGATCCAAGAAAATACAACAAAGAGCACTAATGGTACCATTCTTTAGTTTGGCAAGGATATGTTTTAACAAAAAGCAAGTTTACACAAAATATTATTAAAATTCCTTTTATGTAGCGTTCGGTGAGCAAAAAGCAAAGTAATAGATTATTTTTTCCAAATACTATTTTTGAACAATCAGTATTTTTAACACGCACTATAGTTTATCTTACAAGCATGTAACTGAAAATGGTGCTTTAATCAAGCTTCCTGCAATTTCCGGTATGAATGTACTCTTTCACAAAATATAGTCGATTTTTTTTATTAAATCTGCCTTATTGGTATCAAGTTGTTGTTTTTTAAACGCAAAACTTTCCCCGACTATTTCAGGTTTTTCAACTAAAATACTTCATCAAGTCTGATAGATTTGCGAAGCAGAGGCCTACTTTTAACCTAATCTCAGCTATATAAGGAAGTGAAACACTATTATGAGTCATTTAGCGGAGCCGATTGTCCAAGTATATTCTGCTACACAAAACTGAAAGTGATTGTTTTTCGTTAAGGTTTTATACAGGACACTATTGTTTATATTTAGGACCTACGTATATGCAAGCAGGCTTGAAGAAGTGATTTAGTGGGTTACCTGTTTCCTACTATCATAATCTTCGTTTCATCACTCACTGAAATGCACCCAAAAAGCTGCTGAGTATGGCTGGTTTGGAAGATTGTTACACATCTGCCGCTGGACAGACCGACACGCTGGGAAACTTTGCCAAGGCCACGTTCAATGCCATCTCGAAGACGTACAGCTACTTGACCCCTGACATGTGGCGCGACCAGCCGTTGACAAAAGCACCATACCAGGAGTATACTGACCATCTCACCAAGACGCACGCCGTGTCGGGCGTCCAGAGACAAGAGGTTCGCAAATATTAGACAACGATGGCGCAGCCCGGAGCGCAAAGGCAAGGCCAATAGCACCCGTTAATGGCGTGTAGCCAAGAGTCAAAAAATTGAAGAAAAATCCGGTTTTGGGTGGCTTTTCACCGGAATATTCCAGTTTCAAACTGGTTTTGACCAGTTTCTGCCTCCTCCCGAACCTCCAAACCGGTTTAAACCGGAATCGGAGAGACAAACTTTTGACTCGATTTTTGAAAAAAACCTAAGACTGCCTTTCCGTTTTTTCGATTTTCGGTGGTTAAAAAATTGAAGAAAAATCCAGTTTTGGGTGGTTTTTCATCGGAATATTCCAGTTATAAACTGGTTTGGACCGGTTTCTTCCTCCTCCCGAACCACCAAACCCGTTTAAACCAGAATCGGAGAGACAAAATTTTGACCCGACTTTTTGAAAAAAAAACTAAGACTATAGCCTTTCCGTTCTTTCGATTTTTTTTCGTGAACGACTGCAGCAAACCAGAGAAGTAGTCTACAAGAATACGATCCTGAGCACCAACTTGGATCACCTGCAAGGAAGAGACGAAGTGTTGATTGTGAGGAAGGCTCTGCGTTTCCACCAGAGAGTTGATCGTCGTCATCTGGGTTGGATCACGCTGCGCAAGGCGGCACCGTCTATTGGCTTTTGGGCTCCGCGACCAGACGAAGAACCATTCGTCATAGACCTGGACATTCCCTGCGATCGTCCGAAGGACTATACCCGATTCCGAGGAGCAGACACCCCCCCGGTTTTGGGTGGCTTTTCACCGGAATATTTCAGTTTCAAACTGGTTTTGACCGGTTTCTGCCTCCTCCCGAACCTCTAAACCGGTTTAAACCAGCATCGGAGAGACGAAATTTTAACTCGATTTTTGAAAAAAAAACCTAAGAAGACTATAGCCTTTACGTTCTTTCGATTTTTGAGAGTCAAAAAATTGAAGAAAAATCCGGTTTTAGGTGGCTTTTCACCGAAATATTTCAGTTTCAAACTGGTTTTGACGGGTTTCCGCCTCCTCCCGAACCTCTAAACCGGTTTAAACCGGAATCGGAGAGACACAATTTTGTCTCGATTTTCGAAAAACCCTAAGACTATAGGCTTTCAGGTTTTTCGATTTTGGAGAGTCAAAAAATTGAAGAAAAATCTGGTTTTGGGTGGCTTTTCACCGGAATATTTCAGTTTCAAACCGGTTTTGTCCGGTTTCTGCCTCCTCCAGAACCTCCAAACCGGTTTAAACCGAAATCGGAGAGACAAAATTTTGTCTCGATTTTCGAGAAATCTAAGACTATAGCCTTTCCGTTTTTTCGATTTTCGGGGGTTAATATATTGAAGAAAAATCCGGTTTTGGGTGGCTTTTCACCGGAATATTCCAGTTTCAAACTGGTTTTGACCAGTTTCTGCCTCCTCCCGAACCTCCAAACCGGTTTAAGCCGGAATCGAAGAGACAAACTTTTGACTCGATTTTTGAAAAACCCTTAGACTATAGCCTTTCAGTTCTTTCAATTTTCGGGGGTTAAAAAATTGAAAAAAAATCCGGTTTTGGGTGGCTTTTCACCGGAATATTCCAGTGATAAACTGGTTTTAGCCTTTCCGTTTTTTCGATTTTCAAGGGTTAAAAAATTGAAGAAAAATCCGGTTTTGGGTGGTGTCACCGGAATATTCCAGTTTTAAACTGGTTTTGACCGGTTTCTTCCTCCTCCCGAACCTCCAAACCGGTTTAAGTCGGAATCGGAGAGACACAATTTTAACTCGATTTTTGAAAAAAACCTAAGACTATAGCCTTTCTTTTTTTTCGATTTTCGGGGATTAAAATATTGAAGAAAAATCCTGTTTTGGGTGGCTTTTCACCGAAATATTCCAGTTTTGAACTGGTTTTGACCGGTTTCTCCCTCCTACCGAACCACCAAACCGGTTTAAACCGGAATCGGAGAGAAAAACTTTTGACTCGATTTTTGAAAAAACCCTAACCCTTTCCGTTCTTTCGATTTTCGGGGATTAAACAATTGAAGAAAAATCCGGTTTTGGGTGACTTTTCACTGGAATTTTCCAATTTCAAACTGGTTTGACCAGTTTCTGCCTCCTACCGAACCTCCAAACCGGTTTAAATCAGAATCGGAGAGACAAAATCTCGTCTCGATTTTCGAAAAAAAACCTAAGGCTGTATCCCGTCCGGTTTTTCGATTTTGGAGAGTCAAAAAATTGAAGAAAAATCCGGTTTTTGGTGTCTTTTCACCGGAATATTTCAGTTTCAAACTGGTTTTGACCGGTTTCTGCCTCCTCCCGAACCTCCAAACCGGTTTAAACCGGAATCGGAGAGACAAAATTTTGTCTCGATTTTCGAAAAACCCTAAGACTATAGCCTTTCAGTTTTTTCGATTTTTGAGAGTCAAAAAATTGAAGAAAAATCCGGTTTTGGGTGGCTTTTCACCGGAATATTTCAGTTTCAAACTGGTTTTGACCAGTTTCTGCCTCCTCTCGAACCTCCAAACCGGTTTAAGGCGGAATCGAAGAGACAAACTTTTGACTTGATTTTTGAAAAACCCTAAGACTATAGCCTTTCCTTTTTTTCGATTTTCGGGGGTTAAAAAATTGAAGAAAATTTCGGTTTTGGGTGGCTTTTCACCGGAATATTCCAGTTTCAAACTGGTTTTGACCAGTTTCTGCCTCCTCCCGAACCTCCAAACCGGTTTAAGCCGGAATCGGAGAGACAAACTTTTTACTCGATTTTTGAAAAAACCCTAACCCTTTCCGTTCTTTCGATTTTCGGGGGTTAAAAAATTGAAGAAAAATCCGGTTTTGGGTGACTTTTCACTGGAATTTTCCAATTTCAAAGTGGTTTTGACCGGTTTCTGCCTCCTCCTGAACCTCCAAACCAGTTTAAATCGGAATCGGAGAGACAAAATTTTGACTCGATTTTTGAAAAAACCTTAGACTATAGCCTTTCCGTTTTTTCGTTTTTTGAGAGTCAAAAAATTGAAGAAAAATCTTGTTTTGGGTGGGTTTTCACCGGAATATTCCAGTTTCAAGCTGGTTTTGCCCGGTTTCTGCCTCCTACCGAAGCTACAAACCGGTTTAAACCGGAATCGGAGAGATAATATTTTGATCCAGTTTAAGAAAAAACCTAAGGCTATATAGCCTTTCCGTTTTTTCGATTTTCGGGGGTTAAAAAAATTGAAGAAAAATCCGGTTTTGGGTGACTTTTCACCGGAATATTCCAGTTTTTTTTTGTCTCCTAACCTTCTTTGGCAAGCCTTGCTGAACTTATGGCATCCGGTACATTGGTGCCAACCGCTATCACCACCATGCTCATCGTGTATGAATCGATACCCATCAAACACCCAATGACGTCAACCTCTTAGCATGACGTAATTATTCAGGGCAATCCGTATGACGCTAATGAGAAAAGACATATGATATTAGGCCTACATATATTCTTGTTTGAAACTGGAATACTCCATCGAAAAACCCCAAAAACTAGATTTGCCCTCTTATTTAAAATAAATTTGTGGTTTCCGATTCAGGTTTATGACCAACCGATCTGATTGATCCCGAACCGGATTTGTCATCAACTGTTTCACGAAACTTGTTAAAAAGCCGATTTGTTTCCGATTGTCTATTTTTCCAAAACTTAAACGCATAATCGCTAGGTCCTAGATTTCGGTTTAAATCGGTTTGAAGTTTTGTAGTTGATGGTTTTCGTACTTTTCCACTCGGCTTTCTTTGTTTCCTCAAACAATATTTTAAAGCATTGACTTGCTTTGTGGTGTCATAGCTCGCAGAAAAACAAAAAAGTCGTCAAAAAAGACTGAAATATTTTTTTATTAATACCACACCAAACAAGTTTAATAAAACCGCAAATTTGCATTAGAATTTTTAATTAAAACACACTGAAGCGGTATTTCAGTTTGGACTAGTCAGGTCACAAATTCGAGGTGCTGCATCACTTTTCCTCTGACCATCGTTGTCCCGGTCTTGAGAGGCAAAAATGTTGAACAATTCGCGATGACTTGCTGGATACATTGCCTGATTAAACTTCGTAAACAGGTTTTGGATTCCTGCACTGCTGTGCTGTTGGCCGCCTTGCATTCCCGGCAAACTCAAAATCGGCGGCGACGCCGCGTGTGGACTCACTTCAGTAGGTGGGATTGTCAACGGAGGCGCCAAACGTGAGGGAAGACTGATGACTGGTCGGTAAGGAGGCACTCCAGATTGTAACATGGGCCAATGGTGTTGACTAGGCATTGGAAAATAACCTGTATACATTCGGTGCAGCATGCTCATGTGGGGCTTTGGATAGTCGATGGGCAGTTTGGCCATCTCAGCAACACATTGGATTGGATTAACTTTGGATTCTTTCGGCGTGGTAACGACATTTTGTGTGTTGTTTGTGCGCTGGCTGTCCGCAGAGCACGAATCACTTTGAAACTGGCGCTGTTGCTTTCGAAATTTCGCTCTCCGGTTTTGAAACCACACCTGTTGATACAAGACAAATTAGGAAAAACGTGGTTTCTATGACCGCCTATATTACCATGTCGGCAGGCATCATGCGTTCAGTAAAAAAACACGAGAATTATAATTCTGGTATACCACGTTAAGTTATCATCGCTTTATATTCTTTTAAGTTATGATATCAAACTAACGAATGTCTTTGCTTTTAGACTTTAAAACAGTGGTTCTTAACTCGGTTTAGGCCATAGACCACCAGCATATTTAAAGAAATACAACAGACAATTTCATTTCCTGAAAAGTTGACATTTAGACAATTTTATTTTTGAGGTTTTATATATATATATATATATTTTCCTAAATGTGAATCAAACCAGAAAATGAATATTTTATTATTGTAAAATATATTTGCAATAAAAAATAAACTAATTATATGCAACTATTTTCAGTTAATCACCAAATATAGTGAACGTCGTGTGGACTACCCAAAAACTCAATATGGGCCACCAGTAAAGAAGAACTGGTTTTAACAAATCTAAAAAAAGCATTAACTAAAAGATATTTCAAAATTCAAATCAATAGAGGAAAAATAATTAAAGTTGGCCTTGCGATCTCCGTTAAAATTAAACACATTTTCAGCACTAAGCTGCCATCTACACAGCGTTGTAAGTCGGGCCGGGTTCGGGTTTAGGTTTTTTCAAAAAAAACGGCCTTGACTTGGGTCTGAATTTGTGTCAGTATGTTTTTAAAATAGATTTAACTAGCTAGGTTAAATAGCCAGATGCTAGACCTGACCTATTGTCATAGTATAGGCATGTCAATTAAACTTTCGGTACTTAACGGGCTTTTTAGAAACGATTCGATTTCAGGCCGGTTTACAGATCTGTATCTACATCGACGCAACATGACAACGAACCTGAATTCGGGCTTCAGTAAGTTTTGTGCGTAACGCCAGGGCATCTCTGTAGAATATGTCTGGGTACTGTGTCACTTTAAAAGCTGTCTCAAGGATAGTGAGTTGCTCCTGAGAAAAACTCGTTCGGTTCCGCCGTCTTCCTGTGCTCCCATATGGGTACGGCAGCGCGATTGGGTTTGCTGAAATAAAAAAACGTTTACGGTAAAAAATAGAACCGATGTATTAACTGCAGTTTAAAATATAAAGGTTGTTTTTTATCATGTTTTTTTTTTCATTAGGCTATTCTGGTAGAAGTAGATGATGTTAAAGGAACGTTGTTGTCAAATGTCATGCATTGCAAGTTTCAAAAGCATTTTTTTGTAAAAATCAAATACGTTCATAGCCTTTAATGATCAATGATGCTGTTGTTAAAATATAAGCTAAAAAAGACTATAGGCTAATCGCCTGCGAAAAAATAACTATTACAATCTAACAGGCACAACCCCCGGTCTAATATCGCGAACTTTGATCTCCGTACGGTGGCAAAGGCCACAATTATTTAAGACTTACCTGCAAAAATAGCACTGGATTCCAACGACGCTGAACAAGTAGATGAAGGAACAGGGGGTTGTTCGCTTCGAAACGATTCAGTCAAATCTAAACTATTGATCGGCATATTACTAGAAGATAACGGCGACTGGTTTCTGGTATCCATCACTTTTTGCAGACTCACCTTGTCCTATTTTGCTGACTCACCGTGTCCATCAAGTGAAGCTTGTAAAATGATTTCAAACAAACAGCGCTCACCTTTATAACAGGAGCGGGATCGAATCTTCAAAATATGTTCCGTAGGGCATTTGTCATTTGCTTTTAATTGAAACACAGATTGATGTAAATCTTAATCAGCATCATCCAGTGACAGTTTGGGCATCGATCGAAAACTTCCTCATATCCCTTGTTCTGTCTTGTCCCGCGAGACCAGAGTTTAGCTTTAATTCGCGTTTGGATAATGGGCATTTTATCGGCGGCCAAATGGTCTATTATCGTATTGACGAAACACTGTCAGCAAATCAGGAAGAAATAATTAGCCAATGTCACAAGGAAACTCGTAAGCCATGCTAATAGAACAGGTAGGCCTAATACTCAATCATCGAAAGTAGGGCGTACTGTGAGTAATGATTAAGAGTTTTTTGCTAAATTAAGTGCCGTTAAAGAGGACTACACTCGCCCAGATGGCCATGTCTTTAAAAAAACGCAGTAACTTTGAATAAATTAAATTGGCATAGCCTAATCTAAGTGTGGTTTTAGACCTCATCGCTTAGTTCTGTTAAGTTTCTTTTATTTCTGCTGCAAATAAAAACTCCTTAAACAAAACATTATTTAGGAATTTAACTTGGGAATTGTTCTTACAGGTGGTGTTTGTGTGTCTGAAAATCCAATCTGTATAGGCGAAGTAATAAAACACGCCCGTTTAACCGTGTGTTTGCAGGCGCATTTAAAATCTTCAGAAAGACTTTGAAATTATATTTTAAAAACACTAATTTTGAAAATGAACATGGTGACAAAAAATGTCGAATTTGGTTTCTCTAAATAAAACAACACCATTCAATTCCAATTTCTTGAATTAAAAGTTGGAATTTCCAGTTATTAAGGGAGTATATGGGTAAACATTTTTTACAACTCGTATAGCTCTGATCAAATATCAGTTCTAAAGACTCCCAGTACGAAGTCCGTTCTTACATAAAGCGTTTTTTCAGGTGCTGAACCGTTTCAAAAACAATTACCATACAAACGCAAACATTTTGTCCGCTTGAGGGAAATAAACAGAGTAGGCTATTATCAGACTAAATGAAGTTTAAAAGTCTGTTAATACCACAGACTAAAAACCACTTCCCCAATTCCAGTCTACGTTAAAATGGGATTTATACTGGAACACATACAAAGTACTTTGCTAACTAACCGACTTGCTAACCTGCTGAGAGCACGACATGTTGCTACAAAGGTGCGTCGGTTTTAATCCGGTTACAACAGATGGCAAAAATGTACAGCGACAAAACGGCAAAGTAAGCAGCAACAATAAAGGACTGTCCATACCAAAAACACCCCTCCATTCGTAGATAGGTTGAACAACAAAATTACCGCCTCAATTATGAATTTTTTAGGACACAAAAACACGAGATGATATTTTCAATGATTGCAAAGCTTCTTTTAACACAATAAGCAACTTTTGGCTTTGAAAAGTTTTTGTGGTAAAAGTTCCGGTAAAAAGCTGCTATGGACGACGATTAAAATGGCAGTATATAGCAAAGGGGACTAAATATGTATTATTGGTCGAGATAATGACTGCATGGAAAGCGTGTGGCGTATCATTTGCTACTTGCTGATGCGGAGTGGGATGTGTCATCTGACTGCTCGAAGCGCACCAAATACCTCAAGCACACCTGAATACAAAGGATGCATTGTAACACCCTAGTATGTGGTTCGGAAACTTGTCAAAGGGTGTGTTCTAGGGATGTGCCAAAACTGCAAATGCTCGGTGCTAGGGATGTGCCAAAACTGCAAATGCTCGGTCGAGTGCATTATGACGTCACAAAAAAATCCACTTTCTACGTTTTAGCTCTACAAGGTCTCTTACGTCACCGGTGGTGTTTTATCAAGCTGTACATGCCCTTTAAGTACGCGTTTTTCCACTATCTAATACATTTAAAAAATCATTCGTTTTTGTTCATAGACACCCTTTAGAACACTAGTTTTGTATGTTAGCAGGGCATGAATATGCAAATTCAACGCTCGGGTCAGTTTGTGCAACTGCTCGACCGAGCACCAAGCATTAATAACAACGATGCTCGGTACCGAGTACTCGGGTTCTGGCTCGGCTCGGCCCATCCCTAGTATGTTCTATTTTATTTATTTTATGCAAGGTATACTGTTTTTTTTGCTTACCTGTTCTGGGCTGTAAACCACATATTCGTTGTACGTGTTGGTAACTCCAGTCATATCCGTATTCTTAGTTTTTTCTCCCAATGAAATTGCTCCACCTAAAACACAAAATTGTATAAGTCAAACATATGAGTTCGCAAAGAGCTTGACTGACTATAAAGTTTAAACATTAAATCAATACGCAAAGGGTACTTGCGACAAAAAACAAACCCAAAACAGTTTAGGAATCCAGTAAATGGTATGGCTTCACAAAAAAATACATATAACCGATATTTAATGACTATTTTGGCTTAACACTCTAAATTCTCCTAACACTAAAGTATATTCTCTCAATTGTAACGAAATACACTAAAATCGGACTAAACGCAGTGGTGGGATTCAGCCTGTTCGCACCGGTTCTATTGAACCGTTCCACGAAACTTTATAAAATCAGCGGACCGGTTAGCATTACTGGTTACTGTCAATGGACTTTTAGTAACAGAACCGGCTGAAAAATATGACTTTTGTGATAGAACCGGCTGACAAAAAAAGAGAGTCCCACCACCGACTGAACGTCGTTGTTCGACAACTCGTGAATCCACAATGCAAAACAACATCAGTCACCTTCGGGTAGAATCAGTTGTTTCTCAGGGTTAGGAATGTATTTCCCGACAGCCATCACAGAATTCGCCACTTCAGCGTCCGGCCCTTTTACGTTGTCACGTATTTCTTTCACGTGACCCAGAGCAACCTATCAAAACACGACGCGTTTATAATCATCAGCCGATTGAACAACTTCATATCGGAAACGATTAAACCACAAAGCAATACAACTGACCTGACAGAGGATAAGATACTTTTTCTCGCCAGCCCATATTTTGCAGTCTTGCATTGCTCGCCCAGCCATGTCCGACAAATAGATTCCCTGCAAAAACAAAAAAATCTATTGAAAAAAACTTTCGTTATTTTGTTGTGCACTTCTAATTACAACTTGTAAATGTTAAAGTAGGCTCTTAAAATTTGGCGCCGCACAAGCGTAGGATTTTCCATTTAAGGCTTCAATTAGAATAGACTATAGCCGTCTTAATACTTACATACGCCTAACCCTCAAAAGAAACTTCACTTTTATTGACAAGAATCGTTTTAACTCTAGTTTTAGAAGAAATTAATAAACACATATCTTTGATCCGGGTCAAACAAACAAAAACAATTAAACTTTGGTATACAGATACTCATCGTTAAACTGTATAATATATTCTATTTTCATATTTAATATCATACAAGCTTGTGATGCAAAACCTGTGAGAGCCAAATTTCGTCAACAACTAAATCCCACAAAACTAGATTTTAAAAATCTCAGGGAGGTTTCACATACTTTTCCGAAATGTGGTACATTTCCATTCACTGGGGCTTCGCTGGTTTGCAGGCCTTTATGCAGAATCGACATAAGATTGAGAATGTTGGTTCCGTGCCACAACATTCGATAGTTGCCCAACCCTGTCGATACGATGTTAGCTGCTTCACCATCGCGATCAACACGGTAAATGCAGTCGACTTTGATACCTGATCCTGTACACACACAAAAAAATCAAAGAACAACATTTAGCTTGAAACAGTATGTTTGGTGTAAAGGTCTCATTGTTAAGGTTTCCGACATACGTTTCGGAGGATAGACTATCACAAAATATAAGCAAAAACATTTGGACTTTATACGCAGAATTATTAGGCTTAACAGACGTTGTTGGACAAAAATGTAAAAATAACTAAGGATTGTCCGAAATAAATTTCTTTTTACGATTTCAAGATTCAAAATTTTGTAGCATTCCAATGCGAAATTCAATTAACAACAACCTATTTCGCTTTTAAATTAGGAACTGGATTTATTATTATTTTGTTTTTTGACAGTTTAAAATAAAAGAGGCTTTTTTTGCACAAAAACCTAATTTTAAGGTTACCTCGCAAGAAAAACTATAATATAATTTGTTAAAACGCTTGGGTACTCCAGTTGAAAAAACATTTTTGCTGTGATAAGAAATCTGACCTGCGTTATGAATGCATTGCAACAAATACTGAGATTCGTCTGAGTCTGGGTCCATTACTTTCATCTGACATCCAACTGAGCGATATACGTAGTCGAAAGGATTCATCTCTGAAAATTATGGTGTAATGTAAAAACACAAATACACAAGTTATATTAAAACGCTTCGAAGACTGCATTAGTGGGTACTGACCTAACGATCTCAATTGTAATACTTGGTTTGAGGGAATAAATTTTGGCAAAAGCTAAAAAGTACCATTTATACTCCAGAGCCATATATTTTAAAAGATTTTTTTGGCCTTCACCAGTGCTTTTAACCAGAGGTTCACCCCCCAAAAAAGGGCCGTGAGATGATTTAAGGGGGTCTTTGAATGCAAAAGGTTCCGTGAAAGGTTGGAAACCACTGCTCTGTACAAACATATTGTGCTGCATGAGTACAGTGTAAAAACAAAAAAATAAAATAACCGAATAAAAAATGTACAGACGTCACATCTACTAGCTCATAGCAGAATTAAATCATTTCTAAAGGGACAAAAAAATCTCACCATTTATGCGATACTGTGCACCAAGCAAGACTTTATTGGCAAACTCCAGCTCCGAAAGTCGCTTGGTTTGCAACATCAGTGTTGACAAGACCGACGTATCGCTGATGGGACGAATACGGTCAAATATTCCTCCACGAGGTGGCAGCACGCGATAGTACTCGGTGCTGCGTTGCTGAATCTAAAACGACAACAAAAGAAGCCGTTTCAAAAATGCTAAAATTTGCCTATAAAAGTTGTCTAGACATTTTCTAATAGAACCGTTTTTGTCATACAAACTCCTTCAATTTTTAACGACAATTACAGTCAAACAGTTAAGTTACTACACATCTTACCTTTTCCAGAACTCTCTGCAAACGTATTTGATCTTGTGGATCTGACGTTTTCAAGTCTCCAGTGGAACTGATCAGCTCTCTAAATAAATAAAATATGGTTGTCAAACAATTGCTTCAAAAATGATACAGTAAAGTCAGGCTGTTTGTTCATACGGCAGCATTGCTGAATGCCTTTTGCCTAAAGTGGCACTGTTTATTTAAACCAGAACACAATACGATATAAATGCATAAGCAAAAGTATAGGGGCAGGAAGGTCCGTAAAAGGAATGATCCAAGAAATTTTTTTCGTAAACTCCTACTTGATATCGTTAAGAATGTCGATTCCGTGTGTTAGTCTTTCTTTCTCGAGTCTTCCAAAGGGCATGACGTCAGGGTCGACGTTAGTGCTATCCTTCATCGCTTCTTTCATGCTTTCCACGTTGATCTGAATGTTATCATGTAGAGTTATAATCCCATGGTGACATAATCATATCAATCTCCATAAACGGCAATGAAAGTTGAATCTTAGTCCTCCTTGTCTACACTAATCTAAATACCACGTTAACTATTGGTCGCCTTCTAAATTGTTGTGTCTATTATAATGCTTAACAACTGTATTCTTAAGCATAAATATTAGGGATGCGCCGAGCCGAGCCAGAACCCGAGTACTCGCTACCGAGCATCGCTGTTTTTGATGCTCGGTGCTCGGCCGAGTAGTTGCACAAACTGACCCGAGCATTAAATTTGAATATCCATGCCTTGCTAACATAAGTAACTAGTGTTCGAAAGGGTGTCTATGAACAAAAACAAATGATTTTTCAAATGTATTAGATTGTGGAAAAACGTCTACTTCTGAGGCCTCTGTAACAGCTTAATACACCGCTGGTGACGTAAGAGGCCTTGTAGAGCTAAAACGTAGAAAGGGGATTTTTGTGACGTCATAATGCACCGAGCGTGCTCGGCCGAGCACCGAGCATTAACGTGAGATGCTCGGTGCTCGACCAAACAGAACACTTGCAATTTTGGCACATCCCTAATAAATATGCTTGTCAAATTCAAATTAAAACCGGTTTGCGTCAACCAGTATTGAAAAAAATCTAGGTTCTAGCATTTGTTATGGTTTGCTTTTATTTTTTGACGTGCAATATGAGATTGAACACCCCGTACCAAGTCGCTAAAAACGTCTTGTAGCTCTTTGCCCAGAAGAGACTGAATGTCAGTGTGAAGATCAAATTCAAGGTCAGCCACACCCTTCTGTCTCTGTACGTCTGCCGCCACCAAGTGGTATTTTCGAGTTTGGGGTTTGAAGCTGCAAAAAGGAAAAGTGGATCTCAATTTGATGATAAGATGGAACTCGGAAACAATAAGTTGTTATCGTTGGACCAAAGACATCATATAAATGTATAAAATTGTCCCAAAACTGCAGTTTGTGGTAGAGCTAATAGCACCATGACTCACGTTAACCACACATTTAGCTAAATTCTAAAAGGTGGCGTAGAGTTGAATTAGTAATTTATCAGCTAAAGAGGGTTAGGGTTGGGAAGTAAGTTTTTAATTTTTTTACATTAGGAACTAAGTTTTGAAGTTAGTTTTGTAGAATTTCCAATAATAATACCCTACCCCCAATCCATTTTCGGAAATATACGATTTTAAATAGATGTGCGTGCCTTTTGTGCAACCTTTTTAAAAGTTAAATGTGCAGCTGGTGTATGGTAGGTTTACAGATTTTCCACAGTTTGTATCATAAAGCAAAACAAACAACAGTGTTTCTACATAAACTACAACTGGGGTGAACAATTAAAAACAGTGGTTCAAATTAGTGACGCACCGAAGTTTCGGTCGGACGAATCCGCTGTTTTCCAATGTTTCGATTTCGGCCCGAACTTTTTTGAAAATTCGGCCGAAACCGAACTTTTTTATTGCATGGAATTAAGGCCTTAAATTTAATTTACGCCCATACGAAACATAATAAATTAACTATTTGTTGTATCTATGAAATACTCGCCACGTTGTCTGCAAAATATTAGTTGTTTAGCAAAGCTTAAAAGTGATTTTAGTTTGTCAAAATTGAGGTCACTCGCATCAACAACACAAGGTTCAGTTGAAAACATCCAATGGAACGGGGAATTTAGGTTCTGCCTGATCCGGCCGAAATTATTCGGCTTTATGGCCGAGTATTCGGTTTCGGCCCGAACTTTTTTTAGGCAGGTTCGGTGCATCACTGGTTAAAATTATAAAGCAGTTTTATCACACCTGTTAATACTCCTCCATTCATTAGCAGTCTTCAGCTTGAAATATTTTGCAAATTCCTTGATGGCATTCGCAGGAGTTGTGAATGGAGAGGTTTGCCAGTTGCCCCTCTCGCCTATCATACCCCAGCGTGTGAAAAACATGTACAGGTTCTTCCCCTTCTGGTGGATCACCTACAAGTTTTGTGAATTATAACAGTTGTACACTAAAATAGTAGGTGTTGGGAATAAATCCATAAAATTGTATATCTTTGGTATTTTTTATTCATTACGTAGTTGCCTAATCTGGTAAACTATTTTCAAATACAGTAAACCTCGGTTAAATCAGATTCGGTTAATCTGGGTCTTCGCCTAATTCGGACAAAACTTGAGGTACAAACGATTTGTAATGTGGTAAGCCTTAACTGTTCGACATTGGTTAACCAAGAACTTTGCATAATCTAGTGATGGGACGATACCAGGTTTTGAAGCGAGTACGGATACCGAGTACGAGTACCACATGTATATACCTTCGATACCGAGTACCGAGTACGATTACCGAGTACTTAAGTGCAGTGTTGTACTTAGTTGCATATCACCTGCTAATTTATCTGCCATGGTCGGCGTACAGGCGTACAGGCGTGCACACACACATGCAGAAAAAAGTAATCTCCATACGATAGCGAAAAAAATACGTAACCTGGCGGAACTTTTTCCCAAATTTGTACTGTCCGAAGCATATATTGGCACAAAGTTTTCAGTGTTCTTATAGTGTAAATCGGCCTTCGGTACTCGCATATTGGTATCGAAAACTGAGACAAAATATTTCGATACCGAGTACGAGTATCGATACCACTGAAATTGTTCGATACCATCGATACCGAGTACCGAGTACCGGGTACCCGTCCCATCACTACATAATCCGGACACCTTTTTGGTCCAAATGGGTCCGGATTAACCGGGGTTTACTGTACACGGAAATTCCTTAAAAGTCATTGTTCCAATGCAACCAAATGCAATTAATTCAGTAACAAAATTGAGTAGAAAATCATGGGCACAATGTATTGAAAACAGGACAAAATTATCACCATCAAATGCTTACTTGCATACGGAAGAAGTTGTATTGAACTTGTCCACTTTGTTGCACGTCAACAGCTATCAGAAACACGTCACAATGACGATTCACTGTCGGGTCGTACACGATTTCACTGCATAAAACAATCAATGAAGAAAATCAATGATCTAACACAAAACAGCTAAAACTCTAAACACGCCCAATAAATCTATCATTCCCAACTGAAATGTGTCATGTTTGTGAGTTAATATCTTTTATAATTTACCCTCAAATTTAGAAATCGGCTAAAAGATTGCAAGTGAGCCAAGATTACAAACCACCCATTACTGAATCAGTTTGCTGCTTCGAACTTGAGTCATTCTAGTTGCTACGAAGTTATGTGTTAAACTTACAAAGTTAAACCGAGTACCGTTTAAAAATAAGACGTTGAAACACGCATAAGAAGTAACACTTTTTGGTATGTTTTGTTAATCAAGCAACCTCATGTCATATTGATTAAACTGTGGTTTACGGACAATTTGTAAGTACTGCATCATTTAAATTTATGCACAAGTTTAGTGAAATCACTGACTTGAGATTCGATCTCCGAAGAACTATTCTCACCCTGATTCACGCAGACCCGACAAAATATCGGGGTTCGGTGTTGGTTGTTCGGCGTCATTTTCCATTTCGTCTTCACGGATTCGCTCGAGAATCGTGACAGCGTCGACCTCATACTCGGGAACAGTCGATGCCCAAGCTATCCCGTCACTTATTTCAGCCGTAATGCGACCTGGTTTTTCCTATAAGCAAAATTTGGTTGTACTGGTTGAGTTGTACATTATTTCCCGGGTATAATTGCGAACACACATGAAAAGTGAATTTGATAGTGTTGCCGCCTATAATATAACTCATACTACTGCACACAAAACACTGATAAATCTAGTTTGCAGTAGCAGTGGTTTGACTCGATTCTGGCTATTGTCCACGGCCTAATTGAAATAATATTGTTCCAATTTCAGTTTTATGTAAATATAAAGCAAGTAGTTAGGCTGGAAATATATTCCTTCAAAAGAGAATTTCGAAGAGTCCATAATACAAAAAACAATTGATTATTTCGATAAAAACACTTGCTGCATATTCAATGAACTGTATACAACCATTTTGATTTTATCACCAAATATAGTGGATGTCCAGCGGACATGCTATTAGATTTTGTAAACAAAATCACCCACCCATTTTTCGGGAGGAATCCCGCTGACAGACTGTAGTTCGTCTGACATTCGACCTGATCCACCCTCCAATGCATACGACAAAGCTGTGCAGTTCATTTTATCCACTTGCTGCACTGGAACTCCTTGGTCCAACAGAGACCTACATGTATAGGCATACTTTTTTATCAGAACGGCAAACAAAGAGATTGATCGAATTTCCATAGTCTTCCAATCAGAGCTTTCAGTGGCCCTGGATTTGGGGCCCAAACCAGACTTTAAAAAATTAAGCCCGAATTAGGCCCAAACGTTGGTAAAAATGCGGCAAAAATGCCGATCCCGGCCCGATTTACAACTTGACTTAAGACTTTTTGTACTTTGCAAAAGATTCGTTTTTATGACGATATTGGAGTAAAGAAAGGACTGATTTTTGTTGAATGATGAACGTTGTTTATACCTTTGCTTAGCGTAATGCAATATTTTACAGATTTCAATAGACCGCCAACATAATATTGGCGATGTTTGGTATCAACTATCTAGCATACATATTTTTTGGGTGAGACCATCCTTATCGCATAAAAAACTACAACTCGAAACAATAGGTCGAAGGTACCATGACAATATGTGCCAATCACTTTTTTTACATCAGAACAATATAGCATGTTTTTTTAATCTGTCACCCTCACCTTAAAATTCCCATGTTTTCCCAATATCCATAGGGAAGCGGTTTGGCCGCATGATGAAGAACAGTTCGGTCATCAGAGTCCAGAGATGAAAGCAGAACAGGTGTCTTGTGGGTCAGAAGTTTATTCACCACATATTCATCGTTCTGGGTAAATATATACAAAATGAATTATCCAAAAACCAGCTCGAGAAAGACGCAAAAAGTTTGCACTTTAAAATCAACAAAAGTTACAAATATTTCGATACATAAAGGCATGAGCATATGTCGAAACGTTTTGTTGCTTTTGTTGTTGGAATATTTTGTGCGAAATAAACTTACTTACTTTGAATCATAAAACATTTCGCATTTTACCTTTATTTGGGTTGTTATATTCGTCATTAAATTTTGAGAAAAGATAGGAGTTCGATGTTTTAAAAAGTTAACTCTGATCCATAACGAGTAAATGTGTAAGTGCCTACTTTTATGCACTTAATTTACTTGTATTGTTGCATGATGTCCGGAAAGTAAGTTATTTTTTGGCAACGGCCTAGAAAGTTTTTTAATATTCTTGAAATAATTAACATTCAACGGCCTTAGGGTTAAGCAATTCACAGCAAAGGGGCCTGCGGTTATGGCACGAGTTTCATTTTAGTAAAGTTTAAAATCTTAGATATTTGCTACGTTAAAAATGTACATACCAGTTGAACAGCCAACATCAGTGGTGTCTGGTTCTTCAAGCCTTCCACTTGCAGATTAATGTCAATGTTGTAATCCAGCAACAGGTCCATCGCCTTTGTAATGCAAATCGAAGTTAGAAAAGCACAAAAAAACAAACCAATGCTTTTCGCAGCAAAGCAAAAACGACTGCTCCCTTATAACTTAATAACGCACTACGATACAGCAAAAGCTTAAGTCACAAACACGTGGCGTAAGATTAGTTTAACCCTCACCACACTACACATTATTTGGAGCACGAAATTTGACCGATTTAGGCTAAGATCCGGATTAACCTAATCTGATTTAACCGTGGTTTACTGTATTATGTTGAGACGAGTTTGGGACAGTCAACCATAAACATTTTATTCAAACAAAAACAAATTCGACTGCCTCTCAATATGCTGGAATTTTTGTTTTCAAACACAACCAACAGAAAACGTAAGCACAACAAAAACATGGTGAACAAATTTACCCTGTGGGCTCGGAGCTGGATGGTCCGGATTAAGGGGTTGATGATTTTGCTCTCAACGTCTCCGTTAAAGTAGTCGCGCACAGCGACAGCTGGGTCAACATCTTGACAGACAGCTTCAACTCCCGACACAGGAAAGTTGCAAGTTCTGTTGATTGCTCCGCTACCTCGGTCGTGTTCCAAGAATAATCTGTAATGGGTGAAAGAAATATTACAATGAGTGTTAACAGTGTGTTTAAAAAAGTTAGACAGGGTGTTTATAAAATGTATCGGTATTTTTGATTCGGTGGTAATGAACACCACATAATGACAAAAAATACATTTTGTTGAACTGTGAGAAATTTTCAGCAGGACTTAGGTTTACAAAATTGTAATGAATAAATGTGTCCACATACCTATCCAACAGTATTTTCAGAACGGAATTGTTTCAAAAACTAATTTCCACCATCTCATAAATGTAATAAAAAATAAATGGCCAATGCTTTTCCGCTTGATTTAAAAACAGGATTCTGAACATTGGACTTCTTGAGACTTAAAGAAAACTGTAGCTTACTTGAGAATGCTGACTGTGACATCATCATTGATGACGGAGTTCCACAACAGAGCAGCAAAGGCATTTCGTCCAGCTTGATCAGTCAGCGCAATCATGCCACGGAAAGATGAAGGATTGCGTTCTAATAATAAAGTGAAAAATGTATTAAAAGACCGCTTGACGGATTGTGGCGTCACAGTGATTATAACACTCACCTATGAAAAACTTAATGAGCGTGAGATTTTTGGTGAAAGCAGCGTAATGCAGAGGAGTACATCCATGATCATCAGTGGTGTAACTGGGTACGCCTCGCTCAATCAAAACTTTTGCAACCTTTAAAATAATTTTAACTGTAAGAGATTTGTATACTGGGTAAAGACATTGCCATTTACGATGACCTAATCATGCTCAAGGTCTATTACTGAAAAAAAAAACGTGAGATAATCATGAGATAATCAAAGCTACTTATTACATGCTGTGACAACTTCAAAATGTTTAAATTTCAGGTCGCAAATTAACTGCATTTTCACATCATTGTGTACATTTTATTTTTTGCACACTAAACGAAATTCACATAATACAGTATGACAGGCCTACAAGTCGGGTAACACAAAATTTAGATGATTTTTTAAGCATCTCTATGTGACAAAAGTCCTTGGGATTTTTACCTTGATTTGTACATCAGTGTTAGTTGGCTTGTTGATGGCCAGAACGTGAAGAAGATTCTGCTTGAGATCGTTCTTTTCACCGAGCTTTCCTGAATCACGCTGTTTGCGCAACAGGGAAAGCACCACTTGGTACTTTCGCGCTCGCATTGCTGACTGTTTGAACAAATAAATGTAAATCGTAGATAGTATGTTACCTAAAAGGGCAACTTCCTGCAATGTGGGAGTGTAAGATATGACAAACAGAAAAAATATCCAATCTTTTCTCCTCGTTTTACTCAAGTCCTTTTGTACTTTTACCTAACTGATGGTAGACATTAACCAATCAACACAAACAGCGGTGAGTTTGTGGTTATGTGTTTTGCAATGTGTAACAAAAATCTCACCTCAACAGCAGCAGCATAATAAACTCCACAAGCTTCTAATCTGTCGAGCATCACATACGTCACACCCTGCCATCCCTTCTCAACCACAACCTGGAAGAAAACAAGATTTTTGAAGTTAAGTCTTTTGCACAATTACAAATAAGTGAAAAAAAGAAATATGACAAAGTGATAAAAAACACAGATTTTTGGTTTATTATAGTGACTATAAAAAACATCTTTTCAGTGAACGGCTACATTATGAGATTTAATGAATAGTCTGGACAATACTGCGCTAGATAAAGACAAGATTCTGTTTTCTACCATTTCGACATGTTTGTATGATAAATGAAACGGATAAATCTTGCAAAACAAAAAACATGAAACCGCACCAAGCAGAAAGTACATTACGTGCGTATAACGGTAAAAGTTTTTAAAAAGTGGGATTCAACAGCTAGAGAAAGTTCACATTTCAGCTGAACTTAACCTGGCCAACTGACCTTAAACACAGGTTCACAAGTTGGTTTACGCGGAGGAATGATTGCTGACTTCAGACGCCACTTGGGGGCGCTAACTTCGCTGCTTGCTTCGGTCGAAGATTTCTGTGGGATGGTGATGACGTTTGTGTTGACGTTTGCTCCCTTCTGAATCAACATCACTGCACAACTGAAACGACAAAAGGGAGTTGTTGAAAAGACAATTTCTGCAAAATCAATCCAAATTCAAATCAAAAGCGGGTAACTAAGCTAGAACTAACAAACAATTGAAAAATATGAACCACATGTCTTAATTTTCAACTATTTAAATCGCAGAAGGAACAAACAATCAAGTTTAACTCAATGCTTTAACATATATAACTGTGCAATTTTTAGCTTTTCTCTCCAAATTAACAGGAATCAGTCTAAGAATAAAGGACTTTTACGTTATAAGGACAAAAAATAACAAAATATCTTACCTGTTATGTCCAGCTTTGACTGCAAGACTAAGTGGTGTATTACAATCAGAGTCTTGTCGGTTGATGTTGGCGCCACGTTCGACCAAATGCATGCAGCATATCATAGCACCACGACGTGCTGCCTCATGAAGTGGAGTTCGTCCTGTGGCGTCTGCAGTGTCCACCTCTTCACCAGACATGCCGGACGTGAGAAGAGTGGTCAGTTCGATCGGGTCACAACCCAAGTCAGCATTTCCACTTTCCCTGAGAAAAATAGTTGTTCAACGTTTATCTTGCTCGTTAGATTTTAAAGTTTCTGGAGTTTAATGTTAGGGTTTTTGCCTGGAATAAACTGTAAATGGTCAGAGTAAAAAAAAATTACAAACACCACGTACAGTAAACGTCGGTTAATCGGGACGATGTCGATCAGGCAAAGACCCTTAACGTAATCCGGTTTAACCCAGGTTTACTGTATATAGATGATATTAATACAGTACAACTGTTGTTATAGGAGTTTTGTAAGACAGAATACAGACTGGGTTAAACGACAGAACCTTTTTTATATTGTGGCTTGCCCACCTCACAAGTAAATTTCCTAACAGGGCGATTTTTCCAAATACAAAACGAAGTCCAATGCAGTGTGCAACACGGCGAATTTAAGCAGAGCAAATGTAACTAATAGCACCTTTTTATTACAATATTGCTTAGGGATGTGCCAAAACTGCAAATGTTCTGTTTGGTCGAGCACCGAGCATCTCACTTTAATGCTCGGTGCTCGGCCGAGCACGCTCGGTGCATTATGACGTCACAAAAAATCCCCTTTCTACGTTTTAGCTCTACTAGGTCTCTTACGTCACCAGCGGTGTATTAAGCTGTACAGGCCTCGGAAGTACACGTTTTTCCACCATCTAATACATTTGAAAAATCATTTGTTTTTGTTCATAGACACCCTTTCGAACACTAATTACGTATCTTAGCAGGGCATGAATATGCAAATTTAATGCTCGGGTCAGTTTGTGCAACTGCTCGGCCGAGCACCGAGCATTAAAAACAGCGATGCTCGGTACCGAGTACTCGGGTTCTGGCTCGGCTCGGCGCATCCCTAATATTGCTTCAATTAGTAAGCAGAAGACAGTATACGCTGTTTCGACATTTAGATCTGACCAGTGCAGCTGGTAACAAGACATTGGCCGCATTGGCCAGTTTAACCATCTAACGGCACTCCAGTTTGTTGGGAGTAAGAGGCAGAAAAGCCATGCCTTGCCAATTCTGTTCTATACTACTGGAAAGGACAAGGTCCTAATGACAAGATTTAGGCTGTATTGGCTAAAGTAGGCATCTAAAGGCACTCCAGTTTGTTAGGATTAACAGGCAAAAAAGCCATGTCTCGGCCAATTGTGTTCCATACCACATCTGGGCATAAAGAACAGAGAAAACTAGTTCACAATGGCCAAGCACTCATTGGTTAGTTTTAAAATGTAAAGCTTTGGCAGCGAACACAATTTTACAAAACCATCAAACTCAACCATGTAAAAAGTCCACGCTGTTTAGGCATGGGCAGAACTTAGCAATCAATTTTACTTACTTGGTAATTTTGGTGTAAGCATAATGCAAGGGAATCCTGCCGAATTTATCCGCCACTGTTAAGCTTGCTCCCTTCTCAATCAACAAATCAGGAATATCAAATAAAGCTGATGATGGACCACTAGCATTCACAGCCAGATGTAGAGGAGCGTGACCGTCCGAATCCGTTTCACTCAACGAAGCTTGTTTCTCCAATAAAGCGTTAACCAAGTCCAGTTCTATAAACAGGGTATATTTGTTCGCCTTTTTGTTGTGTTTGAGTATACAGAAAAATATTTTTTATATTAACCCAAACAACCTTGCTGCTAAAGCAACGTGACAACAAAATTGAAATTATATGCAGTACTTTACACTGAGTGGCATTTTTGTCTTATTTGTCGCGAATTTTAATCCAGTGTAGTCAATATGATTTACAAATTACCGCATGGACATTTACATTTTTTGTAGTTGTCAAGAACGGACATATACATTCCTATAATAAAAACTACAAAGCTTGTAAATAGTAAACTCGAAAAGTAGCAGGGGTTATTGGTTGTTAAACAGAGAATACAACAATCTTTGATAATGAAAATCAACATACCTTCCTCCTTTTCAACAGCATACATCAGAGCTGTTCGTCCGTTTCTAGGATCGGGAGGAACCAGTTTTATGTCAGAAATTGTCCGCAGAAGAGCTCTGATGGCTGGAAGCAAGCTCTTGTCTCCAGGTCTACAAAACAATTGCACAGTTTAAACAAAAAACAATAAAAGCATTTCTATTCACGTTATTTCTTCATTTTACATTCTACAAATTGGTGCGTACCACCGAAACTCTGTTTGAATGGTTAGACCTAAAAATGGGCCTATCCTTCTTGGCTAGATTAGCATATTTTTGAAAACAGCATGCCTAAAGAACGTCCAAGGCACAAGTTTCGCTCCAAACTAGAGACAATCAATTGATTCAGTCCCGTTGCAATTTTTAAATTTGACTTGAATTAAGTACAGCACAAAGCCAGTTGCGTACCTCAGGTTGATAACCACTATTTTACATTGTTTGCTTCTCAATTTATTAATAAAAGAGCAAAAGTCAAAACGCATTTTTTTTACCAACTTCTACCCAAAGTCGAAACGCATTACGACATTTTACATTTGCAAACTGCCAAACTAGCCAAGTAAGATTGTATTCCTAAATTAGACCGAAGTTGTTGTTCACATATGAACTTCTTGGAAGTCGTAAATTGCAAAAAAAAAACTATTTTACTTACCCATGTCTTGCAACAGCTAGTATAAGTGGTGCGGCCGGGTATTTATTTTTCTTGTTGTTGGAGCAGAAGTTTGGCAGAGCGGCGACGTCCAACAACATTTGCACAGCACGACAGTTGCGGTTGATCAGAGCCGTGATCAGAGGGGAAGCCCCTTGCTGATCGAGAATGTCCAATTTGGGTTTGTGACGTAACAAACACGCCAGAACCTTGCACTCCTAGAAAGGTGAAAATTCGGTTGATAAGAGCTACATAAATGGGGGAATTATATAAGGGTTTCACAAAGCTATGGCAGGGCCAAAATGGTGGCACATATGTAAGTAAAGGCAATCAAAAATGGTAAAATTTGACTTAAATAAAAAAAATCATTGCTTTAAATTAAAAAGCATGGCGTACTGTGAAAAAAATGTGTGCTATCAGCCCATTGATGTTTTCCCAATCTATAATTTATGCAAATATGATCACGTGGGCATATGAAAGACAATTTGATAATATGGATATAGATATATTATAGTGTTAAGCAAATAATAATGTTTGTACAGGATCTGTCCCTCTAATAGTAGACATGTTAATGTCCATGATCACCGAGTCAAACTTTTTGAGTAGGAAATAATACAGAAGCAAATGTTTCTGACTTAAAATCAGCCAACATCAAGTTGCAACATTAGAGAGATATATTTCGCCTATAAAGGCATTGTCAGTCTCTTAAAACTGCAAACAACGAAGGTGCACTATCTTGTGGTACAGGAAAGCAAAGTTGCTATCGGTAAGTAAAATTATGTACAAGAAAACAACTTTAACCACCTTGTCAGATACAGCCTTGCTTAAGTAGTGAGCAGCAGTTTTTCCATCATCATTCGGATTCCTGTAGTTTCTGCGAGTTTTTCCTACAGCAGCGCTTACGTCAGACTTCGCAGCTAACACAAGTGCCTCCAGTAGAGGGCAGGCAAGATCCTCTAATTTCTTGTGCTACAAAAATAGTTAACAGTTTTTATGCCGGAAGAGAAAAGTACGATGTTCGAAGTAAAATGGCGTCAACCGTCCACCAAAACTTACATATGAGCAAGAGTTTGTTTTATTGACCACTTGTGAGTTGTAAGCAAAAAAATACAGTCTAAATTTGTAGTGTAAGTTTTTTCTTTAACTACAACTCCACCATAACAGTAAAAAGCAAAATATTCGCGATCACTGCCTTTTTGTTGTTTGTTACGGATTCAAGAGTACCCAACTTTTTGATGACATTCGTATAAGAAGTCGTGCGTCGGGCTGGTACATAATAATGGGGAGTAAAAAATGTCACTTACCAGTTTCTTGTATTCTGCTTCAGTGGATTCAAGTGACTCCGATGACGCTGGTTTTGGATGCTGGAGAGTTAAGCAAAACCCGTTGATCGTTGATCAAAGTTATGTCACTTGCATGCAATTATTTTAACACGTAAAAAGGGACTCGTGTATAGAATTGTGATTTTCGCATTAGATTTTGCAGCTATGGTTAAATACCTGGTTCTATGCAATGAACTAACATGTTCTATAAGGGTCTTTAATGGTGGGATTTGAACCCATAAACATATGGTTTGATGTCGCTCAAATAATTAAATGAAGATAAAAAAATCTTGGCTTTGAAACCTACATCAGCAATAGCCTTGGTGAGAAGTTGCAATGGAGTAAACCCATACTTGTTTCGTTTCACTGCCAGCTCTTGTACAGTCTGTGAAGTCTAAAAAAACACATTAATTCACCACTATATTCGTAGCAAATAACACCATAGAAATGTCTGCTTTACCATATTGACGAGCCCAAATACAATGTCTGCCATATTTCCTTGTTCCCAGTTTCTGGATAGCATGTGTAGAACGTTGTCGGCTGTTGAGTTGGTGCTGCGAGGACAGTGTGTACCACGACGAACGAACAACTCAATTAGAGCCACGTTCATCTAATAAACACAAACATTTAGTTGGAGAACGAGCATTAAGAAAGGCTTAAGAAGAAAACAACGATAGACAATCCAGCTATTCTATAATTTAAGTTGCCGAAGTTTGTACTATTTTCTAAAAATATGTTTTAGGTATACTTGGGCGGTGCAACATAAGACAGAACTTAGTAGTGTTTGACGACTTGATTTTGGCGGATTTTTTGTAAAAAAAATTGTTGGGAAATTATGCACAGGCGACTAGCGCTGTATGTACAATATTAAAATACACATAATGTCACAAAAATAGTTTGTTATAGCGAGGCGGCACTAACAGCGAGGTTTTACTACCATACTACGGATTTGACCCATTCAATCAATTATTTTTTCGCATACAAATAAATTCATAGAATTACGAAAGGACTATTTAACAAAATGATCAAACTGATTTCAGCGTTAATTTTTGACCATTTCTTTTTATATCAGGTATCTTTACAAGTTTTTGAAAAATTGTATTCAATTTGTTTTCCATTTATTTTCAGCTCAAGGGACAAAATGCGAAAAATAACCAGCAGTACATTACTTACATCTTCCACAGCAAAGTAGAGTGGTAGTCGACCACGGTAGTCGGCCATATTTAACTCTGCACCTCGATCTAACAACATTTCGGCGAGAAACATGCTCACTTTCTGACTGTCAGCGTTAACTGTTTTGCCTTTACCCATGCGGACAGAGTTCGACGCCAGGTTGTGAATCTGGATTACAAAACACATTTATTAATTAGATTTATCTGTCTCAAGGCCAACAAACCCTTTAATAAGTTAACTTTATTGCCAAAAAAAATGCAATTCCACACGGAGTCGGCCTGGTCAATTCCGATCTTTATAGGCTGGACGTTTAATGGATGAAGTTTATTCAGTCATTCTGGATAAATCAAGGCCAGTTGGGTGGAGTTTTGAGATCAAATATAAAAACGAAAAGCAGGAAATTGATTTTAAGGGATTTTATGGGTTCTATACAAGTAATAAAGTATCAACAAAATATCAAAAGCTCTTAAAGAGTAGGAACTGAAATCATTCCAGTTGAATGTTTAAAAACATTCATGCGCAGAAGAGATCTGTAACCTATGTCATGTAGCAAGAAAAATGCTGGGTCTATATAGAGCTAGAAACTAGGGATGGGATGAGCCGAGCCAGAACCCGAGTCCTCCGCACCGAGCATTGCCATTTTTGATGCAGTTGCACAAAAGCATTAAATTTGCACATTCACACCCTGCTAGCGTCCGAAACTAGTGTTAGAGGGTAACCAGGAACAAAACTGACTGTAGTTTTGGTGGAAAACCACCCCTCAACTGCAGAAATCATAACAAAACAGGATTACTCACTGGCGCCATCCCGAGGACATCTTGCGCATTCACTTCTGGTTTGTAAGCCTCAAGAAGGTAAGTCACGTGATCGACCAGTTTCCATGTGAGCGGTTCTTCTGCGAGTAGACGTGCCACTAGAGTGCGCCCGCGGTCGTCACGGAAGTTGGCATCAGCATGGTGCTCAGAAAGTAAGTGAGCTGTTTCTCTGTGATCTTTCAGCAGAGCAACTCCAATAGGCGACATCTGCAATGGGTGATTGTACATTGTAGCTTAAGAGCTGTATATAGGAATATACTCAAGATGAAGCCTGCAGGCACCCTTTAACACTAATATTTTTTTGAAGAAATCATCTACAGTCATTGTAGTCTGGACAATAAAAATTGTATGTTGCATTAAAAACTGAAATTGCATGCTAGATTATTTTTCGGGTTTGTTAAATTTAGTGCACACCAAAATCGTGTACCATTTTAATGCAAGGCTAATAATGAGATTGAAACATTGTAAATTTAACTTTTGACAAAAACAAACAAACAGTGTATTTGGCTAATGCTATGGTTATGTTTATGTATTAGTATAGCTCCTCACCTTTCTGTCATTGTACACATCTGGGTTAGCAGTTGCTTGAAGCAAAACATTTACACAATGATACCAGCCATATGCAGCAGCATAATGTATGGCAGTGTTGTTAGATGAATCTGCTACATTAGGGTCAGCTCCTAAAAGAGAATTTTTTTTACTTATTTTTTCACAGGTTAACTTTAGATAATGCCAATATAAATAGAAATAAGTTTATTTAACATGTAAGCAACAAGAAATAAGGTGTGCCAACTTTACAGATAAATCTCAAGCTAAAAAGCATTGGTTTAACTGCTACAGCATCACATTATACCAACTGTGTTGAGTGCAGCCTAAAATGATTGTACAGTATAAAATTTTTACTTATCCAATTTTAGAAGATACAAACCTTTTCTTAGCAGATATGTAATAACTGGGTAGTGTCCGTTCATGGCAGCATGTATCAAGGCTGTGCGTTGTAACTTGTCAGTAATTTCTATACTTGCTCCGCACTGTGAAAAGTAAAGTAAATCAAATATATTGTCTGGTGTCGCTCAAATTAATTAAAGTATCCGTTGAAACTAAATGCCAGGTGGTAAATCTATAGTCTTACCTCAACCAGTGATATACAGGTTTGAGTATGTCCATTAGCAGCAGCCAGCATCAATGGTGTTGCCCTGGCTTTTGAAATACTTAAGCACTTGTTGAGATCTGCTTTGTAACGAGCCAAAATCTCAATCACTTTCTGCAAAAGATAAAATGGTTGGGTTTAAAAAAAAATACAAAAAGTATTAGTAATATTCAAATGTTGTAAGTAACATTGACACTAGTAAAGTATACAACTGGGTGATTATAATATTTGAATCAAACGCTGCTATTAGTTATGCTTGTGGGGAAATTGTTGCATTTTTCAATACAACAAGTAAGCAGTGGTTGAGTGCCATCACAGGGATTTTTGCATGAGTTTAATAAAATATTGTCATTGTTTCAGTATGCATGGAACGGGTATTTGGCAAAACAGAATATTTGCTATTTCAGGCAATTCCTACTTTGCTACACATAAATGACACTTTACTTACTGCATGTCCATTTAGAGCAGCATAATGCACAGCTGACTTATTGCTGCGATCGGGTCTTTCCACAACATTGACCACATGCAGCACTTTGCTACTTGCAGCAGTTCGAAGTAACACATCAACATTTCTATCTCTGCCAGCCTCTGCTGCAATCATAAGTGGTGTCATACCATTCACATCTTGCTCTTCAATGCTCACTCTGTAAATCGAAGAAGAACATATTGTATGTCAGGTTGAATAAAGGTGTATCAAGTAAACCAACACATATTTCTGGGTGTGTTTCAGTAGGGAATTCTCAAATGTTGGAGTTACCAACACAATATAGTGTTCTGAAAACCTGCTTTTTCAATCAGACTGTTGAGTTTAGATATTAGCCTGATAGGTAATAACATATACACAAGTGCTTAAGGGTTTGAACATTAGTTGTTTGCTTTACAAGACAAGTTGTAAATTCAAAAAATAATATTCAAAAAATCATTACCTAATCAAATAATGTTTTAATCTCCATTATCTATGTTCAATTGATAAATTATACTTTATAAATCACAATCTTACTTGTTTTTGAGGAACTCTAACGGTTCAGTGGTGCTACAAGCTGCAGCGTAATGAATAGGTCGTCTGTTACGACCGTCCATTGTGTTCAGGCATTCCTTGGCAGCTGATATAAGTTGTTTCAAGCATGTGGCGTTGGGATTGCAGGCAGCACAATGCACAGGCTGAAGCCTATGACTATCACCACTCTTCTTCTTGGCATCTTTTACCTTGAAGAAAATCAAGACATAACATTTAAGAACAAAGAATTTAGCTGTAAGAATAAATAGTTACCTCTTCTTTGGAGCTTTTTTTGACTGAATCACAAAGCTTTTGCTGTACAAATCAATAAACTGTACTGAAATATGTGTTGTTAAGTATTAAATCTTACCTGAACCTGATTAGCTACACAAAACTAAGTCTGTATTGTTTTAGTGCGCCAGGGGTTTCCTAATATTCTGGTTTATGGCTCAACAACTTTGTGAAAATTGGTTTGTGGCTTGCTACTTGTAGTAGATATGTACTGTACAGCTACAAACTATTTTTTACAACTAGGATAACATAAAATATTATAAATCGGTAGTCTGTTGTCCACTTCAAATGCCCAAATGGCCAACTGTCAGGCCATGGACTACAGTTTAGGGGCCATTAAACTAACAACTGCCTCAGTCAAATATTCTTTTTTTACCAAAAATAGGGTGTGTCTATAACCTTTTAGGTAACTCTACCAACAAGTACTCTTTCTAGTTTTTGGACTTTTGTAGAAATAAACTTTCATCTGAACAACTTTTTAACAATCGAACATGGAGACAAAAAAATTTAACACTGGTAACTATCAACATTTCCCTTTCCTAATGCTAAAATTACAATTGACAAAATAACTTTTGTGAAAAAAATTGTGCTTACTGTAAAGGCAGCTGGAACAGGCTCATCAGAGCAGAGGACAAGTTCATGTAGTTCAGTCATTCCATGTGATCCACCTGTAGTTCCAGTTGAAGGGGAACCAGATGCCGCACCGAAAGCTGGTGAAGTGGATGTAATCGATTCTTGACGAGAAGCCCGAATCAGAAACTGGGCAGTTTCAACATGACCCATCTCAAGTGCGCGGTACATATGGTCAAACAACATTTCCTGCAAATAAGTAATGAAATTTTTTTGATCAGCCTTGTAATTTGCTACATTAACATTTTTTGCAATAAAATGTATTTTTCTAGTTAGAAGCAAGGCAGTAGTTTTGTATTTGATTGAGCAGTCACTGAATGTTGAGCAGTCATGTAATGTTTGTGAAAGGTTTGGGAAAATAAAGTTCAGTACCCAGGTATTGGTTAGACAGCATTGCAAATAAAAAAGCAGTTTGTTGTTAGGTATCTATCGGTAATGTCACAATACCATTGCTTTGGTGCAGCAATAGGAGTTCCCCAAAAAAGTGTACAAAAGTGACGCAATTTCGGCCTGTTTTAAGTGTTTGTTCTGAGGGAGTTGATTTTTGATTAAATTTTTGTATTGTTTTTGTTTTAGAAAAGTAACAGATTTTTCAAGCATATTTGCATCAAGAAAATGAGACTAAAAAGTAAAACTTCAAACTGAATAATATAACAGATAACTTATACCTTCATATCCACTTCCTTGAATTTTGGAAAGGCATCCATGAGCAATTGCAGCATATTGGGGCTGACACCGGATGAACAAGCAAAGTGTGCTATGTCGGATGCTAATGCTTGCTCAGATTCAAACACGACTTTGGTGTCCTAATACGAAAAAAAAACACATTATGGTCAATAAATTTTATATCCAAGAAGCATTCACCTTTAGGAAAGCGTGATTGCCTTCTTTCATTCCCTTGCTGATGTCCAATGGTGAAAGCTCCTCACCTTTAAACCCATTTCTACAAAAGCAGTTTTGGGGTTAAGCATGTAGGTTGGGCAGAAATATTAACTATTATCCTTCAAACAATAGTTCGAGTAGTAAACAAATTATAGTACACATTCGTTGGAGCTCGATTTCTTTGTTTCTGTACTGTATTGAAACTAATGTACTGCTAAGTTTTGGTAGATACATGCACAGTACGATGTAAGTTGAGACAGGCTATTTACATTGGGTATGGGGCTATGTTTAAATAAAACAGGATTATAACCTAATTCGGCTGTTTAAAATTCGGCTGTGTAAAAAAAAGACCCACTCTGCACACATGAAAATATGAAACAAGAACTTACTGTGCATCAGATGCATCTCTTAGCATAGCAGGTGGGTCAGTACCAAGGTTAGGATTCAAGTCAGGTAATTTTGAAAGCTCGCCAACAAGAGATCGAAGCACTCCAGCATTGCCAGCCCGTAATGCATAATGAAATGCAGTCAAAGGGACATCCACTGATCGAGTCTTGCCCAAAAGCTAAAAACATACAGTAAAAATTGTCAACATATATTCTGCTGCATCTGTTTAACAATAAATTTGGTGCAGAAAATCAAGTGTTGTACAGAAACAAGAATGATTTCAAAAAAGATGGCAATAACCCTATGCTATTTTCTAATTGTATGAAAACTATACGTACACATTACTTTGTCCCTGTGCATTAACAAGAAACACAAATTTACAATTTCATTTTGCACAAAGCCTGGTAGAAAAACTGAGCTACTAGATAGGGATGTGCCAAAATTGCAAATGTTCTGTTTGGTCGAGCACGCTCGGTGCATTATGACGTCACAAAAAATCCCCTTTCTACATTTTAGCTATACAAGGCCTCTTACGTCACCAGCGGTGTATTAAGCTGTACAGGCCTCAGAAGTACACGTTTTTCCACAATCTAATACATTTGAAAAATCATTTGTTTTTGTTCATAGACACCCTTTCGAACACTAAGTACATATCTTAGCAGGGCATGAATATGCAAATTTAATGCTCGGGTCAGTTTGTGCAACTGCTCGGCCGAGCACCGAGCATCAAAAATAGCGATGCTCGGTACCGAGTACTCGGGTTCTGGCTCGGCTCGGCGCATCCCTACTACTAGATTAAGTTGTCAGAATGTGACTAAAAATCAGATGAAAATTACCTTGTTCATGTCTGTGCAACTGGCAAAAATTGATTCCAGTTCACCAACATCTTGAAGAATCGCTGCACGAATTGCCAGTTTGTCCTTTGGCAGGTGAGACTCAGATTGTCTGCAAAAATGATGCATATAGTATGAATCATAGTGGTTTAGAGCAGTCTTGCAACCTAAAGAATTTTAAAGCAATCTCCCATTTGTTACTTTAAGAAGAAACAGTTGTTGATTATTATCGATCAATAAGCAACCTTTTCAATGCTTCAAGTACTCTAGTTCAGGGGTGTCAAACTCGGGGCCCGCGGGCCGCACGCGGCCCACGAAGCCCTCCAATGCGGCCCACGAACATTCAACAATTGTAGTATTTTGTCAGATTTTTATCTAATTATAATGAGTTTTTCTTACTTTTCAAAGTTAAAGTTATTATTTAAACAGACATTTACAGAAATTTAATTTATAAATAATAATTCATATGTTATGAATAGAAACGATAGTAATTAAACCGTTCCTCAAACCGTACGGCCACATGCTGCCGCAGAAACGAGTTTGTGCGGCCGTAAATATATGTTCATTAAAATAATGTACTGGCGGCCATGATGTTTTGTGTGACTGAAAAGAGTATTACTAGCCTAGCATCCATATGCGTCAGACTTTCTGTAGACCTATTGTGTGCAAACAATGCTAAAAACAGATACCAAAAGCGTCACAATATAGATTATGACGTAATAAACAGTTAAAACTGATTGTACTGTGCAGCTCAATCTCTGCAATCAAGTTTGAAATTAATCTTGGCTTTCGGGGCGTCAATAGATGGAATATATATATGATGTAAACCTATTTCTTTACATCTGTAATTTAAAAAAAAAAAACAGCAAGTAATTGACGCTTGTTGGTAAAATAAGGATCTGCAATGCGGCCGTCGTAGCGAAAAGGTTGTTTAAGTGTATACAACTTAATTAAAAATCACATGCGGCCCTCAGCATAATTTTCAAACTGCAATGTGGCCCTCTAATCCCACGAGTTTGACACCCCTGCTCTAGTTCACAGTGTAAACGAAATTGACAACACAAGCATATTTGGGGCTATTTCCAGCATGTATATATATATGCTCTTGTACAGACAAATCAGATTAATTGCATTATAAGTTTAATTGTATAGAAATCAACCATAGCCAATCATGTGTCAAGAAATTCGCCGCTAGATGACAGTTTATCACACAAGAAAGTTAATTGACTTGCAAAATTGGTTGTGCAATTAACAGAAACTGTATGTATGTTATTTGTAGATGCAAATCAATGTTCACCTAAGATCAAATGCTGGGTCCTTTGCAGCCACATCGATAGCTTGATTTGGTATTAAGTTTTCATTGCTTCGATGTGGTTTGGGTTGCATTTGTTGTGCCACTTCTGGGTTGATCATGTAACGGACAGCTCCATCGGAATCAGAACTCATAATTTGTGCACCAGACTCCTTCAGAATGCAAAATGACAAATATGTTATGAATAACAAGGGCATAAGCAGAGATTTTTGTGAATAACTAACAAAAAAATCATTTCCTGAGTGATATAATTGGCAGGCCCCCCAAAAAAAATTATAAGTAAAATCAAAAAAGGTTTATTGCTTATGCAAAAAGATAGTGATGTATGATTGTATGGGACAATATCATATACTTGGTAATTTGTCCTAAAAATGTTGTTTTCAAGCCAATCGCAACTACTATTTCATACCTTGTTTATATTTTGGTTCTTAGGTGGTCGACCCCTAGGTCTTCCTGTTGTAGATCCTGATGCTCCACCTTTAACCTGAAAACAAACAAAGAAATGAAAGTTGCATACTAAAAGAGTTTTCAAGTCATTACAGGTTTGGTTGTTTATAGAATTTGAAACAAAAATAGTCGTTACCCTCATTACATTGCTGCATCTAAACTTGAAAATAAAATCATAAAAAACTTTGCAAAAGCAAATGTAAAAAGGCCTTTTGACCAAACAACAATGTATTTAACCCTAATACATATAAGCAGTAAAGTTTAGTACATTTCTGCAATGTATATAAGCAAACTGTAACAATTGTTATTTGAGTTTGCTTACTGGAGTAGTTTTAGGTGATGTAAGTCGAGCTGCTGGGCTTGATATGCCGAGTTCATATTTCTGAGATTTTCTCTTGATTCCAGTTGTATGCATACCAGGTATCTGGATTTTACCAAGTTTACGACTGATGTCAGCATCTTTGGATGATTTTCTCTGAAACACACAGACTAAAGTTTATCATAGGCTAAAGCAGTGGTTCTCAAACTTTTTTTTGTTGCGACGCCTCTGGAAAAGTTTTCTGAACTTGCGATGCACCAGCAAACAAAAGTTAATGAGGAAACTTATTATTAAAGTTGTGTTTATTGATACAACAACAAAAAACCACAAAACGGAACTATTCTGCGACGCCCTTGGAAAATTGAACCGACGCACCAGGGCGTCCCGACACACAGTTTGAGAACTATTGGGTTAGAGTATATTTTTTAAATTTTACTATGGGGGCTACACTACAGTAGCAAATGCAAAATTGCAAATTTTTAAAGTTAAATAAACATTTCTGGGTGCAAAATATCTAAAAAGCACAATTGGGCATGTTATCCCAGAACTAACTGTTACCAGTAAAAAATTCCCCAGAAAAATTAAATAAATAAGTTACACTATATTTCACACACTGTGGAAATGATGATGTAACCTGCATTATTTTGTAGACATGTTTACCTTATGTCCCTTTGTAGCTGAACCTTTGCTTGATATAGAGGAAAGAGGCACCTCTTCACTGCTGTCAACTGAATCTACAAATTTAAATATAATGCAAATGATAAATTAGGGCTCATATTAATAGCATCTCTTGTTGTTATAATTGCAATTAGGGATGGGCCGAGCCGAGCCAGAACCCGAGTACTCGGTACCGAGCATTGGTGTTTTAATGCTCGGTGCTTGGCCGAGCAGTTGCACAAACTTACCCGAGTGTCAAATTTGCATATTCAAGCCCTGCTAACATATGTAACTAGTGTTCTAAAGGGTGTCTATGAACAAAAACAAATGATTTTTCAAATGCACTAGATGGTGGAAAAACACATACTTCATGGGCATGTACAGCTTAATAAAACACCGCCGGTAACATGAGAGGCCTTGTAGAGCTAAAACATAGAGAGGGTATTTTTTGTGAAGCCATAATGCACCGAGCATGCTCGGCCAAACAGAACATTTGCAGTTTTGGCACATCCCTAATTGCAATGCTTGTGATTTATTGTTATATTTCAATAAAATATATTTTATTTAAATGTTACCGAATTGAAATTGGGCTATTAACTTTGTTCATACTTATGTTAAAGTGACTTTACATCAATAGTTGCAGTTTCAATTCAAGGCATTAAATTGTATGTAAAATATCAAAATTATTTCATGAATAACATAAATCAGGTTTAAAGACACAATAAGGCTAACACTGTTGGTGTTTCTTTGTAACTGTTTGCAAACGGTAACATGAACTATTGCCAAACATAAAAATAAAACAGCATGATGCTTCAATCAACCATATGGGCCAGTATTGTTTTCCTGAGAAATGTTTTGATTCTGCTTCCAATAATTGTGGTAAAAAAGAAATATAACTATCCCGGCACATCAAAGTCCTACCTGCAGCTTCCTTCTGTTTGGCAGCTCGTTTAAGGTTGGTCATTTTCTTTCCATCACTTGAACTTTCATCTTCAGAGTCTGATGAAATATCTTCCTCTCCTCGCAGTGACTTCTCAAGTCGGTGAAGAATTTTCTTTTCTTGACTCTATTTAAAAATGACATTCAAGTCCAAAATATACCAATGCATACATGCACTTAAAAATTCATCCTCACAGGCAGTAGTTCCAGCTGATCTTTTTCAATTTTGTTTAGAACAACTCCAGAATACAGGACACTTTTAAAGTGCAGGTAATCAAAGTAGGAGCGCTTGAAAATGTTTTTGTCCCCACATTTGTCGAGCCACTGCACTTTGAAGGGTTTGCTGATTGTAAATATGTTGTTGGGGCAAATACACAAATAAAATCCACCTGAAAAAAATAAATGAAAAGTTGTACAGGCTGAGAAAACGTTGAAAGTATAATTACACATGTTCAAAAACAAATGTTTTGCCCAGTTAGTCATTTTGTTACATATTATCTTGTCTAAACATGTTCAAAACAACATACTATAAACTTTCATTTTGCTAAGTTTTGAAATTATTGACCCCTGCCAGTTGAACACTTAATGCTTAGTCTCTTCAAATATTAAAATGCCAACTGCAATGCAGCTGATAAAAACTTTTACAAAGAAAGTAAAATTTACCATCTTCATTGCGAACCGCCAGCACTTCTCCCTTGACATAGTAGGGAGTGCCTAGGACACCTGACTCTGGTGCTGGTGGTTCAGGTTTCTTCTGTTTGATGACAGCGGGAGATGGAGAAAGATTTTTTCTTGGTCGTCCAGGTCTGCCTGTGCCTGGTGAACTTACTGGGCTTGCTACAACTTCAAAGCTTTGAATAGCAAATGAGAAGCATTAGCACAAATTCCCCTTGCAGCTCAAAGGCAACAAAAAGCATCAAAGCCATTTATTTGCATAGGAATTGTGGACCTCAAGAACTGTAGAATAGGGATGGGGAGAGCCGAGTCAGAACCCGAGTACTCAGTACCAAGTATCGCTGTTTTTGATGCTCGGTACTTGGCCGAGTAGTTGCACGAACTGACCCGAGCGTTAAATTTGCATATTCATGCCATGTTAACATATGTAACTAGTGTTCTGAAGGGTGTCTATGAACAAAAACATATGATTTTTCAAATGCACTAAATGGTGGAAAATGCATACTTTATGGCCATGTACAGCTTAATAAAACACCGCCCCGGTGAAGTAAGAGGCCTTGTAGAGCTAAAATGTAGAAAGGGGATTTTTTGTGACGTCATAATGCACCGAGCGTGCTCGGCCGAGCCCCGAGCATTAAAGTGAGATGCTCGGTGCTCGACCAAACAGAACATTTGCCGTTTTGGCACATCCCTACTGTAGAATGTTCATTTCATACTGATTTGGTTAATTGCATGGAAAAAGCTGGCCTTTTTGAGTATATATCAGTTGACAGAATTTGTTCAACTATATATAGTTAAAATAATTATTTTAGAAAACACTTTTACCATGAGCACGCATTATGCAAGGCTGGTCTTAAAGAACGCTGAAAATTGTTGTTAATGTGGTGGCAATTTGGTTTTGCAAAATTTCTGTCGCAATAGCACCAAGGAGACATTCATTTTAACTTAAACAGAAGCAATCTTACTCATATTGTGGTGCAACAGCAGAAATGTGGCGGCGGGGTCGTTTTGATTTCTGACGAGTTTCAATTGGTGGGGTTACTCCTGCTCGTTTTTCAAGAGGTGGGCGACCTCTCCCACGTTTTTCTGCAAAAATATTTTTACAAAAATGTATTGCAATGTCATTTTTTTAATATATATCAGACCTTTAGGTTCTTCAGTGATATCTTCATCTCTTTCAGTGTCTCCAGACTTTTCTTCCTGGCTTTTCTCCATTTCAACGTCACTTTTCTGTTCTGGTTTTTCATCTGTTTGCATTTTGTCATCATCCTGTTCTGGGACATCGTCTTTTTTCTTTTCAGCGTCATCCTCGTTTTCTTTTTCTGTGACATTTTCTTTTTCCTTTTCACTTTCATTTTGAGTTTCTTCAGCAGTTGTAAGTTTCTCTTCCTGTTGAGCCCTCTTCAAATTAAAATCTTGTTGTGTTTTGTAGTCAACATAGTAAATCACCTCTAGGATAAATTTAGTGTGATACTAGAAGGGAATGAATACATAAGTATATAGCAGTACACAAAAAATTGGAGAACCGGTTGAACAAAAACAAAAGTTTATTTAAAATATATGGCATCAAAACTATATATATTCGAAAATAGTTTTTTCAACAACATACACCTAAAAATGTGGCAATTTGGTCAGTGATTAAAATTAAACACACCTGGTCATCTTTTACTGTTTCAGCAGGTTCTGTGGTTTCACACTCCATTGGGGTTTCATCTGTGTTTTTTGGTTTCTCATCTTTCTTTTCATCATTTTCATTTGTATCTTCTTTGCCGTTGGTATTTTCAGTATTCTCAGATTCTTTCTCATCAGATGTCGAAAGATTACTTTCTTTTAATTCCAAGTTTGCTGAATCCTCCACATTAGGCTCTACTGTTTGCACTTCATCTGGCTTTTCAGGAATAACATTTTCTTCTCGTTGTGTGATGGCATCTGGTTCTTTAGTCTCAGTTTCATCAGAGACCTTGGTGGGAATCTGTGCCGGCTCTTCTGTGACAACCTTTTCAGATTCTTTAGTTTCAGCAACAGGCTCCTGTTGCCCGTTTGCTTCACTCATAGTAATAATGAAAATCCGTACCTAAAATCCTAAGAAAATGTATTTTAGGTCAGAGTAGACAAAAATTATGCAATTATAAAGTAGTTTTTAACATTTTACACACTGAAAAAAATTCAAATGCAAATAACTTAAATACTACAAAAACATGAATGACTTTAACTACTTTATCTGTACACCAGTTTGCAGCAAACTAAATCTTGCAAAAAATACATTTACTAAAGCAAAATATATTTTTATTGGGATATGGGATAGTATACATCAGTAAAATAATTGTTCTCGCAACAGTCAAAGTTCTGCTAACCATTTCTATACCATATACGTTACGGACAATAATAATAAACAAATTTTTCGTGTGCGACTCTCGGTTGCTATTTGCAAACAAGGATTTTAGAAAAATTAGAAATAATTAACCAACGCGACCATAGTTCACAAAAAAGTTTTAATGCACAATTATGCACAACAATCAAAATGAGCAATCTATTGCCAATTAACTTAGAAAAAGCAAAGTAAGAAAGTTAGTTAACCCTCTCCACGAGTCGTCCATGTTGATGATAGTAATTACGCGCGTTTCGGATTTTTACGAATGGATTGGTGGATAAAAAACGAAGATTTTAGGTCAGTTCTATTAATGTAATCTAATGTAAGAGATACTTAGTACAATGTAACTGACCTACTGTTAAAAGCTCCTAGTTTTTCATTAAAACTAAAAGTTAAATTTCGGATTATGTGGGGAGTAACTTAATGAATTATAAAATGATTTATCCTCCCGTGGAAAAATTTGTATCTCTCATTGGATGCCGGTTTCTTCTGCTTTCGTTTTGAGATTTTTTTTGATAATATTCATTTTGATGCTTTGTTAATTACTTTTTTTTATGTCAAAACACTCGGGTCTGTATTTGTACATTGTCTAATCGTTGCAAATATTTTATCTCCATTATCATTCATTGAACGAAGTAGATCACACATCACACGATGGACTTTCAAGTCATATTATGTACTTTTTGGCATTTTAGTCACATGTGAAGTAATTAAGTTAAAAAAAGGTTTTTGCGTGCTCTCCCTCTCCACACTTAAAACTATGGTTACTTTTGATAGCCCTTCAGACCACCAACCTACTCCAGTAGTGTTTATTTACAATGCACTAACCTTATTTTCCAAAGACCTACTATCACAACGCATTTAATGTAAAATACGATGTAGCTGTAGCGCGTTCATCCATGATCTTCCAACTGTGCCCTAAGCCAGTGTTTCCCAACCTATGGGTCGCGACCCAAAGTTGGGTCGCCTGAACATTCTGTTGGGTCGCTTATTTTAGTGCGAATAAGAGCATCTACTTGATTTCGCCTTGTAGCGTTTTTTATATATATTTCCCAAGGCTGTAAATTGTTGCCCAACAATAATTTTATCACAATTTGTCGTGGTAATGGTTAAAACTGTTTGTGACGTCATAAAGTGATGTGTTAGCTCACAGTTGAGCGTTGTCTGGCTAACAATTCTTCGATTCAGCTCCAAGTTCAGGCTAAATGGAAATGTTTGGTCGAAAAAACAACACTATTTGTTCGTTATTTGATTTGCTAAACCTGCGTAGTAATTTTCAACAAGCTTTCCAAATTTACAGGCAAAGATACAACTAAAATAGCATGTCCATGGGTCGCGAGAAACCACTAAACAAAATTTTGATGAGTATTTGGGTCGCGTCAAAAAAAGGTTGGGAACCACTGCCCTAAGCTGTTTTGCGAACGTAACATTTTGTCGTTGCACGGCTATTTCCGGAGTGGTGCACTGATATATGACTTGAGTCGCTATGTTTTTTCACTTAACTGGATTTGAGATGCACTGCGTTTGATTTGCCAAGTTACTGTTTTCGCTGATTGAAGTATGATGTCTACTTTCGTCACAGAGTGCGGAAATCTCGTTGTGCTTTGTCACATAATAGTTTGTACTTTGTACAATTGTACGGATACAAAAGGTTACTTTTTGTAATGAAGTTTATTCAAATCGTCCCATACTAGTTGAAACGAACGGGATTCTGTCTTTTTCGCTTAAAAGCGTCCTTCTTTTGTTTGTGAAAACGACTTTATCTACCTGTGACAGCTCAGAAAGGCACTGCGTACAGTGTCGATGAGAGAGCAAACACAAGTGGCACATGTACTCTTTAACAATTGCATGATCGAAAATGGAAATATACGCAATACGAGCAAACGTATCGCTCCCAGTGATAGACTAATAAACACACGTCGGTAATATTTCTTGTTTATTGTTGCACAACAAACGATTTACTCGACCCTGCTTAGCGACGTTTAAGCGTCTAATATTAAACAGTGCAAATAGGCTGAACACGAATAGTATCGATGTTTGCTTGGATTGGCCTTGAAGATTTGAATCCTAGATAAAATTATCAGTAGGCTTTTAGGATGAAGATAGCTCCAGCGACTTGATAAGCTACACGAATTGCACAGTTATATTGCATCACTCATGGAGTTTGCATTTCTTGTTAATGCATGCACCTTGTAGACATGGTGGAAAAACAAAAATTTCCGGTTATGTATGTAGTCAACATGTCACACACCAGCTTTAAATCGCTTCTCCTTAGCCTCTGTTACCATTACAAGTAATGACTGGTAACTAGAAATGGAATCCAAATTCACTGTACAATCCTTCATCTGGAAAATTAAAAAAGAAAAGTTATTTTATGCACCTTACTTAGATGTTTACTTAAAATCTAGCAAGATGTCCAAGTCACTACTGCTTCAATTCGTTGTAAACACAAACCAAAACAATTTAGCCTGGGCTGGTAGAAAGGCTATGCAAGAAATAACGAAAACATTTCTTTGAAAATTTATTTATTCATTTAGCATAGAATTAGAACAAGAGACTTAACATCATTTTGACCTCAAGCTGAAATCTGTGATATCAAACACAAACATTTTTTTTTTAATACAAAATTAAAATCATTCATAGGCTTTATGTAGTTTTACCTGACTGCCAAGGTTTGAAACATCCAGAAAAAGTTGCAACCTGATTTTGTCATCATCTGACAAAGCATCAGAACCTCCAGCGAGGGAAGCAAGATTGCCTGAAGATGATTTTGCACTTCGCATTTTCTGTAGCCGCATCAAACTTTCCTCCATTTTGCGCACAGATGTTAAAACATCAGTAACAACGGAATAATACCTGAAGAAAAATAATATATTTTCGTTTAAAAAGATCATGAAAGGTTTGGAAAGTACTAAACAGTATGTCACTGTCATGAAACTACCCTGACGTCAAAATATTGGAAGTTTTGCTTATATTTGCCGGTTGAACAAAAGGAAAGTTTAAGAAATATGCCTGGCAACTACACTATAATCACTGTCACACATTTGTTAATTTATTTACAATTCACATATGTTTGTAAACAGGCAAGTGACATTATTGAAAACAATTATGTAATAAATATACATTAAAACAAACGCTAACCTAAACACAGTTAAACGTTTCCTACTGAAATTCAGTTTAGAGGTTCCAGTGTTAGTTTAAAAACAACACAGAGAAAAATGTGTTCTTACTTTTCTGAAACTGTTGATGCTATTTGTGTTATCCAATCTGACACCATGCTGCTGTCAATGTGAGGATGCAATTCCTCCTTAAATAGTTTCAGAGGTTTTATGACACCATTTACATACTGTGATGGTTCAGTTGGTGCAGGTCTAGTGACAAAATAGCAACAATTGTTAAAATCAAGCAAATGTTATTGAAACTAGCTACATGTTTTTGTTTTAGATTTCTTTAAATTAAATTACCAACAGTAAAATGATGCAATAAAGCCTTACCAAATGGCAAACATAATTCTCTTTTAAACCACATTTATTGGCTACCCTATTTGAGCCATTACTTCTAAATTGAAAATAATTAAAAAATTAAAGAAAATTTCAGTTGATGATGAAAGTTGTTCACTGATCAAACCTATTGGTCTTTCTGTACAGTCGGGGTACATCCTGGGTGTGTTTGAGATAAGCCACTGACAAGGAACTTAAAAGAGTGATCATGTGATTAACAAAGTCTTCCTTGTACTTTGTCAAGTTGTTCAACAGCTCAAGTAAGGCATCTGAAAAAAAACATACAACAAAATCTTTGTAGTCATTCTCAGATTATAATGTAGGCAAATGTAAATCTCCTGATATAGATTTAAAAAAACTTAAATTATTTTGTTTGCATCAAAAAATACTTTGTTAATCAAACACTTTTTTAATCTCATTTTGCAATTGCTTCATTGGCAAGAGACCTACTTAACTACAAAAAAGTTAAATGCATCAAAAAAGTTTAAACCACAATTTCAGTGGTGAAAGAAAGGATAATTTCATTTAAAAAATGTGATACATGTATATGCAATTTCTAATCTCTATAAATTATGTGAGTCTTAAAACTGAAAAATACTAGATATGATGCTATTTCTACGATGATGCTATTTCTACGATGAGATGCTTCATAAATTTTGTAATGCCAAATGATTTAAGAAATGCTAAAACTAGCCTGAAAAAGGCTTGTAGTGCTTATAATGTTTCAACAAAAGGTTAAAAAAAGTAATTGCTCTGCACATAAAAATATCACATGTGGTTTCCTTGGCAAAATATGGTTTTAAATTTGTCAATACCTTCTAATATTGAAGTGTCTTTCAAGCCTTGCTTTTTAGCGAGTGGTTCGATCTTGTCAGCATAAATCTGTTTCACTTTGTCGAATATCGTACCAAGGTCAATGACCAAACCAGATATTTGTGCAATTGATTTGGAGACTTTGTCCATATCAGTGGAAGATGGACTTTTGTTTAACACCTTCAAATAAAAAGCCAAAATTAATTCAAAGGTAAAAAAAATGTCATGCTATGCTACAGTAAGGGTTGCTAGTCCTATTGGTTAATTGCCTGCTTCATATTCTTTGAAATTTAATTGTTTTGAGCTTTCATTTTCTCAAAAACTTTGGTTATATTTTGCATGCATCACAGGACCTAGATTAAGTTATTTCAATTTGCAAAATATTTGTATGCATTTTATTGAACTTAAGAGGACAAATAACTTATTATGTTTACCAACTTTCATGCTTGCATGATGCTAAACATGAAAATACATAACCTTGCTTTTAAAACACAAAAAAAGTCTTGCCTCATTGTTGTGAAGCATTTTAACCCATGTTCCATAACGGGACAGAATCTGCAAGGTAAGTTTCCAAAATCGATGTAGTAAGCCTGGTAAAAATATATCCTCACTCCAACACATCTGTACACTTTGCCATGCTACAAGGCTTGCCTGCAGCCTGAATAAAATAAACATCTGCCTGCAATCACTAAAATCAAAGACAAACGTGCAAATGTTTAATTGGTCTGACAGAGAAGTTTTTTTTAATAGGAGGTGATCAAACAATTATTGTAGGGCCAGTGACATAATGGTAACTTGGTCACTATACGTTATGAGTTTAAACTTAGTTTCTTGGACCTTTGGTAAAAGAAGTTTGTGCAGCAAAATTAATCAATTGAAGAGAATAAATAACACAAGTTGAACTTTTTTAGATTGTTCTGTGGTTATGAAGTAGTTAGTAGACATTTCTATTTGAGTTGTGTGTGTATTTATGACCTGCTTGAACACCAAGTGATAGTAAATTTAACTGTTACCAGTACCTACCTAAATGCATCCTGTTCTGATTCAGTTTTGACTATTTCAGGAGTCAGAGCACTTTCCAATTGACCACCGATGGATTGAAATCTGCAGTTAAAATCTTGATTTATTTTACTGAATGAAGCTTACAGCAACTAGTACTCATTTTACCTGATCTGAAAATATACAGGCAGACTCCAATGGGTCATCAAGGCATGAAAGGCTTCACTCTGTCGAAGGCGAGTGATGCTAGCTTGTGAACCACACTGTCGCTCAAATTTGTCAACAAACTCCATACATGTGCAGTAGCGCTAAAAATCAAGCAGCAACTGATCAAGTTTATGTTTAAGGACAAGAACTCTATTTTTGCATACAATTGCAGTGTGTATTGGGAACTACATTAATATGTAAAAATAAAACACAGTTGCAAATATTCTCAAGCAAGTACATCATCAATTTAAAAACTTAATTTCATCCCTATTGTGAGCTAGTATTTAGCTATAACAAAGCATAATCATACCATTGCCTAAAAAAAAGGAGTGGCTGTTTAATGGAAAAAAGTGTTGGAGGTAAATAGCAAACGGCAAAGAAAAATATCAAGTTTGCATTCATCAAACCTTGTGAAAAATGTTTGGGTCACGCGAGGCAAAAAGTTCTGGTAGATGTTGCTCCAAAGAAGATACAATTTCAGGCCAAGCAGAATTCACCACAAAGTCATAACCAGGAATGCCACGAAACTGCTCACCAGATCTGAAAACAGTCCAGCAAAATACAACAATAATTTCTGATCAACAATATTCTTTTTCTGATCAACAATATATTGAGTTGTATACTTGGATGATAAAAGAACAAACCTATTTTTTCTTCCAGAAGTGATATCACACAACAATCGTAGGTGATTTGGCACAACATTCAATATTTTATAAAACATTGATTTTAGGCTTGGTATGGTCAAGTCACCATGTTGTTCTTCCATCAGCTAAAATTGAGTAAGTTAAGGGAAAATACCGATTACTGACAAATTAGCAAGACAAAAGCTGTTGAAAAATGTGTGTTGAAGGCAACGTCCGTCACCAAAAAAGAGTTTTTAAAGCATTTTACCATTTATAAGTTAGATAGTTATGAACCTACTTGCTGCATATGAGGTTTGACAATATGCATCCGAACAAGAACTTCAGCATCCTTTGTTTTTCCAATTAGGGCGTAAGAGTTTAGGCATCTATGAATATGTGTGGCTTCAAGCTCTGCCATTCCTTTCACTAGCTCACCTTCTAAACTACTTTGAAGAAAGCCTGTTATACTGGATATTCTCTGCAACATTAATTGAAGAAAATCAACTTTCAATTTCTATTAAAGCATAAAATGCAAATTTTGTTTACTATTATACAGAATAACTATTGTTTTTTTCTAGCAGCACTGTAATTTTTAACCTTTTTACTGTTGCATTTTGAATTTTGTTCATATCTTTACGGTACTCATTTTTATTTATTATTTCATTAAATATTTGGCTATCGCATTAAATTATGTTGCAATATTAACAACCAGATTTGAAGTATTATTACAAATTGTAGCCTAATTTACCGGTCGAATTAGGTTGAGGACAGGCAATCCTTTGCAGTACATTGTGTGGTGTTGCAGCTGATTAAATTCACCAGCAATTCTCTCAAGAATCTGTTATAATATATATATAAGTATGTTAGGTCAAAAAATGCCTTAAGCAATATTATGACAACATAAAAAATATATACTTGGCCCATGGTTGAATCTTCTGATCTTTGAATGTGTTCAATTTTTTCAATGGCCTGTAGTAATCCTTGCATGTGACCTAGCAGTTTTCGCCGAGTGGACAATGCTTTTTGTTTCTCTAGTGCAAGCTCAAAGTCTTTCATCTCCTTGTTGATTACTTCGTTGACATCCTTATACATGCACAAGGTCAGCAACAATTTTGATGTATATTTTTTAAAACAAATGTTCATGTTTCATTAAACTGTATGTTGATACACATCTCTTACTGTGTGTATATATTTTTATATTGCAGCATATACGAGGTTACCACAAGTTCAAATTAATACATCCCACTAGAGCAGGGGTTCTTAACCTGGGGTGCACGCACCCCCAAGGGGTGCGAGAACTGTTCCTAGGGGGTGCGGGGGTGCTGAATCATTAGGGTTGGTTATGTCTATTCTATTTAAGCAATTACAGAAGGGGGAGCGAAACATGGTTAGTGATTTGAAAGGGGGTGCGAAAATTGGTTAGTGACTTGAAAGGGGGTGCGAAAATTGGTTAGTGATTTGAAAGGGGTGCAGCAAGGAAAAAAGGTTAAGAACCACTGCACTAGAGGAATATTGGCCTTCCTGCCAACTTTTATAGCCAAGTTACTGCATCACCTTCAAAACAAATTTGCAACACAGATTTGATAACATATACATACTTTTACTTCATGTCTTATTTCCTGTAGAGGACCCCTTAACTGCCCTATAGCTTTTTCCATTCCAACCTAAAAAACAAAAATAAAAATAAGCACTCTAACAAAAATTAAAAAGCATACAATGTCGATAATATTTACCAGATTGCTTGACAAGTTGACAAAGTCTGCATAGTCTTTGTTGATTAATTCAATCATAGCATTTTTCAGCAGCTTAAAGTAAACCTCCAGATCTTGACGTAAAACTTCTAATTGCACTCGCTTTCGACAATCAGCAACAAAATGATCCACACTGAAACTTTCCTGCATATCCAAATGTTAGACATAAAAACTGATACTATATTTTATACATTAAAAAGCACCACACAAGAACTACACAATTACATCAACAATTTACCTTCATAAATTCATTTTTATCAAAGCATAAAGTTGTTGCAGGAATAGGTAATAATGAGCTTGAACTTGAAGACTTGCTTTTGTCAGACCGGTTTGACTTGGTCATTTTGATAATTTACAGGGCCTAAATCCGGGTAACACTAAAAGCAGAAAAACAGAAAAGCGGGAAAAACAGGAAATCAACACTAAAAGCAGAAAAGAAAGGAAAAGCAGAAAAAAGGGAAATTTGTGTTTTCTAAAAAAGGGAAAAAATAATTCCAGAAAAACAGGAAAAGAGTGAAATTTCTCGTTTTATTACAAAAAGCAGAAAAACAGGAAATGTTTCTTTATTTGTTTTTTTGCCATTCTAGCTCTTAAAACCATTCGAATGTGTTCTAATAGCGTTCTACATTGATTGTGTCAAAATATAGAAAAGACGGGAAATAAACAAATAAAAAAACACTTCTTGTTTTTCAGTATTCGACACAATCGATGTAGAACGCTAATAGATCACATTCAAATGATTTTTACGAGTTAGAAAGGGGCTCCTCCAAAATACGCAATCCACGCAATCTATAAAATGTTGACGGTTAGGTCTTTTAGGGTCTGGGTAAAGGTTCATGATAAAAATAAGGTTTAAAAAACAAATAAAGAAACATTTCCCGTTTTTCTGCTTTTCGTATTTCAAAATCTTATGAAACAAGAAATTTCACTCTTTTCCTGTTTTTCTGGAATTATTTTTTCCCTCTTTTAGAAAACACAAATTTCCCTTTTTTCTGCTTTTCCTTTCTTTTCTGCTTTTAGTGTTGATTTCCTGCTTTTTCCGCTTTTCCGTTTTTCTGCTTTTAGTGTGACCCCCTAAATCCAAATATTTTTTATTTCAGTTCTAAACCTCTAGTTAGTTTTAATCATAACATCACAAAAATTAAATACACACAAGTTTTCACTATTGACCACCACAATGTGAACATTTTCCTAAACAATGTTTGACCTAATCTTTTGAAAAAAAAAAGGTACAACAACAACATATTTCTCTATCAATTTAAACACACTTTAAAGTCAAACGAAATAGTTTGGGTTGATTAAGATAAAACTATCTCGTGTTAACTTTAAAGTATACTATGTACTTTAACCTGCGCTGTGCTTTAAAATTATTACACAATTCCCAATTGTTTTAAAACCAAATGCAAGTTGATGTCGTACCTTTAACAATATTGCAAACAAATTTTAAAAAGTTCACAATTCCACGTACGCAAGTTGGGTTGATACCCCAATTGATTACCACTAATTACGAAAAAAGCCCAGACCAAAAGGGTTTAATATGTTTGGCGATAATAAAAAATAACAATCAGAAAATAAAAAATCACATATCAAACTTGACTACAATTTTAAAACTCATTTAATAATACCGACATTTGTTGTTACTTTTAATTGAAACATTCGTCACTGGAGGGAAACGAACGGCGTCGGGTTGTTAGCAACGTTTGTGTAACAGTTTCCGAAAAAAAAACTGATTTTTCGTCTGATTTTCACGCGAATTTACTGTTCTCAAACATAGTGAACTATGTAATGTTTGTGTTTTTCGAAAATAAAACGGTCTAATCCTACAAACTTTTACACGCGGCACGAAATTATGTCAAAAACGGCAACAAACGAGGGTTGGGGTCGAAATGCTGCTTCACGATTTGCCAAATCGGAGGATGAAGTTAAGGCTGAAATATTAAAAGCAATTGAAGGAAAATTATCTGTCGAGTTTCAGGTAAGAATCTTTGGGTGGTTACTTTAGAAACAGGAAAACCTTAATTTTGTATCTTTGGTTTATTCAACTGGAATCAACTTTAGAATATAACTATGAGTTTCTATTTGAAATTCCTGTTTTTACTTTAACACATGGCAAAATAAAAATAAACAATTGTACATTGTTGTGATCAAACACATTTATTAGTGAATTTATTGATTTTTTGCTACAAATTTCAGCATTTTAGTGGTAATCTGTGTTTGTGTTTGTTAGATTTGTTTTTACAACCCGATTTTATTATTATTTAATGACAATCAGACAACCGCCGTAAAGACCTCAAAGATTTATGTTGTGCAAACAGTACTTTTAATGTTGTTTAAACAGTATTTTATTGTTATGCAAACAACTACTTTGCACGTACGCAATGTGTAATTTCATTTTAAGTGAATGTATTTGTGTTGGTATTGTTTCAAAGGATTATTCACAATGGCAACGAGACTCACTGCCAACTCTTTCATCACCACAGCCAAGTTCAAAAACTAGTGTCAAAGCTAAATCGAAAACTGTTTCAACAGCCAGTCGCCCACATACCGGTAAGGCAGTTAAGCCATATTTGTGGATTAGAAAATGCATTTTATGTTTTTTGTTAATGAAATTAACATTTGGTTTATGATATAATATTATGTTGTTCTTTTTTGCAGGTTGTGAGTTCAAACATAGTGTGTGAAGATGTATTCAGGACAGTGTTAAAGAGTCATAAATTACCTGTGCCATAAAACATTTATTGCATGGTTTGTTTCTGCTTGCATAGAGTTAGGTACAAAGGGCTAAGTGTTCAGTTTTATGAGTGTGTAGTGCCTGGATGGCAAACTAGCTAATTTCTGCTTTGTGAAACACAATATGTGCATGTAAAAATGATGTCAGAAACCTTAAGTCCAGAGCCAGCAACAGCATTGGGTGAAAGTAAGTGAGTGATAAATTTTTGCAACTTTTAAGATTTTTGAACTTGTATATGATTACAGATATGCAGTACAGCATGCAAAACTTACTACAACAAAGACATTATTTGACACTTTTTGGATTAGTTGCAGTTGAATGACAAGCTTTAGAAAAATCCTTGGATTGATAATTCATTTAAAGGAAACTAAAACCATTTTATATCAAAATGAAAGGCAGTCCAAAAAATATGACTTAAAAAATGTAAAAAAGCCATCAAAAAAATCTGTAATAAATTGTTAACATACTTCAATGACAGGTCACAGTGGAACTACTGCGTGTTCATCCTTGTGCTTGCATCCATGGAATAAAAAGCCTGTGCCAATTGACAGAACTGTTGAAATTCTAAAAAATGACAGGATCAAAATACTGCATGCACAAGTTGAAGCAAGAAAACATTCTGTGGAAGCATACAGGTTGGGTATACATTCTATTTTTTACATGAGAGTATTGTAATACGACATAAAAACACATACTCAATCACAATAAGTTGATCTTTTAATTTGACCATACAAACTAATCAGATTTACCGAATTGCCAATTTGCCAAGCTTTTTTGTGCATTTAACCAGATTATGCAACAAACAAGACAATTTTCTTGACAAATGGCAATAGTTGCAATAACGATCAATATGCAATTAAAAGGATTTGTGATTACATGTACACTTGTACATGTGCGAGATGTACACTTAAAGTTAAAACTATATTATTTGAAACTTTTGTTTGCAGCAAATAATTTAGTTTTTAATAATTTTGACAAAAAGCATGAAAGATAGTTGTTTAATATTTTCTGTTTGACCAGTAAACTACAGGAGTTTTTGCAAAACCTAAACATCAGTCTTCAACAAGAGATCTGTGAAACTGAGGGAGAAATACACAGAAATGTTACAAGGCTTCTGGAGAAATATGAAAAATGCAGCTCGGCAACGAAGGTGATGTCTATTCGACACAGCAGTGATGTGGAATATGCAAGGAAAGATTATAAGACTGCTAAAGAAATCGCAGACAGTGATACGAGAGGTATATCAAGTACAAAGCTATGCATATGGTAATACTACCCTATGTTAAAAAAATGGTTGACATTATTGATTAACGTTGTATATTATGAGCTCCAAAGAGAAACTTTACCTTTAAGACCTTTAAGAACAGTGGTTTTTCAACTAGTTGTCCTTATTGACATTTTAAGTGGCCCACAGGATATTAATTGTATTTGGTAATAAAATGAAGACGGTTGCTTTTTACATACCTGGAGGTTGTTGCATATTATATGTTATAAATGATAGCTGTCAAAAACTTTATCACATTGTAAAATTCCATTTTGAAGAAATATATTTTGTGCCTACTTTACTAAAAAAAACATAAAACGTAATGGGCAATGACATTCTATTAGTTGGGTCAGTGGTCCATGGCCTGAAACGAGTTGAGAACCACTGTTTTTTAACAAAAACTAATGTTAAAAAAACTCGAGCTTGGCAACAAAACCGAGTTTAAATGTACTAATTTGAACATGTCCTTAAATAATGAACATTTGAGCATGTCGAGGAATTGAATGAAATCATGAAACATCATACTGGTGCAACAAACAAACAAATTAATTTCACTACATCGTTAGTGATATTAAATATATACCCTAAATACTGATTTGTCTAGTTTAACACCTTAAACAAAAACTAAAACCAACTTTGCAAACTTGAAAAACAATTAAAATGAATGTATAATTGTTATTAGAATTGGAAGTACAGCTTCTCAGTCTTGAGCACCAGTTGGATTTTCTGCTTTCAGATCTACAGGTATTGTAATATAAAACGGTTGGGATACCTTGGCCATTTTATCTCAGTACCTCAACCATGTGACTTCGGTTGTAGGTGCTTCGTACCTACAAGGACAAGGAATACCCAGTAAAAGCAATGACAATCACAAAACTGCAAAACAATGTTCACCATCAATCCCAACAACACAAGGTACTGTGGTAATAAATAAATGGTTTACTCGCAAACAAACATCACGCTCCCAGTCAACTGCTACTAAAGGACACGCCTATTAATCAAATAACAAATTGTCACTGTAAGTTGAAAACTTTTACATAAAAAAATTTGTACAAGCATTTCTGCCATTTTGCATGCACTGTAAATAAGACAACAAATATTTTAACAAATAAATATAAATGGTCATACAAACAACATTTAAAACTGTTAAATGTCAAAGGAAATGTAAATGTTTTATTGTAGATCTTGAACAGTGGTAAGACCATAAAAATGGCCTGTTATTCTGCTGTAAACAAAAAATTATTACTATGGTTATTTATGAAAATTCCGATTTTACTTTTTTATACTTTTTAGGCAGAATTGACTGAATTGGAAAGAATCATAACTGGGGAACAGAATCAAATGATAAGCAGCAGAGAAAACAAAACATTGGCCATTTTGAACAATGCTGCAGATTCGGTATATCAAACCACAGCTCCAAGCAGTTTGAAGCAACTGACACAACACAATATGGTTCTGCGGCATGAGATTGAACTCAACGGTCAGGTAAATTGTGATTACTACTTGTGTTTAAGGCTGTTGCTTAGCAAGATACCTGGTGATATTGATTTTAGTTACAAACATGCAAGATTTAATTGTTTTTTCTACAAATTATGAAACTAACCCCGAGAAATTCTGAAACCTGATTATCCCAAATAGCTTTCAGTGCTAGTAAGGTTGACTGACTTTTATTTCAGAATAATGCCAAAATCCAAGCTGAGATAGCAAAACTGAAGTCTGAAGTTTCAGAACTACGAAAAATGAAACAAACCAATGTCAGAAGATTTGTATTTCCAGAAGCACACCACTCCACTGCGATGTAAATTGCTGTTCATTTGTCTTTGTTATGCGTTTACCAAAACAGATATATATATATACATATATATATATATATATATATAAAGACAAATTCTGTTGTTTGCATAATCTATTTAGTTGCATATGGTTTAGAAATCTCAAACTTAGCCTACCAAAATTAGCCAGGTAATGCATAGATTCTTAACAAAATTTGCAACCACCAGGAACATGGATTTGTATGTAAGGTGCACAGTCAAAGATTATTTTCTCAAGGCATAGGGGACAAAGATTGAGTGAGAAGTTGCTATTACCTCAAAGATATTGTATGTTAAGTGTGGCATGTGTGCATGTCGTCAATCTTTCTTCAAACACAATGTGCTAATTGCATCATACCACAACCGAAACATGACATTACACTAAAATTGGAGCATTGATCTGGTTCTGAGAAAAAAAACAATCAAGGTCACTGCAGACAAGTCCCATAGTAACTTTATTTCAACTTAACCATTGCCAATGAGCATTTGTGTAAACAAAATGTATATTTGATGCAGATAGTTGCTTAAAAACTTGGCAAAATGGCCATGTTTCATCTGTATATAATTCCATGTGATTTCTTTTTTAGATGCTCCCCTGATGAAGATGTGATTTTGGACATTCCTAAGCAACGCCAATTACCTATATAACATCACTTGCCTGTCCAATTGCTTTAATTCAACTTTTAACTACAACCGTTCCATGTTTTGTCAGTGTTATACAATTTTTCCTATCGTACAAATAAAACACTAACAAAAAGACTTGTAAGTGCAATCAATGTTTATTAGTGTGGAACATAATGCAATTCAGCTCATGGTTCAGTAAAGCTATACAAATTTGCAGGCAGTGTTTCAGATAGGTTTCAATACTGGTTTGAATGCACATAATGGGAAAAAGCGTTTTGTACAAAGCAGCATACACAAAAGACATCGTGCATTGGAAGAGCAAATTCATAACCACTTTTAAGTACCACCAAATCATAAGTTTTACCCTACATAAAAACAACTTAGATTTAAAAATGTTGAGTGAGTGAAAATAAAAGTAGGTAGGATACTAACCATACAAAAATGAATACAACATGATATACAAAGGCCACTACATATTTACATCTCACACAAAATGCATAGGAGGAGTGAGGGTTTGGATATATGTCTTTAAAATACACAAGGAAGCTTTATCATATCAGTGCAAATTAGAAACAGCAAAGAGACAACTTTTGACTAATTTAAATCATTAAAAATACAAAACTTAAACAAATGCTTCATTCTAGCATAAAACATAAAAAGTTGCAACCTTATTGTGATTCCATAATATTCCAAAATAATATAAGCAATCTTATTCAGTTCAAACCAAGTGTTTTACTTCAACTGTAATTTATGGATTCTGCTTTCAACTGCCGCTACCAAAGCTGCTCCACGGCCGCTCCCATCAGTCGACAGTTCAAACCTTATGTCTATATCTGGTGCAAGCTGCATGGTTTTCTTAACCAAAAGATCTTTGAATCTAAAAATTGTTAATGTTGGCATTTTAACTCATAGCTTTAGACATGAGAAGGGGTCTTGCTTTTTTGGTGACTTTTGGCCAGTTTAGTTTAAAAAAAATGCAATAACCCTGCAAAGAAAACATGTCTGGCTGACCAGTATGTAATAACGTGAGATTCTCAATACTCAGCAAAACAGAACACTTTAATTTTTTACTGTATCTAATGAAAGTCTGTTATTCCTAGGATACATTTACATAAGAATAGCATATCATGAAAGTAAATATTATAATAGATTTGCATCTAATAATCATAATAACACAATTTAAAAAACAAGCCACAAAATTAACAAACTATTGTGCCAAAAAGGTTTGGTATTGTGCCACATAAAAGGTTGATCGTCTGATGCTAATTCTGCTGTATAGAAATGACCAGGAATATTCCAACTCAAACCAGTACCCTGGTAAGTGGTACCAATTTTCATGCTTAGCCAAGTATAAAAATTTTCATCGCATTTGTACACATGTCTTTTAACAGAGACATATTTGCAACAATATTTTGAAAACTTTTGGAAAGCTTTTTTTATAACTTTGAAATTCAGGTCATTGAAATGTTTGTGGTTCGTTGTCTGTAGCCCACTTGACAAAAAAATGAACAAAATAATTTCTGTCCATTTTTTTTAATATATTCAATATAAAACATTTCAAGTACATCTTTTGCTAAGTTTGAGCACACTTACGTTGGATGTCTTCTGTACACAGATCCATCTACGCCAACAATAACCTGAACATTTCCACGGTTTGCAACCACTCGTTTTGCTGTTGCAACTACTCCAACTGCACATAGGTCAGCAGCACGCAACGACACAGCTTCACAAATCTGAAGAAATATCATAATAAATCAATTACCTAAACACTCTATCATATAAGCAAAATGTGCAGCAATAATATTTTAACATTTTTTAAGAATAGCTCTATTTCTTCCCTACAACTGACTTGAATTCTTGAAACAAAAAAAGCCCATATAAGCTAGCTTTATGGAGGTTTTGCTTGGTCGGATGACTGCACAATCTTAATGCAGGTATGTTGTGCTGTGCTGTTATCCAAGGCAGTGGTAGGGAAGAAATATAGCTACTCTTTGTGCTATTATTCAAAACTTTAATCGAAAGTTATTCCTAGCATTCCTCTGATTTCTAAAAATCACTATTACAATAAATCAAATATATAAACACTTTTGATTTTGAATGTTACTGGTAAAATAACAATAGTTACCCTTTTCAATACCACGCAATCTTCATTTGTGGCTACTGCTCCAAATCCTGAGATGTAATTCTTCAGAAGATCAAAGTCCGATTGGTTATAGTCATAGCTACAAAAAAGCAAGGTGTTTATGTAAAATTTTATTGAGCTGTTCATGCTAAGTACACTTGATATTTGTTTTATGTATTTTGTAAAAAAATTTGCAAAAATTTCTTTGCAAAAAGCTAAAAGTAGTAAATATAAATATTTAGACAAGTTGACATGGGACTTATCTTAAACAAATACAGCTCTTTTTACAAGAATTATCTTACATCAAAGTGTTTAGTATAGTTTTAACATCCATCTAAATCAGTGGTTTCCAAAGATTTCCTTTTTTTAAAAAAATGGTCCCTTTGCCATTATTTCGAGGGCTTGTGATCCTTAAGCCTGAATGTGTATTTCAGAAAAACGGAAGTTGTTTGCAGGATCTGAGCTAGTTATACAAAACTGTGCACAACAATGATCCAAAGACAGTTTGTGACATCACAGACAAGACAAAAACATTATGATTGTGCACGAACAATTACATTTTTCTGAGTAGTTATGCAATCAAGGCTGTTGTTTCGCAATGGAGCCAGACGATTCTCAATTTTACTTTGAACTAATTCAGTTTTGAACTGATTTGAACTGATTCAGTGGCACAAACTGACACCAAGTAAGATTATAAATTTACTTCAACCTTTTCATGGTCCCTCAAAATTGCTTCACATACCACTAAAGGACCGCAGACCCCAGTTTGAGAACCACTAATCTAAATGAACATCCAAACCAATAAATATAGTTTTAAATTGGTGTCTGGGTTTGACAGGTAACTGTTCTCTTTTACAGGTGCAATGTGCTCGTAATTGTTTTTCTACCTGTACTATATTGTTATGACATAAAATTTACCCGGAAGTGACAACAAACCACAAATACAATACATCAATTAAGCACAAAACAGGCTACAATCACCTGATTCACTCATCACAAATGAAAGTGTACAACATGTAACCTGTAGCTAGATTTCTTATGTAATTGCAAGCCAAGTCACATGTCTTACCTTAAAACCTGCGATACAAATGCAGTTGACAAGCCAGATGTGTACAAAATACTGTCAGAAGTGGTTCCCACAAACATTAGTCCAGCATCCATCAATTTTACTACCACTCTCCTTACAAGTTCACCCATGTACATACCACTAATCATCTTTTCATATCTTCAAAAAAGTATAAGTTTGAAACATTATACACAGATTTGTTCATAAGTCTACTAAGTAACTAGATGTAAAAAGCGTATGTCTCATATAGCCTCATATCACTAATGATGAATTTACCAAAGCATTTCAACAACACTTTTACTGTCTATTTTGGCCGTTTTAACCAAACCGCTTTATATCGCAGCTTAGAAAATTAGAGTTCACACCATAAAAACATTTTGGCAAATAAAATATTTGCAAAAAAAAAAAATTTTCATGATAAATAGGTATAAAAAAATGTTTGGTAAGCATACCACAACAAACACAAAACAATTGGTCCTAGTATTTGCACAATTCAAGATCATATAAAACAACTTACATTTGTTGTCCCTGGTTTGGTGAATCTTCATCAACAGATTTATCAAACTCAGTTATAACAGCATTCAGGGCTCCACTGTTGTTTCCAAATGCTCCCCATTCAGTGTTGATGCACATTTCCTTTCCTGGAGTAACTTCATTTTCCTCGAGAGTTTTTATCTTTTCTTGGGCCTCCATGTAACACATATTGGTGCCAGTGCCTAAACAAGATCTAGACTGAGTATTTGAACTCCTTTAAGTAGATAAACACATTTTATCTAATTTTATTACCTACTATGAGGCCCATGCATGTTTTTGGATGATCAAAAGCACATGATACCATTGTTCCAACTGTATCGTTGACCACAGTTGACATGATTTTTAAATCAAAGTTCTAAATCGAAAAAAGAAGCACGATTACTTTGTTTTGCAACTTGATCCTCGAAAATTTTAAATTTTTCAGAAGATGCAAATACAATATTTTCACATGTAGCTTCATGATTTTTAAATTAAAAAATCAGAAACTGTTTAACATAGGTAAAAAAATGTTTATGCACAATTAAATGTTTTTTTATACAACTTTTACAGTTTAAATGCAAAGGCTTTTTTTACTGCAGCATTTTTACGATTGCACATTTGAATTGAATTTACCATGCATCGAATTTTGAACTTTTTGTTAATAGCTGTATTCAATAGTTCTCCAATATCCTCACCAACCACACCAGTGGCAGTATATCCTTTTGTCCATCTGACAAGAGTAGTCTGAAATCAATGAAGCACAATTAATGCACACATAAACACTATGCAATTAAAACATAACTGCCAAAGAACTTGTGTATACAAGAATTATCTTAATGCAGACTTTTTAAATCAATGTTGTTATCATCAGTGTATTATGTCAATTCTGGACACCACACTAATTTGTATTGTACATACACATGTCTCTGATGATTATGTTTTTAGTTAATGCAGACAGTTTGTAGCATTTAGGTATAGTGGCTTTTCTAGTATGAAATTTAGTTCCATGGCTAACTTTTGTTAATGTGATAATCTAAATAGTTACTGGGTAATGATAGACTACACTTATTCCAGCATGAAATTAAACCAAATAGGTTATTAACATAAATTATCTAAATACCTTTTTTATTCCATATTGTTTAGTTGGAAATGAAAATGTGAATCCAATAGGAAGCAGTTGGCACATCATGTCGTGTTGAACAAGGAAGTCCCATAAACATTCAGTGAGATGGTCAAACAACTGTATAAAGCCGGCAAAGATAACAATAAATATTTAACACAATAAAGCAAGAATGCACTACAATCAAAAATATTACCTATACACACAAGAGCTATTTGAAAATGTTAACAGTTTCAGTGCAGTTGACGTGAATCTACAGCAAAAGACGTTTTGCGCAAGAGTACAGATTGACGTAAATTTTTGTAAAAAGTTTTTGATCAAATGCGGCTTCCCATCAATTTATGTCATAAATGATCGTTGTGTGTCTAAGGCGATGCTAGGCAGGCATTAAACTTGATTATGTGAATGGAGTCTTGCTTCATAACAGTGTAACAACGCCGACTTTCTAACCAATGCTTGTGGTAGTTATACTGTATAATTGTAAGCAAAAAATAATAATTATTGTGCATAAGTTGTAACAGTATTTCCGTTGTAATTGGTTATTGATGCTGTTGATGCCTTGCAGAAGATAAGACCATGCAATTGTGCGCAATAACTGAGACAATTAACAAAAGCCCGTGCTGAACGCATGTTTGGGTGATTGCTGGCTGCACTGAAATTGTTGAAATTTTAGTTGGATATGAAACATTTGCAAACTTTTAGGTCGAAGAGTCAATAGCTTAAAATAAACACAACTATACCTGGACACCTGTTCCAGTCATAAGCTCCTTGGACACAGCATAAACTTGGTTGAACATCTGTACTTCCCCTTTATCTATTTTCACCAAAAGTACGCGGAAGTTGGTACCTCCAAGATCTAATGCCAGGAAATCCCCTTCCTCTGCAAAAGATAAAGTTATACATTTGGTACATTTTATCATCAATAAAATATTTACATTTGGTATACATATTGACAAATAACATTTATTCACCACTGATTATTTTTCTAATGCACCACAGTACAGCATTGATGTAAAAAGTATAAATACAATTTAACAGATTTTTTACAACGAAAGGAAAAGAAAATAGGTTTCACAACCTGTTCCATTGGGTGTTTCAGTGACATATGCTGGAAGCATTTTGATTTCTGCTTTATCATTTGTTTCTTTGAATAATCCCTTTTCAAACTCTGCTTCCATAAGAGATGTAAGTTCCTTGAGTTTATCATCACCCAAATAAAACCCATTTATGGCATCTTCTATCTGAAAAATATTATAAATTGTCACCAAACCACATCAATGTTTTTCAACTTTAAAGTAAGTATAAGAATAAAAATACTCTTAAACACACTTACCATGCTTGTCATGTTAATTGTTTTCAAATGAGGTACCAGTGCCAGTTTAAATGGAATGCTAACTTAAAAATACAAAAGCATGTATTTTTAACCTGCAAAATGTATCAAAAAAAGTTTAATATACTATACACAAATATTCTACAGAAATCACTGTAATAACTATTAGCTGAAAGAAGCCTCCTAAATGCACACGCACTAACCTGTCACACTGCAAACAACATTTACAGAACATTATAAACAACAATCAACAACACCCATCGGCACTGAGCCATAGCAGATATTAATCAACCATAGCAAAAACGGTTCACGTCAACGCCGCAAAGTTATGTATTTTCACGTTGAGCCGCAGAATTTACCCGAAATTTTAACTCCTCCATACACTTTGCATTGCAATGTCACGCAGATATGAAGAATGCAAGCAATGCAGTTCAAGACATTTTCTCAATGAAATTCATTTATCACGTTTGTTAAAACTGAAGAGTCATTATGAATCAGCGATTGTTTGCTCACACACGTTGGTGGAGTGTTGACTGTTCGTTGTTTGTTTACCAGTTTGGCTTTGTGGGTCGGGCAGTTGCTGAAAATTCTTAACTATTTAAACTGAGGACATATAGAACCAAAAATCCGGCTGGCCAGTATGCATTATAATGCCGTAATATAGGTTTTTACTGAACAGGCGTTTCGTCCACCAGGTTGCATATTTAACAAATTTGTCGTTCAACTGGTGTAATGTTAAACAAAATACTAGTTGTTTTTGTCAATAACTTGTATTTTCGCTAACGTTTCGCCCACCAGAACGGTAGGGCTTCATCAGAGCAATAAACGAAATAATGCGAGCACCACAAGCAAAAATGCGTAAAGTAATTATAAGAGAACAAAAGCTTTCCGTGATGGGTTGAGTGTGCTATATTGTGACAGTGCGTAACTAATGTCCGATATTTGAAGAGGAAGTCGGATGCAAAATGTCGCAGAAAACTGTGCTGAGGTTTTTGCCGTCGTTACGATTTAAAACATTTGGATTAGAATTTATGAGGCAACTTTCAAAGAAACACCATTAACTAACTCACTGCAAAATCCTCAACTATACCCCAACATGTCTATTTTTGTTTGTACATATAAGCCTAGTATTTTTATGGCTTATTGTCTTTGTTTTTTAAACCAAATTTGGGTCCTAAATTACAACATGGCAAAAACTATGAAATCCAATATGCCGAATGTACATGATACATTGTTTGAAATTGAAACACAAAGTTTAGGCCAGTGGTTCTTAACCTTTTTATTACGGCCGAACCCCTACGATATTCATAAGCCTTTGGTCGAACCCCAACAAGTTACATCCTGGGTTTTTAACCCATTTTGTTTGTTGTGTCACAATTAGCTTTTGACCAAACATAGTGGGAACAGTTACTGTTTGTCATTTTGTTAAATTCAGACATCATAATACAAGCAACTTGTTTTGGCATCGCTTTAATTCCGGCAATTTTTAATTAAATAAAAATGAAGCATTGTATTTACGAGTAGTTGTACTCCAAAAGACCTTCGTTGAACCCCTGATTCAGTGTTGCCGAACCCCGGTTAAGAGCCACTTTTTTTAGGCCATGATGCAATTATGACATGCTGATTTGGTATTTAGCTATTTCATGTTCTTCTACTGTATAAGCTCGTTAAATTATTCATACAATGAAAAATAAACAATGCAGGTTCTGACGAAGTGTGTTTTGGTAGGTTTATTTTTGTTTATTGCAATAACTTATTGAAATAAAGGTTTGTGATTTAAGATAAATATAGGTGACAGGTATGACCACCATTAATGGACCATCACAGAAATTAGAAGAATGTTATCAGAATGAATTGCGAACACTTCTAAAGCTCAAATCAAACCAACCAGAGTTGTCTGAAGATGGCCTGGGTATTCCACAAAGGTACTCCATCTTACAAATCATTCATATTGATAAAATGTGTACAAAAACTGTTCCTTTGCAGTGCAGTTTCTACTCAAAACACATTGATGGACAAAAGGTTGCTGCTCAAGGAACTGGATTACCAAATAAAACAAGAAAAACAGAAACAAGAACTTCTTCTTATGCAAAAAGTATTTAAGGGTGTAAGTTTCATTTTCCAGACACACATTAACATTGGTGTTTTACCATTTGTTACAGAATCTGTCTTCTATTCCACTCCCAGGGTCATGCTCATCATGTCGAATGCAAAACTGGTGTCATGAAATGTACTTATATGAAAAAACCTGGAATGGTATTTTTACTGTGCTGGTTTGGGTGATCTTGAACTATAGTAATTTTAACTCTTCTGTAGGATCTTATTCGGATGCAAGATACTTTTTTGATCTGAATTACGACACAAATTCTTTATCATTTGGCAGTAGATATCATGGAATATGTTTAAGGATTTTTATCAAAAAAAGCATCCTTTCTAAGTAAGTATCATCAGAATATTTATAAATCTGATCATCAAAACAGAGCCAGTATTGGGGTATAAAACATGACTACGTTTCGACAAGTGCTATTGTCATCATCAAGTCGTCAAAATTAAAGGCAAAAGAAGCCATGCAACTAGGTGCCGTACAACGGCTCTGATTTTTTTGCTCAGATTATTAAAAAGTGTGAATATTGTACCTAAATATATATTAAGTTAACATTTCTATTAAAGTTTCTTCTTTTGCAGACCAACAAAAGAATTTTCAATTGAATCCTCATTGGCAATTGAAGGCCTTGATTTGGGTGTTGAATATTTGACAAGTGGTAAACCTGCTAAACTGTTTGTTGAAGAAGTCTTGCATTCTGGCTTAACTATTTTATGAAACAAGGTAAACCTTTTGTACATGCATTTATATAGCATAAATCATTGTTGTGGCATAATACAGAACCGCACAGCAAAATAAAAAAGAATCTGCAAATAGACAACAAGTACACAAAAAAAAAACCAGTAAAATTAGGGTGTATTAAATTTTACCCTTGGAAAAAGTAAACCTGTAAATTCTTTTTGGATCGTGACAAATTGTTGAGAAAATAGAAGTGCTTTTGAATGGAAAAACAGAGATTACAAATTTACGTGTTGTTTGCCTCATTGAAGCACTAACAAAAATATAATCATGTGAAGTTGAGAGTCAACTTTCTTTACTAGGTGACATCTTTGGTGATGGATTACCACTTTTGCTTTCAAAATATTCAGTAAGACTAGCAACAGTTTCTCTTCGGTCTCGTAACATTTCACCACTCTCCATATCGTGACTGCTGAACACATCATCAATGCTGTTGGAGAGACTTGAACGCTTCATTGGGGTTCCAACAATTTCTTTATTGTCTCCAGGCTCTTCAGAGATCTTGGTGACTGATATTATAGGCATTATCTGTTGAGATTCTGTAGTGGTAGATAATTCTGATGTGATGTCGTGGATTGGATCTTGTGTTTCCACGGAGGGTTGATTTTCAGTGGAGGATGATTCTTTGACTTCTTCTGGATAAACAAAAATCATTATGCTTAGAGTCAAAAATCTCTTTAAACAATCTTGGCGTTTTAGTTAACAAGAGTATTTTTTTGAAAACAGATATAAAACAAATTAGATATTAATAAAGTTGTTTGTACTATTGAGATGAAAAGTGTGTATTAGATTTGCCCGACAATACAATCATTCTATGTTATGTTGTGGATTGTTTATATTTCATGGGTTTTGTTCTGTGACTGACATATTGAGATGTAGTACAGGTTTAAAAACATATATTCGTACCATCATTATTAGATGTTTGTTCTACGTCAGTTTCAGTATTTTCTGGTTGTATCTCAACAGTTTCTAAAAGCAGTTTTGATTTAGAAAAATATTTCCAACAGCCCATATAAGTTAAACTTACCAGGTTCAGAAATATTAGACAGACCACTTGTTGCAACAGTAGGCAAAATACCTGAAAATAGTGGAAAAGTTGTTCTTAAACCTTTTCAACATGTTTAAATGTAGTAATATTAGAAGTCACCTGTAGCGGTGATTAATTAGATACAGACAATAAATACAAAGTAATAAGAATATCGAAACAAGATTTTTTAATTGGATAATGTAAAACAAGCTAGATATTATTAAAAAAGTCGTTAGTATTATCACGATAAAAAGTGTGTTTTAGACTTGACAATACAATCATTTCACAATAGGCTGTGGATTCTTTAACTTTCCTGGTAATGTTTTGTTCTGTGACTTCTGTATGTATATGTAGTATAAGTATAATGACAAACATTCCTACCGTTTTTATCAGATGCTTGTCCCAAGTCAGTGTTTTCTTGCTGCATTTCAACTTCAGGAACAGTTTCTAAAAGTTGTTTTGATTTAGCAACATATTTCTGACAGCCAATATGAGTCAAAATTACCAGGTTCAGAAATAACGGACAAAATATTTGTTGTGTCAGTGGGCAAAATACCTACAAATAATAAATAATCTATTTTCTTGAAGGGTTTCATATAGACTGGATGGCACAAACATGTTTAAATGTAGTAATGATATAGTCACCCTAAGCGATGATTAATTCGATACAGACAATAATTTCCAAGTAATAAGAATACCAAGGCAAATTGCACACATATTTGTGTTTTACAAGCAATTATGCCAATAAAAATATAAAAAAACTTACCATTTTCATTCACATGGTTATTTTCTTCAATAACATCCTTGATTACAGACTTTGGTTCTTGTGATTCTAAAAACACACATTTTTTTAGACTAGTGCGAAAGTTTAATGCTTTAAAATAAGTGTTTAAAAAAGATTTGTGTTTTTTTACCCAAATAATTGGTTTGTTCAGTTTCAACAACCTCTATTGTTTCATCTGCTGCCACAGTGATTTCAAGAGGTTTTTCCTCAACTGATTCAGATGGTACTTCCAAAATTGTTTCATCTGTAAACCATTAGTTTTAGTGATTTGATTCTACTATTTTTGAGGAAATTGGGTTGCAAATGTACTTGAGTTTGTTATATTTTGCTCGATCAAACAGAACATTTGCAGTTTTGGCCCATCTCTAGCCAATGGTAAAAACTTACCTTTAATGACAGTGGTGGTAGCAACCAGAATTCCCTCTTGCTGTATAATTGAAATGGGTCTGGTTTTACCAACTGGTTCCAGGCTTCTTTTTTGAAATGAAAAATAGAAATCAGATGCTGGAAATTGTGTGAGCAAATCCATTTTCACCAACTGTGGACATTCACTCGGCTCCAGAGCATAAGCAACTTCATTTACAACCACATGTAAACAGAAGTCCTGTTAACAAAATACAAGTTTTAAGCATATACATTTCTTAAACCTAAAGTTAAATTGCTCTCATGGTGTAAAGTTGTAGCAGTGCAGCATTCATGATCCCTTTTCCTGTTTTTTGTATTCTATGCATCTTACAAAGTGTAAAATGCACTGTTTAACTAGCTTTAAGGGAAAGCTATTATGTTGTCAGATTTAACATGAGACTATTGTTGGGGTGACATGTTTTAACACTGATAAATGTTATTGTTGAAAGGTTAAAAATATTACAAACAATAATTTTTATCTATTATATTTTAAAACATGAAGTCATTAATTAAGTAAGCTGCACACAGGACACACTGTTTTGCTGCACTAGCTGTACAGCCAATGTGTTTGGTCACCAGTGGTACTGATGAGACCTCATAGGAGGTCAAAACAGTATGTAGTGCACACTTATATATCTGCAGCTTACATGTCCATTTTATGAAACAATATAAAACAAAGACCATTAGTTTGTTGGGGGTAATACCTTGTTTATAAACTTGCAAACAAAACTTAAAAAAGTTTTTGAGGAAATCATGTTTATTCACTTAATCAAAAGATGAGTGTTCAGGTGACCAAAATTAACATTAGCCCACCTTGGGAGAACCAATGTCAAATTTTCTGGTGATCATTTGGCACAGACTGTGAGCTGTCATAGCAGGAGGTACATGTAAAGTTTTGTGCAAAATAAAATCTTCCGATATTGTTTCTTCATGTTTTGGTGAAGGGTTCCCACTCGTGTTGGCCTTGCGCTTTACAGATGAAATACCCACTTTCAAAAATCCCTGAAATATAGAAGTAAGGTTTATGTCAAATGTGGTACTGCAGTGAAAACTGTAATTACGTTTTTGCCAACCTGAAGGTCTGATATGTTTGGCAATGCTGCTTCTCTTCGCTTCATACTAAGCACAACCTGAACAGCACTGATCAGTGTGGTCAAATAATAACCACCTTCCCCAAGCAATAGCGTTGGGTCCAGCAAACCTGAAACAAACAAAGCGAGTTTAAAGCAATGATTATTGGTTTGATTTTTTTTAAAACATCCATTAACTTTAATGTATCATATTGATAAAATATCTAAATGTTTAACTTTTCTTTAAGAGGCAAGTATGTTAAACCAACATTTTTGTCAAATGAACATAAATTGAGATTTTTCTAGCCTACGCCTTGCCGTATGACGCCTTTAATAGGCCTGGCGTACTGTGATTTTTGTCAAATGTATATCATTTTGTCGCTTTTTACGCTTATTTCGGCTGTTATATTAATCATTCAACTTATGAATATAATAGGATTAGCTTAAAAAATAGGATTAGCTTAAAAATAGTAACAACCATTACCAATGTTAAACTCACCATCAATATACTGAGCTTCAATATCTGCTGCCACGAAGTTACAATGGACAAGGGAATGAACTAACAATGGCAAAAAGTCATCAGCTCCAATTTTTTTCGCACTGTGATCATCCACATTTAAATCTTGAGCTGTACACACAAAGTTCAAATGTTTAAAGTGCTTAACAGTGAAAATGCTTCATATGAGACAATTCTTTTTAAACAAGGAACTGAAGATGCCAAAAAACTTTGGTGCAATATGTATTCTGTGAAAATACTGTGTGTATAATGGTAAATTCTGTTTGGCCTAAGGTTTTGGATTATTTTGATGTAGAGCACAGTAATCACCGAAAAACTGCGACTGTAGGGTTGATTTCACTTCAAACTGGACCTTATATAAGACAATGCTTCATTTAAAAATATAAATTAGCTGCAAAATCAATTGCAAGAATATTTGGAAAAGTATTATGAAACAACAGAAAGCAGTATTGGGAGACAAACAAAACATGCTATGTCGGCAACACCAATTTAATACAAAATGTGGAATGAACTTGAAAGGTATAAGCTATTGCTGCCAGGCATAAAATTTGAAAGGTTTTACAATGTTGCTGCATGTGCACTTACTGTTTTCATATATCACAGTAACAGCTTGCAGAAGCTCCTTTAGCTTGAAATATGGTGAGTAGGTTTTTTGCAACTCAACAAAGTGACCTTTAATAACCTCCAAATGCTCCTCACTTGGTGGAATCAATGTTGGCCGGAGCCCAAGGTCATGATTGCTCTTTGATTTGGCTAGCTGTGGAATTTAAAGTGTACGGTTAAATGAAAGTCAAACAATAACTCCGTTTTACAGGAAATGCAAACTATTTAAAGCAATGATGTAAACATATGAGCAATATTGAAAAGTGGTTTACATGCATGTATTAATTATACAGTTGTTGGATTAAATGTGTAGCTACTTTAAAATTGACAGGTCATATTATTTTAAGCCAACATGTATAGTAGCAGTCGACAAACCATCATTAAATTATGTATTTTACAAAATATTTAAAGACACTATTGTTTCATTAATTTTTCACACAAGGTAGTGGGATATTAACAGAGTAAAGTATCATCATCATTTTATTTTCAGTTGCGTACGCGGTTATTGCATGCAAATAAAATATAATAGGCAAGCAACTGGTGGATGGCGAAGGGACCATATAGGTCATCGAGTCAGCCACCCGTGTACAGAAATAATGATAAATAGGCAAAAAGGAAAAAAGATAGTCACACAGCAGGAGTCTTTTGATAAAGTAAAACAAAGTAGTATCAAAATACGAACACGAACATGGTTGGCTTTGTCATCTGTCTGGACTAATAACTTTGTGATAATAATGCTACAAAACCTACAACAATAGCTTGTTCCAGCAGTTTCAACTGTCCAGTTTTGGTGTAGTCCAGTACAAGACATCGATAAACAACACTGTGCAAAGGGTAAAGTACCAGTTTGTCCAATGAATCATCCACAGCACCCTCTTAATACAGAATACTGGTTTACGCAAGTGTTATTCACATTACCATAAATGCTAATGTCTTTAACTGTGGTGACATAGTGACCATAGTATTTTTAGGACCATATAAGTCTAAACATTTTTATGCAAAATAAAATTCACATATAAAATTGTTTAAATTTAAATTTTCAAACCATAATTATGAAGCTTTTTAACACTAAATCAGAAACTTAGTTGCCTGACTTTTTAATGGTTTGGTGAACTGTTCAACTTACCCACGTCGACTGTGGAGCTGTAGTTAATAATTTTTTGTATCTTTTTTACAACTCCAATGTGTGGATTGGAAATGAGGTATCGCTTTATGTCGGTAAGAAAGCTTCTAATGTCATGTAAGATCACGAGTGGCCGAGTTTCCTTGCTTTTTCTACAAAAGTAAAACTTGTTATAATTTTGTTCAAGATAAGAATCTATAAAAAGAGAACATGTTTAAACTATGTGTGTTATTATTTTGATTTCTAATGTGTAAAAAACAAGATAAGTCACAGTTATAGCTACAGCTACAAAAAACACCACAAATACTGTGTATAATAAAGTACCTAACACATTTATATATATGAAAGTGTAACTAACTTTGTCTTTTTTGAAAAATTGTAAACATAAGTTACAACTTACACAGTCTGTTGTACAAACTGGCTCACAGCATATCCCAGTGCATTGTTTACGTTTGTACCCATCTTGTAAAGGTAAGCTCGGACTTTGGAGCTTTGTGTTCGTCGCAGGCGAGGTGCGGGTGGCAGGAGGAAAGACAAAACAATAAATGCACTGTCACGTTTCGAGCCACCATGATCTAAAAAACAACTGCGGATTGAAAACTATCTGTTACAAATTGTTCAATATATATTTTTTCATATTTTTTACGATCTATAGTCAGAAACATTTAATAAAAAAAAAATTTCAGTGTTTGTGGTGCAATGCATATTTAGTTCGTTTAGGTAACAAATAAAAGCCTAACATAAGCTTAACAAGGTGACTAACAACAAAACAGGAATGTGAAAATCAAAGTAAATGCTTTTTGTATCTTTTTAAGCCACTACATATTTCGTTAAACTTACGAAACAACATGTCCTTGAAAAAAATAAAAACAACATTTATGAAATAAAAAAGTGATTTAGTTGCACCTGCTGGTGATTTGGGGACGTCATCAGCGTGATTTGGTTCAGGAGTTAGTCGACCAACAGGAATTTCTTTTTTATGTGAATCGCCTAAAATAAAATTACTAGTAAAATTTAAAGAAGAAGGACGTAAACCAACTACAACAGTGGTTCTTAACCTGGGGTTCGCGGACCCCCAAGGGGTCCGTGAGATGGTTTCAGGGGGTCCACGGAGGGAAATATGTTAAGTATCATTAACCAACAGAAGAATATTTTTAAGTTTCTTAACCGTTTTTACAATCCTGCATACGAGTGCATGCAGTTTATTACACCTTAATTATGCCAAGAACAATTACTTTTGTGATTGTCTTCCCTACTGTGACATCATAACACACATGGAAAATAGACTTTATAGGACAAGTGATTTGTGAAGTTATATATACCAGACATATTATCAATTCGATGTGTTGGCCACTACAATACAGAAACGTCATTGATTTTAAAGGGGGGGTCTATAGACTTACAAAATTCATAAAAGGGGTCCGTGACTACAAAAAGGTTAAGAACCACTGAACTACAGCCTTTAAAAAAAGCATGCCAAATATTTAGTAAATAAAATGCTTAACATCTACTGAAATGCTTTTAAATATTACAAAACATCATGAATTTTGATTGATGTGCATCAGTCTGTTCATTTGAAAACGCAGATTGCAATAAAATCCAGGAAGTAAGTGGGAAGAGGAAATGACACGCATAAACCACTCTACTGTTTAGAAATTCCTTTACTATGGCAACCAGACTGCATTTTAGTATAAATCACACGACTGTTATTTTTTCAAAACAATAATACAACAAAATATTTTTTTGTCAGAAATGTTTCATAGATTTAAATTCTCGGTTTCAATTCAGCGTGTCAGTCAGTGGAAACTATAAGTCCTCACACAAACTTCCATTAATTACCTTCACTTGGAACAGGTTTAGTGGCAGTTTGTTCTGTGTCTTCCATTCCAAAACTAGTAGTTTGCTGTGATGGCGTACACGACCTTGGTCTGGGTGATTCTTGCTAAAATACGTTTTTCACAAGTTAGAAATAAAAAATACCCAATATTATGATCAATGAACATGTATAATTTTTGTCAGCACAGTTACAACCTGCAGAGCATTACCGGCTTATTATTTATTACCTGTTTATTATGACTACTTTCATTTTTAGGTTAATGCTTTTGCTACATCCCTGCCACAATTTAACACAAGGTGTTGTGAAATTCACCCTGAATGTTTTGGAAGCTAATAGACCATTATATTTTAGCTTAGTGATGTCTGTTTCAAGCTTTTGACAATCATGATGTTGATGCACATAAGTTTCATCCGATTTCTTTAACATTCCTAAATAACCATGGCCATCCAGTGTAATTTCCCACTTACCATAATAGTGTTGGAAAGCAAAACAGATTCCACTTCCTTGTTTGGACTGCCCAGATTTCCTGAATCAGGGTTTAGATGACGACTTTTTTGACGCCTTGTAAACTCTCGAATCAGGGCAGGTGCTCTCCGAGAGCCGGACCATTTTAAGGTCTTATTACGTTTTAGTGAACTAGGTGCATTAGTAATGTCTGAGTCAACATTTAATAGGCCTGATTCATTGCTTTCTGTTTCTGGTGCATCTGTTTGGCCATCATTGTTTTGTATTAGTTGTTCAGTAGTTGAAACTTCATTAATAACATCTGCCATGGTGGTCACAGTATCATCACTAATATTTCCTTCATCAGACTGTGTTGAAGAAAAGGAGCTTCCTGAATCAACATTTTTAAGATCTTCTATAGTTTGTAAAACTTTCTCATCCTTATGGTCTTGCTTGGGTGACAAAACAGGGGAGGGTTTGTTTTTTCTTGGCACTGGGACTGGTTTCTGAACCTCAACATCGGGCGTATCAATGTGGCTACTGGGACTGCTGGTTGCCAATCTTGATGGCTTATCTGGTGTTAGAAGACTGTTATTTCTCTCAGTGGTGGGAGTGTTTGCTCTTGAACTGCTTTTTACAGGTAAAAAGGAGCTCATGTCTTCCACAATTGACTCTTCAGTGAGTTTCATGTCCGAACTTGATGTACTGTATCGCTCCAATTTGTCTTTGGAGTGGCGACGGCCCATACCTAAACATTTTATTTTATTATTGAAAAAATGGCTGATAAACTAATCATTAAGACCAATAGTTTTACTATACTTAATTTAGATGCAAAATATTATGCAAAAACATTAATGATAACCAAGGAAATTTAAAAATGTTTTGCACAGGTATATTTACAATGAAACACCATAAACCCAAAGCCACTTTACTACATGTAACCTGCCGGATAGACTTTCAAGAGCACAATTAATGTTAATTGATCTTTTCAGTGACAGGAAGTTGGTACTTTAAGGGGTTTTTTTTTCAAACATACATACATACATACACAACTTCAACTTTTACCTGCAATTTTTGAAAGTAGTCCATGCTTTTTCTTATCATGCGATTTACTGTCAGACCTGTCCCTTGTCCCATCTTTACTGTTTTTGTTCACTTCCGACAATGGAATGAGTGTAGGCCTTCGTATCTGCCTCATATATTATAGAAAACTAAACACTTAGGAATCCGATGCAATCACACAAGAGTTAATATTACATTTTTGACATATATAAATTGTTGCTGCCAGGCAAAGCATTTGCCATAAGAGTATGATTTAGTTGATTACATTTTTGTTGACAACATTGCCAAAACGATTAAGTTTAAATGTGGTGTTAAGTCAACTATATATTAGATTATTGGAATTATATATTTATCTGTGTACAATACAAAAACATTATTGTGTTTAAGTTCAATACAGTGTTACTAGCATTATCTTCATGCAAAAAAGGACTACAACAGCAAAAACGCACATACATTAAACAGGGATAATTCCCAGTCAACTTACATATAAAAAATTATGACAATATTTAAATCAGTATTTGAAATGAAATTAAATTTCCCACAGTTCTTGTGTACTGAGGAGAAAGAAAACAACAGGAAATAGCTCATAACTACCCAGAACAAAAAATGCACACACTTACCACAGGCACTTCCTTATTGTTGTTAACCATGCTGTATACAGGATTATAAAAGAAAAGTGGCTTTGCCAAGCGCTTGCCAAGGTCCTCCATATTTTGATCACTTTCACTTTGCCTGTATGTTTTACAACAGCTTAGATATACACTAATAAAATAGCATTATGTACAATTAAATCCATGTGTACAACAAATACTGAATATCGCAATGTTAACATATGCTAGAATGCATGCTAGCAGACCAGAAAGGAAACGCTTCCTTGTTTCCACGTAGACATGACATTAGGCCAACTGATTTCACAGACTATATGCCCAGAATAGATTGTTACTGCAAGGCTACTGTAAAAGGATGAATTTGGAAGCTGTTCCAACTCCAGTAAAAACAAACCAATCACTGGCCATTCTGCCCTTTTTTATTCAGGCAGTATAACCCGGACAAAGATAATGCATTGTTCTGCTTTCCTTGGATAACCCCTAAGCTATTCAGGACAATACAGTCATGCAGAATCTTTCCTGGTTGGAGACTGGTTCACAATAAAATGACCACCGGAGTATTATACATTCTTAAAGTGATTCATGCTAGGTGTGTTGGCAAATACTTCCTTAAAGTGTCGTTTTACCACCTCCGGTAACCTGCTGTTTTACTGTGCTTGTAATACACAACTCGCTGTGACTCATCATCATCTAATATTGACAGCAATGGGTAGGCAGATTGTCTATATTTAAAACAATGCATTGTACCTGCCATCGTATTGCTCCCAGTTCGTTGCAAGGTCATCCAAGGTCGATCCCACGTCACTTGCAAATGCATCAAATAGCTAAAAATCCGTACATGTTTGTTAGCATACATTGTATGACTGCTTTTTTAAAACAAATGTGACACAAAAGCTTACATTGTTGTACATTGTAGATCCATCTTGTTTTTCCATTTTTAGCTTTAAATTTCATAAATTTGGCCGCATCTTTAATGAATAATAACTTTTTAGCCTAATATGGACACATAAACTTGAAAAAAAAAACTAATCAAATTACACTTTGCAATAAATTGGCAAAACAACAACTTTTCTAAAAGTATCTTCAACAAAAACAAATTTTAATTACTCTCCACATATAAACCCTACTCACTGTATGTTTTAAGCCTGGCCACTGCAGGCAATGTAGGCCACTAAAAAGGGTCGTAAGCAGGAAACGTGACATGAGACAATCGCTCGGCTGGTTCCTCTCTATGCATCCGCACTGTGATTTGAAGCCATTCACTCAATCTAATGAATTGCACATTTAGACAAGCCCCTAGTCATGACATGAATCAGAGAGAATTTTATTTTGGCGTTAAATGCCAGTAATAGAAAGTGGTATATTTGGTACTGTGTTTTGTGCATATTACACTTAATTAACATCTATAGTATAAATACTCTAGATATAATTTACACAATATACCCAATAACCATTCTGGCAACCTATAAATGAATGTTTTATGTGGGCATAAATATTCACACTTTTTTTGACAACTGGCTTGTAAATAATTATGTTTAAAGCAATTCAACAACAACAAACAAAATGATAACAATCGACAAGATTTAAATTGAGATATGCTTCAAAAACAATTATGTGTGGTTTATGATTATAATAGTCAATCATTTTTTATGATATGTATATTTCAGCTGATGAAGTATGAAATTGCAAAATTTAACTAAAACAAATGGATTGCAGAGCCTGACTTTGTTACTTTTTTATAGACATAAAAAGCAATATCAGAGCTAAAACCTGTGTTGCCTGTTCAAGGATTTTTTTATAGTGCATAGTTTGTTTTAATATTCTCAGCAAAAAAAGTATTTTATTCTGTGATATATCTTAGAAAACTTTATAATGTCAACAGTATACATAAGTCAAAAAACATCTACATTATTTGGTCATCAATCTGTACACCTAATACAGTATGTGTACAGTGCTCTAAACAGAAGTGCAGAAAACAGCATATTGCTAACACATTTAATCTAGTGCTTAATACTTACCTGCACAAACAGTTGTGTGTTCTCTTTGCTCTTGCACACTTTTCAATACACTGTGTTTGATTAGCAAGCAAAGGCATATTAGAACTTTTCACATCCATCACTTTTTAATACACTATTTGTAAAAGGGGTAAAAAATAAACCAATAAAAAATCTTCTGCAAACTAGTTTTATATGTCTTTACAAAGTCCGGTGCACAATTGAAAAACTTCTTCCTGCAAAGGTTGGACATTTTTTCTTCCAATCCCATCTAATCAAACACAACAAATGATATAAAAATTCCAAAATTGTGTTGCTAACTGTGCAAACATTTCTTTTTAAGCAAAATCATTCAATATATTCAACTCTTTGACATTAAAATACCCCCAAATACATTTAAATTGAAGGAAATGAACATTGTGAATTTTGAAAGCACCAATAAAATTAATTTTTAAGTAAGAAAATTGTATGCAGCATGTTTATGATTAAACTACCTGTCTGATGAATGACTTGTTCATTGTCGAATTCTTGAGGTTAAATAAAGAAGGTGTATTTAAATTTTGTATGATTCTTTTAGAACACTTAAATCATGTTTAACTTCCTAACGAAGTAATTTAATACGAGTGTATTTTGTCTATTGCAATACACAAGTTGAATGATAACAATAAATATGCAACATGATGTGGACAAAACAATTGTTCAGTATTTTGCAACTTTCCTAAGTTGTGGCCATTAGAAACTAAACCAACACACAAAAACAATCATCCTTACAAAAATTAATTTAAATGCAAAAGAAGAACAATACTGAACACAAGTTTTGATTGAAATAAAATCTCAGGAATTCCCTATTACGATTTGTTACTATTCGACTTTCACACACATCACAGAAGATATTGCTAATTAATCGAATTGTTTTGTCCCGCATTTTTTCACCACAGACAGGAGCTTGTCACTGTTTGGGGTATTCCCCTGTTTTAGAACTTTTAATATCACGTGACTTTAAAGCATCGTCTTCATCCAACCGTGTCCTTTTTTAGGATCGTTTGTTGTGAGTTTTGTGACTGGAAGGTAGAATAAATTGGTTAGTGGTTACATAAAAAAAGATTATGCAGAAAAATACATTGCGGGCGCTGTGTAGAACTCAAATGTGTTCTTTAATTGGATGTAGTCAATTTGTCTTGTAATTTTTATGTGGTGAATGCACCAGCATTGCAAATTATGATTCAACTTTACTAATTTAAAAAAGTAGTTAGATGGGCACCTCTAAAATACGCTCTACTTTGCGAATGCTTTAAGAATGTTGATCTAGCCCTAACCATCAGTATGTTTTATTTGCATATTTTAGAGTGCCCCGGTTACATGCTGAGTGCTGTGTGTTTGTATTTGTATGCTTTTTTAACGAATGCTTTTTGCTTGTATATATTTGCATTCAACAACATTATAGGTCATGGCTAGCAACGATAACAGTGCAGACAGTACTATGAGTCCCCCGCCCTATTCTGCGGACTCATCAAGGCATCGAAGATCTCCACAGGAACATGATGAAGTTCTTGAACAAGATAAAGGAACCACTGAACCACAAACAACAGTTCAAAACACGAAAAATCTACCCCAAAATAAAGAATCACCCTCTCAAATTACTGTTGTTGATTCAAATGTTGAAGGACATCGATCTCCATCCCCAAGACCTGAACCTAAACCAAGAGTTGTTTTGAAACGGTTGTCATCGAGCAGTCAAGACAACATTCCTATACCGAAAGTCAACTGCCCTGAGAAAATAGTAAGCACAAAAATAAAATATATTTCTTTTTTGTTAAAACAATGGTAACACTACAAAAGAAGTTTCATCAAAACACAACTACCTGGAAGCTTGAGTCAAAACAACAGTGATTGTTCAAATGTTTGCAATAAAAATGTAAACTATTTTAAATTACATACATAACACCATTTAACCTTTGTGCAAAAAGGATCCTGTCTTATCTGCCATTATTTGTGGATAGTATCTAGTTTTCAATATATTATGCTTTGTGAAGATAAGTGCTTGAAAACTTTTAAATATTTGAACAGAATGTTGAAACAAACTTCTTTTGGTTTCTGTAAAGTAATCTTTCTTTTCTTTTTATAGATTCTGTGTGTGGACCACTCTAGTTCAATGTTTCTCAAGCATTTTCGTAAGACTGCACAAACAATAAAGCAAACATCACCAATTCAAGTGCTAAATGGAGCGATTCGTCAGTTTGTAATGACAAAGTCTTTAATTGACAAGCGCCATGAATACTCCCTATTCATGTTAAATGATAATGCTCAATTGGTATGTTCCATCTTCAGTTTTACTTTCTTGTACTGTTACATATTTTCAATAATCAACAACTTCTGACAGTATCATGATGTTGTCTCTTATATAATCTAAATACTCACACTGATACTCTAACACTTTGTCTAATCTAAAGTCTTTCTTACTTGCGCTGTCTTGTTTAAAATTGATCACAACTTTTTGCTTCATGTCAAGTCAAAAATGTGAAATCAAAAATGTGTTTTTGTTTTACATGTATAGATTTCTGACTTCAGCAATCAGGCCAATGACATTATGTTTATGATGCAAGACATTACCAATACAACCAAACCAAAGGAAAACCAGGATACAGAGGGTCAAAGCTCCGTTGATATTTCTCAGCTGTTTGATCAAATCGAAAATCATGTAACCCTTCCTGTTGTAAAGAATCCGTCTCAAACTCCACCACCCTATGTTGTACGCTTGATTTTTATTTACGGAAGATCACAATGTAAAATAGAGTTCCTAAATGGTCGGGAGGTAAGTGTGGCAACCCTATACAGTTTTGCCACATCAAAAACCTAAATTTTTACCAACCTTCAATTGGCAAAATTTGGATTAACGTGGTGCAACCATATTTAACATTCAAGACAAAACAGTTTTTTGCTCTAGGCTTAAAATCTATTTACATTCATAACCTTAACTGTATGATATAAGTTGCATTTAAAGGTATTAACTACACCCAATGGTGGGATTCAGTCGGTGTGCACCGGTTTGATAGAATCGTCTCACGAAATTTTAGGAGATTAGCTAACCGGTTAGCATTACTGGTTACTGTCAACGGACTTTTTGTAACAGAATCGGCTGAAAAATATGACTTTTGTGAAAGAACTGACTGATAAAAAGTTTCAATCCCACCACTGACAACACCTTTATACTTTAAGAGTTACCAGAAGCTTGTAAAAAGCCCTTACTTTTTCATGGACTCCATATACATACATGAAGAGCCATCAGAAGACAACAAAGTGACTGTAAGTATATAATCAATACATAATTTGCTCAGAAACCAACCCATCCGTTTTTTTTAGGATGTCTTTACTGGTCTTTGCGAGTTAGACGCCAATGGAAATTCTTACATTTTAGAAGTTGGATTAGACAGCAGTATGTCTGTACTGTACAATGCTCTTGCTAAATTGCTTGCTCATCCATTACAAAGGCAACGACAACCAGTGAATTTCAACTACGACATACTCAGTTTGGAGTAACAATGTCATTTTTGATGCAGTTGTGTAGGTTTATAACTTACATACATATTTTTGTGCAGTGTGCACAGACTGATTTGCAAATGCGCAATTTTGGTTTTGTGTTTATACACTGGACAACATTTAAGCACTTGTTTTAACAATCTGTTGTATGTCTGTCTTGAAGACTGTGTATTTGTTTATCTTTTGAAGCAAGCAGCAAGTTAATGTTGGTGGTATGTTTGACACAACATATGCTACACAAATGAGAAATAAAAATTGTTGCTGCAAATCTATGAAAACAGTTTATTGGAAAAATGCACAACAACAGTTTTAAACAGAGCAAATAAATTCTAGTAGATAAAATATTCTGCATAAAATTAGTACACATCAAAAGCTGTAGGAACTGGAAGTCCTCTTTCCATTGCATGTCTAACCTCCCAGCGAAGAGCAGAACGCTTTTTACTGGTTGGTACAACATATGTGTTGGGCACATACACTCTTTGAGGTTTCTGCAAGCATAAGTAGAATTACTGAGAGCAGTCCACAAAAGTACAAAAAAAAAAATTTTCTATTTTGGGGCCCTGTGGGTAAACCACTGGGTCATTTGGGTCAAACTTTAGTAGCAGCAACTTTGGATAACTCACTAACATGTGTGTAAATTTGAATAAGTTTAGAGCACTCTTTATTGACCAAACCAGTGTTTGACAGAATTATTTTTTAAAGAGGCGAAAGATATTAACATAATGTAGAGCTCAGTCATTCTACTTATCCAATCAAGCATTTTCCCCTGAAGCAGAAAGTGTAACAATAGCTTTGAAAATACACAGTTATATACATACCGGTGCAGGCTCTTCTTTGTACATCATTTGGGCTTTCACTTCCCATCGAAGTTCCTTATGGGACTTTTCTCCTGGTGCTTTCACATTAGTCCAGAAGTCCTTGTACTGGTGATACCTACACATTTCAATCAACTTGCAGATGTAATTTTATTACAGTTTTCAACAGTTCAGAGTTTACACATTTTAATTTGTGAAACCAGTACAGCAAGCAAATTGGAGAAAAAAAACTAAACACACTTTTCCAGGTAATGGTGTATATACAGGAAATTTATTCTGGTCATGACCCTTCTTTAAAGCTTCTAATAATACAACTGTCTGTAATATCATACCTGTTGACTGGATCAGTCTTTTTAATATTTCTGGTATGGGGATGACTTGTGTTTGGTCGTATATCTAGAAAAGAAGATCAACATCTTTAAAATATTCTCAAAAAAATTTTTTTTTTCATATTTACGAGCAGTTTGCAGCAAGTTTACGAACACAACAATGTTCTAAACAGCCTTTCACAGACTGTTTTATAAAAACAAATTTGTATTCAGAATGGGATAAATACTGCAAATGTTTTTATTGGCCAACCACTGTCTCATGTTATTTCTTGATTGTTAGTCAAGGCATACTTGGGGTATTAAAAAAGGCACATGCTTACATGATGGAGGTTGATCAGGGCTGACAAATGCTTCAAAGTTAACATCCTTCTTAAACTGCAAAAGAAAGAAAATGTGTTGTCACAAACCTTCTTTTACAACAGGAGAAAAAATATTGACACAATAATTGGTTTATTTCCACATTGCAGCAACAGTCCATCCTGGAAAAAGGATGTGTACAAGCACATTTCCTGTATTTAGTCAACTGCAAAGTAAAGATGTTTAATAACATAATCGTTCATTTTTATTCACCATTGGTCGAGCACTGTGCGGCCTTGGAGGAAGTTGAAGTTTTTGTGTGGGATGTAAGAGTCTTGGATCCGAGTCATCAACTGACAAGTTATTCATGCGATATGTGCCTTGCTGGTCTTTTATCAGGGATTCATCATAAATCCTTGGCGTTCCATCACTCTGTTTTCTAAGACAAAATATTCAAACATAGGTTATGGTTTTCACTTCTGTTAGCAGGTATGTTAAATGAAACATTTTTTCATATCCCATCGTAACGAGCCAGAACCCAAGTATTCGATACAAGCACCACAATTTTTTATGCTTGGCCAATGCTGACCAAAAAAGATCATTTTGGAATTAAAATATGCTTTGAACTATTCCACCCATACGCAACATGAGTAATGGGAAGAAATGAGGAAATAAAACAAGTGTTTTAAACTAGAAGGGTGGCTTAGCACATATTGCCATTGCACATACACTATTACCTACTTTAAAACATTAATATATTTCCTACACTTATTTTATAATGAGACCATATTATCTACTGTCTTTATAACCTTGGTTGTTTCTGCAGGCAGAAACTCATGGGTCCCCACACATGCAAAGTTGTAAATAATGCATTTCAAGAGATAACTATGAGAAAAATTGTTGTTGTAAGGTAAAACACAGTGACTGGTACTGAGCATAAATAAATATGCTGTATGGACTACAAACTATTCAAATTTCATTCCATTCATCGAAATAGCATATTTATTTACGCTCGGTTCTGGTCACTGTGTTTTATCTGACAACAACAAACTTTCTCATAGTTATGAATAGTATATTCATTCCATTCACACAAGGTTTTTCTCTGTCTGAGAAAAAAGGCTAAACACAACAATCAGCTCCTTTTAATTGCGAATCGCACCTGATTGTAGGGGGTAGTGGGGTAAATGATAGTGCTACAGGGTAAAACAACAATCGACACCTATAAGCGGCACACTCCAGAAGCTGTCCAAATTTTATTCAATTCAGACATTGTTGGACCCATATTGGGGGCATTTTGGGGGCTAAATTGACCCATTTTGGGGGCTAGTGGGGTGAATGTTGGGGGCACAGGGTTGAACAAAATAATGGACAACTATAAATAGCACACTATAAACTGTTGAAATTTTATCCAATTCGGACATTGTTTAAAACATTCACCCATTTTGGGGGGCTAGAGAAGTAATATTGGGGCTACTGGGTTAAACACAACAATTGTCACCTATAAATGACAAATTCTACAAGATGTCCAAATTTCATCTAATTCCGACACCGTTTAAAAAACTCACCCATTTTAGGGGGTTAGTGGGGCAATTAATGGGGTTCTACATCCAAAAGTAAAAAATATGAAATTACAATGACCCAATCAACATTAACGTAAAATTTTATCCAAATCGGCCAATGTTTAAATTTCTGGCCACTAGAGGTGTTTTAGCAACATTTGTTAACACATCTGACGTCATAAGGCTGTTAACATAAAAAACTGACACCCCTCAGGACGTTTTGGTCATCGGTCGACCTTTGGAAAGATTGCGTAACCCAGTTTTGGCAGCAGCCCACTGTGTACAACAACTGCATGTGGTTAAATAGAAGTGTACTGTTCAAACGAAAACCACTCGCCTACGAGAATTTCGTTAACGCTGGGATACTTGAATACCACCAAATTATTGACAACAAATCGGAATATCAAACTTTCAATAAACTTTGCGAAATTTACGATTTGGCAAACACCAGTAAAAATCATTCTGACTACCAGTGTCTAATCGCGGCTATTCCCACTACATGGGAAACACACACCTCAAGTAAAATTTGCAGACAAACTTCCATAGAAAAAATATTGGAAGGTATACGCAACAAATTACCAAATAGCAAAAATGCATACCAGTTTTTCGCGTCAATAAACGTACAGCGGCCGACCAAACAAGAAAATAAATGGGAAGAGATTTTACAATGGGAACCGCTCGCCACTGAAAAATGGGAAGAAATGTACAAAAATCTATACGATTGCACAGTGGAAACAAAATTACGCTCCTTTCAAATTAAGATTAATCTTAGGGCTATTGTTCTAAACGATGCCCTTTTTGGCTTCGGGATTGCTGATGGCGATGAGTGCACTTTTTGCAGCGTGTGCAAAGAAACTATGTTACATCTATTTTGTGAATGTGTATATGTGCAGGCATACTGGGAGGATGTTAGTTCATGGATCGACAGTGTTCTAGGCTGCCGAATCATTTTAAATAATGGTATAAAGACGTTTGGACTTCATAATGAAAAATTTGATCAATATTTTTTGAAACTTGTAAATTGCATGCTTTTAAATGCCAGATTTGTCATCTACAGATGTAAACTACAAAAACTAAAACCAAAAGTAGACATGTTTTTGTATGAAGTAAAACGTTGCCAACGTAACGAAAAAATCATAGCAACGAAAAATGATAGTCTGTCTAAGTATAAATTAAAGTGGAATGCGCACTTGCGTTAATTGCCTTTGTGTTTGTTCGCTACTGTGTGTTCCTATGTTGTTATTTTGTCATTTCTATGTTTTATCGCCAATAAAAAAAAAAAAAAAAAAAAAAAAAAAAAAAAAAATAAGGCTGTTAACATCCCTCTAATTGGCATGTGCAAAAACACCCTCCCAGTAATGCACAAACACAAGTAGCATATTCTCTGTTACCTTTATTATACTGTTACTCCACAGAATTTTTTCGTTTGTGGTGCGCAGCAACATGCAAAAACGTTTTACATTTTGGGGGCTAGCGGGGTAAATACTGGGTTATTAACTCAAACGAAGCGGATGGCACATCTACATAACTATATCTACCATCTGCGAAAGTTTTATCCAAATCCACCAAAGATTTCATGCCAAAAGTGCATGGAAACGCTTCGGCAGAAAAAAGAAAAAAAGAAGAAAAAAACAGAGTGAAATCAAGATGTGTCCCCTTCAGGGAAGGGGACCCATAATTAGTTGCAGTTGTTACTTAAAAAGCATGGGAGTTTCTAATGGGCATTAGCTTGCCTCACATGTTGTGCAAAAGGGACTTTTAGAGTTCATAATAAGCAAAAAACCTACAGTGAAAATCAAAGTGTTTGTGACATCACAATACATTCAGCATGATTGACCGTGAACCGAGCATTAACATGAAATACTCGACCAAACAGAACTGCAATTTCAGCCCATCCCTATTATCTTTGTAGAACTTTCTTTTTGCAGTAACTTTCAAAAATGTTGTGGCCAAATATTACACAAAACTGTAACTGCTCTATATCAGTACTTTAATTTTTTACCTCAGTACTTTCCGTTTTCTGATAACCTTTCCTTTAGCCTGGACAGAACTGTCAACAGATTCTGTGTCAGATTCATGTTGAGATGAGTCTGTTATGAAATGGGAGGGAGTTTCTGGAGTGTCAACAGATTTTGGTCTGTACTGTTGAATTTGAGGCTGGGGTACATAGTTCTCCTGAAAAAAAATTCTTCTTTAATAAACTTAGGCTTCTTACAGCAATGTTATGACATAAACCAACCTTGTCAACAGTTGGGTATTGTGAGGAAATTTCAGATATTCTTGATGGTTCCTGGGTGTCTGTTGAATCTGATATCCTTACTGGTCTTGAAGGAACCTTAAAATGTACAAGGTATGTAAACATGTTTTGACAATACAATACTTTACAAGCTTGTTTTATTAGAGAGAAAAACATCAAGTTAATTTTTAATATTTGTGTCCTAATTTCAAACTTTTAACAAGCAGCACCGGAGTGGTAATCCTGGTTGCAAATGTTTGAATTATTATTTACTTTAGTGGACAATGACCACAAAAACATTTTACATACTTTCAGGTGTGGTTGGAAGCGATTCAAAGATGAATAGGGCATAGACGATCCAGATGTTTTGTTTCTGTCACTTTCACTAAAATCTGCAACATGTATGTATGTTTTAGGGTTCCTCTATTTCTGGACTTTTTCGTTTCTCGAGAAACGAGAAATTAAAAATTCATTTCTCGAGAATCTCGAGAGTCTCGAATTTTTTATTTAAGCCGATTTTCTAACAAAAACAAACACAAAAAAAACCATTGTACGTTTTTTCGCTTCTAGTAGCGATCGCAAGTAGTGATTCGCTAGCAAACCAGCAAAAAACAAAGCGACTGTTATATCTAACGCAACCAGGTGTGACTTCTGTTTGGGATAGGTGAAAGTTTAGTGGCAATCGTCCGTTAAAAATCGCTGTTTAGGAAGCAAAATAAGAAAGTAATGTGCCCAGTGCGTTCTAGAGGCGAGTTGAAACGAAAAATAATAAGAGGTGTCACAGTTACTTTTTGTTTATGACACGTGACATAATTTTTCTCAAGAAATTTTTATTTATTTCTCAAGAATCGAGACTAGATTTTTTCGAGATTTCTCGAGAAGGAACTCTAGTATGTTTGGAATTTGGTTTGTTGTAGACACAAAGAATGCTAAAAGATAACATCCTTATTGCAAAAATTATATGTGTGAACGTTTTGTAAAAGTCAGGTTAGTTTATCGCAAAACCAACAGATAGGTGTAACATAACCTTGTGGATTAGTCATAAATAATGCACCTGAATTTGAGCTTGGTGAAGAGACGCCAGTAAACCAAGAAGAACTTCCACTTAAAGATCTGTCGTGCTCAATCAGTCTGTGCAAATCTGAAAAAAAACAGAGTCAATTGATTGTACCTGGCTGTAAACTCTTCATACAAAACCCAAAATTTCAATTAAAGTTACAAATATAGCAAGCAATCTTAAAGATTCTTCACTCAATCATATGAAATAGTTTTTTTGTAATATATTTTATGCGCATTTTTCGAAAATTTTTACAGTTTAAGCACAAAGTCCAAACGAAAAGGCATTAACCTTTTTTGAACTGCTTCATCCGTGCTTCAGAAACATTTGCATATCCCAATGCAGCAAGTTGGCTCTTGATTTCATTATCACTGAACTCCAGAGAATCCATTTAAAATCTGATTATATCGTTTCTTTTAAATCTGATTATCTTGTTCCTAATTCCTATGTGTAAATCAAATCTTTCAAAGCAAGAACGTGCTGTTATTAACTGTGCAGAGCAAAGCAACGTTTTAAACTTACGTTTAATGGCCAGACAAAACAATGTCAGATATGAGATATTTTGATAATTATTACTTTAAGAGCGTTTGCGCCGTTACATTAGTAGACAACGATCTTAATTGTTTTAAAAACCTCACTTAGCTTAAGTTAATTTTAACTCGACACGAATAACATTAAAGTTTGTATATTTTTATGAGTAGATCGTTAAGTCAAAGCAGTTTCAAAACCTTCGTTTTCAAATCAACCCGCAAGCAGTTTCGTTCTGCATCAATGGTGTTCACCGTTGGTCAGTCAACCGCAACACGACTAGGGCAAGGCAAAATTATATATATTGGGGAGTAGTTATCAACAACTTTCAAACATTGGAAACCCATCACCCGGACAAAGTATAAGATTCAACTTCAGAAAAGTGTTTAAATCAAATCAATTTTGGAAGTTTAAAATACAGGCATGTTGATCGCCCAGAACTCTCAGGCAGAATTTTCTTGCAAAGCACGAGTAATTTTTTGCTTTGACATTTAATTAATAAAAAGATTCTGCTTTGTGGCCCTCTTGTGGCACACTATTTAACAAACAATCCTGTTCCTATGTCTTCTAACATTAAGCTTTTGCATTATCAGTTATCACACAATTGGCAACTAAAATTTGTTCTATTAAGCCGGTCCGCACAGGAAACCCGATTAGAATATTTCTAAGCATGATCAAGCTTGCATGCCTTTTTGTGTAAACCATAATGCTGTTAATGGATGTATTTTCTGCCTAGGCATACACAGCAAAGCATAAAGTTGTAAACAAGAAAATAGCGTGGTAAAAAGAGTATGATACATAACGCTCGATTGAAGCCTGTGACAAATCTTTACCTTTAATCGAAGCATGCCCCTAGGACACTGTGGCCTTTGTTGCTCACAAAATAAAATAAAACTCCAATAGCTTGCTCCAAATAAATGGATCACTCAGTATTTTGAAGTGAAAAAAGGGTTTTCAGTGGGAAAATCCCATTTGGACACCTACTACCAATAATTATAGTGCTGCTCATTTTATGCTACACCCAACAGAACTTGTCCAAGTGCAGTTGTGCAAAATCTTGCCAAATCAAAAGTCAAAACACACTTTATAATATATGTATACAGGGCTGTAGAAGCGAGCACCACACAGAGCTGTTACAACAACATAAAATAAAAACAAAAAATATTAACAACCAATGTGTACACTGCTACATGCAAATGTATTTTGTGGAGTCCTGCTTTATTGCAGGCATTTACCTATAGAGTATAAATAAAATAAAATCTGTTAACTCATGAGCTGTTTAATGAGTTGTTCTTGATTTCAAGTGAATTGTTAATTTTCAAGTGGGTAGCATCTCGAACAGCGCGCATAGAATCTTCTGAATCATGTTTCTTGATGGGTGTGTCAACCATCTCCAAAGAGTGTACAATTTCTGGTTAATTGATAGTGATATATTATTAATAGTACAATATAATGTGTGGGTGGTACAATATTTTTATGCACTAATGCCTATCATGGCTACAATATCCATAATTTGGTGAAACAATAATTTAAGTTTTTAAGTACAGTATCAGCATATGGTAAAAAGATTATACAACTGTTTTTATGCTGTTATATATTTCATAATTTACTATACCTTCTACAACATGGTGATAGGCAAAGTGAAGATATAAAAGAAACAACATGTGTAGTGAAGCAATGGCAACACATAGCAGAAGTCTTTGTGACTTTCCAACTGTCCGTGAAAGCAGCACAGTGATCTATAAATGGTTAAAATACAAAGACTTTAAGGAGTGTATTCAAAAACTAAACGGTTTAAATCCAGGCTATCTCCCCTAAAATTTTATATGCCAAGCAAAAAACATTTGTTAAAATAATAACATGTCAATAAAGATATATACATGATGAAAATCTAAGATATGTAATGTATGCATTCCATTTACTACATGGGCTCTGGACTGCATTGCTAAAGAACAGGGTGTTAGAGACCTGGTTTAGATGTACATTTACCAAGCAAACTACTCACCATTCTTGCAGCAGATGCCCCAGCAATAAGAGCCCAAAGGACATAAAAAGTTCCATGGGAATAATGTGTAAAATGTCCGAAGAGAAGAATCACACAATGGCTTATCATACCATAGCCCTAAAAAGTTGTCATGTCAAAATGAGCAAAACTTTCTTGCTACATTCATTGTCTTACCAATAACGTGAGACACTGCACAATACTAATGTAAGCATTGCATAGAAATGCTAGAAAGTACATAAAGCCTGAAACTCCAAACCAATAACCAAAACATATTCCAAAAGCTGTTCCCATTAAAGTCCCTTGTTGCTGCAAAACAGTAAACATGTAGATGCAGAAGAGGGGAGCAAAATGTGTTGCCAAACATGCAGTATATAAAAAAACAGGATTAGGCACAAAGTGTTGTTTACATCAGAAGTAAATATTGTTAGTAAAAACATAATAAATCATTAGGAGACTCTCTCTCCTACTTTTACATCTTTGCCACAAAAGTTTAGCACAATCAAATAGAAGTCTTACCAAAACAGTGCCAGACGTCTTCATGTTCATTAATAAAATGGCAATTAGTGTGAAAACTGTCATCAGCGGTCCATACAGCTCACTTGGTATTTTCTGCAATGCAATACTATTAGACATTCACATCACTAATGTTGTTGTTTTATATGGATTACAAAAATATACCTGAGCTGTGGATAAATTCTTCAATGGTACAAATGAGTAAGCACATCTCCAAAGTAGTGTTTTAGGATCAATGTCAAAATATGGTCGAAGTATGTCAATGTTTCCATAAACATCAATCATTTTTTTGGCCTGTTGTTGGCCACTCTGCCACATCTGAATTAATATAATTCACATACTGTAAAATGCTTTGTTGGCATTCAATACTGAAGCACTGTATGAAAAAGGCTATATTCATGAACCTGTAACACCATGCTCTTCAATTGTCTCCTCCCCAGAGTAAACAAGAGGAGTTTCAATTAATATTCTCACCTGATCAGCAACAACCTTTCCTAAGTTTCCACTAATGCCACCCATCATGCCAGAAGGATCCTGCTGCTCCTGACGGCGACTTCCATTGGTGTCCTTCATCCGGTGGTTGACATCCCCAACATCTTCAAAACTCGAGGTTGCAGATGAATCTTCCACATTACTCATGTCGATAATTGCAGTACTGGTTGGGTGGGACATCTGAAGAGGTGAACAAAATCACAAACCATGTGCAAGAATAAATCCAATAAAACTGAATGGTTTGTACAGCTCATAAATGCCTTCATTCAGAGTTGATGTAAATTGCAATATATTACAATCATTGTGAGAAATATGAATTGTTTGCGGTAATAGGCCTAAAGTTGAAAACACTTTTCACACAGCACACAAAAACTCAGAAATGCTACAAAGTTAATTTCTTACCGCTGGTCCAGTTGTTTGTTCATCACCACTGCTAAATCCACCCCATTCATCGCGATTAAAAGACATTGCCAGTTTGTAGAGGATGAATTTTAGATAAAACCTAATCCATTACTTTCAAATTTTCAATAATCCAAAAGGCGTTATTATAGGATTAACAAACAATCCTACAAACGAAAATGCAAATTACACATGCCGCAACCGCACTACTACAAAAACTGATGGCTACGCATTTAGCGTATATATTGCATTTAATTAAAAACCTGCAAAAGTTTGTATTTTTTTACCGCAAGCAACAAAGTACTAAATTTTAAAACAAATAATTAAGTTCATTAGCCAAAAGTCATCTCGTTGCATCAAAGTTTCGACGTAGGCAGTGTTTCGAAAAATATTTTTCATAAACATCACAAAACAAAAAAAGTATTTTATTGATTTACAGGTTAGATCAGTGGTTCCCAACCTTTTTGTAGTCACGGACCCCTTTTATAAATTTTATAGGTCCGCGGACCCCCAACATAATTTAGTCTTGTTATGATTTTCGTTTCCTGCATTATATATACATTATTATACTTTCGCTTTGGGGGCAGAATTTAATCAACCTTCACAGACCTTCAATCTCAATACATTTCTGTACTGTAGCAGTCAATGCAACAAAGAGATAAATTTTCTGGTGTACAAACGTAAACAAAGCACACTAATTGTTAATGTGTTTTGTGATGTCACAATGGATATAACAATCACAAGTTTTCCGGATCCAAGGATCTGCTAAATAGTTTGCACTCATATGCAGAATTGTAAAAACGGTTTGGGAACTTAAAAATATTGTACTGCTGGTAATGCTAACTACAAATGTTTGCCTCCACGGACCCCCTGAAACCATCTTACGGACCCCTTGGGGGTCCGCGAACCCCAGGTTGGGAACCACTGGGTTAGATGTTCCAGTAATTTGAATTCATGGTGTATTACTTTTAAACCTAAGCTGTTCCAAAATTTTATGTTCTTGAAAATTCATAATCGATTTTTTGTGTTCGTAGTTTGCATTTCAATAAGCGGCAAAAATACAGCATTGGCAAACTGTTCTACTTGTTCTTATATTTACCAAAAACTGCGAAATATTTTCTAATCTTCTACATTGGAGAAAACCAAGACCACTTAAATTAGGGGAAAACAACACATTTGAAAAGAAACTTGACTAAAAACCAACGGTATTTAAAAAAAACTGGCGCCTTCATGTTTTGTTGAAACCAGGGAGTCGAACCGGAACTGAACCCGAACCCGCGAACCGGTTTGAGCGGTTAATTTCATTAAACCCGAACCGCTAGTTGCGATTTTCCAAAAACCCGAACCGGAGTTGAACCCCATATTTTGTTTGGCGTTGGACCCGAACCGAACCAGTAAAAAATGCAGTCTGTTTTATAATTTGTGATTTTTTCAAAACAGCGCACTGACGAATACACGACATAACACTTATACGGCGTGTCAAAAATAGCAGTGCACGGGCAAAGTTCTTTTGGGGTTTGATATAGCCAGGTGGATGATGGGTAGAGTTAAATTGAATTAAATTTGAACCGGTTTAAAAACCGCAAACCGGTTCGGAACGGATAATTTGCCTGAACCAGAACCAGAACATATACATTTTTAAAAACCTGAACCGAACCCGAACCCTTAAAAACAAACCAAGTGAACCCGAACCGAACCTGAACCCATATGATAAGCAGTTCACTCCCTGGTTGAAACTACAACATCAGCATGTCCCAAACAAATTTATTAGCGCAATGAAAACGGTCACAAATTAAGCAAGGTATAATTTGCAACAAAACTTTCTGTCAACATGGGTGTGAGGGTCTTCATTGCTCGCCAGTATATTTTTCCTATCTTCACAGCTTCCATTCCACCAAGACTATGTTTGAGCTTAATGTATTCAATCCAGAGACTTGGATCATCTTTTCCATAGTCATCTATTGCACGTTCGTAAAACTTAGTTGCGACCTGCGGTGCATCTAAGCAATTGACCACATTAAGTACACTCCTATATTGCTTCAAAGTTGGTTTCTGAAGTGGTGGTATACTCTCAATAAAGACCTGTCACAAAAAAATAACATGAAAACATTATCAATAGAATTATGCTTTGTCCAAGTTACACAAAAGTCAATAAACATGACTTAGTACAAGTTGGTGCCATTAAAAAGGTAATGACAAATGCAGTGGTGGTCCACCTGCTGTGCAATTGTAATTAGTGCAATAAACCCCAAAAATAGGATGACCTGCCTTACTCAAAGGAGAAAAAATAGCAGTTAGAAAGTTGTCCAGCCCTACATCTTGCAATGCACCAAACATTCGTACATGCTTGTGCAAGCCTGCAGTTTTGGACAATGCTAAACTGAGAACCTTCCGACATTGCTAAACCAAGAACCTTTAGTAAACTTGCCATTCCAAAGGGTCATTAAAATAGCATACCTCAGACCAGAGTCTATGCACTTAATTCTGTAAAGAAAAAGCAGCTTAAAGTTACAACAACTCACCTTATAAAGTTGGTTAATACCCATACTTCCTGAAATCCATTTCCAGTACAATTCTTGACAATCAATGGTGTCATCTTTGCCACATTTTTTAATAATATGCTGCAAGATGTGCTTTGCCATGACCGAATCATTTGCAGATATAGCATGTTGCAACCACAGGGCCCCAAGTTTTTTCAGACAATCCATATTGGATGAACATACAATAAACTGTTGTAACAGTTCATGTTTGTTAATTTTATCAGGCTCAGATTCTGACACTAATAGAGATAAAGCTGTAAACTTTAACAGCAAAGCAATATTGTTTAGTCTTTTAAAGGCACTTTCTATGATTGTATATGCTTCATTTAATGTTCCATTCTGAACAAGATGTTCTGCAAAGGCAATGTATCTGTCAGGAGTAAGTTTTTCAAGTTCATGAGCCCTGTGTGCAACTTTGAAAAACATTGTTTTTCGCTGTTGACAAACTGATTTCCATTCATTGCTGGTAGTTGGTGGTTCTTTTATGTGTAGAGCGTGCAAGAAATCAAAGTATTCTCCCCACATTTCAGTTGAGTTCAGTCGTTCCACTGCTTTTTCAAATTCTTCGCAGCAGAGTCTCTCTTGTTTCACAAGCATGTTGAGCCCATCAGGAGAATTAAAATCTGCAAATTTAGGAAAGTTTTAACATGGTCAAAGCCCTACAGATGAATTTTCTGTAGTGGCCCAGTAAAACCAAACAATAGATTTAAACCAAAACACTTGATTCATAAAAAAATTAGGTTGTCTTACCGATTGCAGGTTGCAGATGTAGTTTTGCAATTGCAGCATAAACTTTGGCCTTTTCACTGTAATTTTCTTTTAGATCTTCCACAATTTCAGTGATGATTTTGGCCACACAGGATGTTTTGGACAAAAACAGTGAAGCTATATCCAACATGCGAATGTGAAAGTCAACATCATCAGGGATAGACTTAATTGCATTTTTGTAAACAATTTTGGCTGCCCCTCCATTCAAAAAAATTGCTTCGCTTGGCCCCAAACTTGAAAAGCAAAAGAATATTTTAATCAGTTGTATACATAACATACTAATTTTGTCTGCATAAAAATTAGCCTGCTCTTTTCACCGTAAAAAACTACTGTTTGTTTATGTACTCTAAGACTGGTTACAGTAATCTAATGTAACACAGAACACACATTGAAAAGTTTAAATGTAAAAAAAACTTCCAAATAGTGAGAGTACCTGTACTACTGTGTAGGTTTGTTATACAATCCAACATTTCATGCAATATGTGTTCCTAATTTTAACAAAATCTTCCACTCACTGGTTGTCATATTTTTCACCCCTTTCCCCTGATAAGACGTTCAGTCGGTTTCTAATTTTTTCCAAGTAAAGTAACTCAGCTCTGAAATATTCAAGCCAAACATATTGGCTCATCGGAAAATTCTTTAAGGCCTGAAGAAAGAGTGAACGAGAATCTTCTACTGAGTCACCACACTCAAGTTGCCACTTTGCAGCAAGTACCCAAATTTTGGGTTTGTTTCCGTGTACCTAAAAATGAAGTGCCCTTGTTACAAATATGTTTCATGACCAGGGATGAAATAATTGAATCATTTTGACAAACATAATATCAAAAACCATGTTTTTATTTGTTGCGCAAAAAAAGTTTTAAAACCACTACATAAACCAAACAACACTTTTACACCGCAAGTACATTTTTTAAAATAAGGACCTGTAGAATTGTATATTTTACTGTGCACTCCCCCACTAAGACAACCATTTTGTATAATTTATGAAGCTTTATAATATTATGTAAAAATAAACACAAGACACCAAAAAATAAAACTTGTAATTTTTTGCAACTTTTAAAATTGGGATACATAAACCCCATCTTACCTGTAATAATTTTGTACAAAGTTTACTAAGTTGAACTTTTTTCTTCCATTTAATGCAAAACTGAGCATGAGATAGCCATAGCTTCAAATCACTTGCCCATCGAAAAGTTGCTTGCTTAAATAATCTGTAACACAAAACTTGGTTTAGATGTTATTTGCAAACACTGTGCACATACATAACAGGTCAAAAAAGTCAGTCACAAAAGTTTTAGTTTACAGGTCAAAACAGCTAAGGAATACCTGTGAATTCGAGCAACTATAGCAAACTCTATTTCATCCTTTTTAAAGTAATAATTCTCCCTCTTTCGTCGCTTATGAATAAGATCCAAAAGGCTTACTTCATACTGAATGTATGATAGGAAATCTTTTTTGTCTTTGGTTCTCCGAACAAGTTTGTACTCATGGGTGGTGCGCTTTTTTATGATTGCTTTCACCTTGGCATAAAGTAAGTTAGCTGCTTATAAAACAAAAACTAAATATATATATAAAGCTTTTTCCAACCTCTTTGTTTGAAAACAAGTTGACTCTTTGCATTTGCTCCAATTCTGGGAGCATTTGTTCAGTCCAATGATGCACATTTTCAGCCATATTTGAAAGCTTTAATTAACACCTACTTGTATGATACTATTCATGTACTTTGGACAACTAGAAAATAGAACATAGCACAAAGATCAACAAGAATAAAGTAAGTAGGTTTGGTTGGCACAAATTTAAAAAAAAAGTTATATTGGGGATTAATCGTACAGGTTCTGGCAGTGGTATTAAAAAGTGACACAATAATTGACCAAGCATCAAATATGGATATACGGAGACAATTTCACTAATTTACATTTTGTCTGGAACTTTGATAATGGCATACTGATACCACATCACTCAATACAAAAATTTGCTCATGCATGACTTTGTTGAAAAAATGTAATTAATTTTGGACACAATAAACAGATAGCCATACACCAAACAACTTTACAAAATTAAGTGTACATTTACTATTCAAATATATATATACTTTTCCATATTAATGAACACATTCACTAAAAAACAACAGTGTCAAGCCAGATGGCTTAAAACTAACCTCAGTTGTATACTTTAATATGGAATAAAAACACATATAATATATTTTAAATTCAGAACTTAAACGAAGCATAAATTGGCAGTTTTCTTTTGCCTGGATGAAACTAAACATATTAATTTTAATCAACTGCATCTCTTTTCCGCTTGCGGTGGCGTGATACAAATTCTGATGTTTCAAGCTTTCTGCTTTGCCCAACTTCCCACTGATGAAAACTCTGCAGTGACTTCTGTCCAATGCGATATAGAGTTCGTTCAACTTCATCAAGACCATCCATGCGCTGAGAAGTGTCACAGCCTAGAGCATTGCTTGACCAATCCATTATCCTGCGAAAGCGATCGCTAAAGGCTAGAACCAAAGTTTTTGCTAATAAAATTGATTCCCCATGTTCTAATGTCAGAAGTTGTTGTCCGAATGAATAAAAATGAGGTCCTAGTTTGTGAAGGTCCACCACACTGGCATCGGCTTTTAAAATCTCCCTGTAAGTGCTCTTGTATGGTTTTGTGAAGTCAGTGGTGATAAATTTTCTCCTCGAATGGGCAAGACTGCCAGCAAGCCACAGTGGCAAATCCATTTTTGTTCCAACATCAATGTCCTTTTTATGTGTGCTTGGATCAAGAAAACCCAACCCTTTCACTGACACTTGAAATGAACTTGGAATCTTTTCACTGGACATCAATATGTCATCAATGCTTAAATAGTTTTCGGTCATGCCCCCACCAGGAGGACAAAACAAACTCATTGTTATGCTACAAACCGTTCTGCAATGTAAGACACATTTTTATCATTTGTCAACTGTTGATTCCATAGCATTTTGATAACGTTGTTCTATTTTGCCTGTTTTGAAACTAGTTTTCGAATAAACAACACATGCATTTGCGGCCATGTCATTAAACAAAAAAATCTTACTTGAAATGCAACAATTAGTTTGGTTGTACTTAAGAACACTATACAGTATACACGGACTTGCAGAGTAATTTAATCATAAACATAGAATACATTTTGCAGACATTTCAACAATCATTACCAATGCACTGATGATGACAACAGTGATTGTTGATAACAACTAAATTTCTGTCTAATTAACGCAATAAAACACCGAGCAAAACTTACTAAATACAGTGGTAAAATGAAATGCGTCTGGATTCATCTGCATAATTTTAAATGTTATGCATCACAAAAACTACCCATCAATATTTGTTGTGCTGCACTTTCTTCATTTGGTAAAATAGTTTCTTATTAAAAATTGCCTCTATAACGTATACGCAGGATACATGCAGAACGAGTTAAGGAATGGCTATGAATACAGTGTGGCACAAGAAAACATAGTTGAAAGTTGAAACTGTTCAACTATTATGTCATGTCTGACATCTGACATGTCATTTGTCACGTGCGTGGTGGGATAATAAGGCAGCACAAAAACTCCCACCTAATTGTAGGATTGCCAAATCGCAGCCCCGGTAGTATGACTCCATGTTTTTACATCCAAACGTTTGAAAGTTTGAGACAATTGATGACAAGCAAAACGTAAAAGACTGTACACCAGTTGTTCCCAAACTTTTTTCTTTTAAGGCGCATTTTAGAAAAAACAAAAATTATTTGGCGCACTTCGAACATTTGAATAAAACATATATTGACAAAGGCACTAACTATGAGGTCATAAAGCCGCTATACAGGTCATTCTCATAGTTAAATAGCCTAGTTGAACATCTCAGAGACGTGGAGCATGTTGGCCTAGTGGTCTAAGCACCTGGTACTGCTACTCTACTTGATTGATTTTAATTTCAATATTTTTTGCGGCACACCTAATGACATCTCGCGGCACACCAGAGTGCCGCGGCGCATGCATTGGGAACCACTGCTGTACACAAACAAGCACATCAAACCAAAGAACCCTAGTTCTTTGATCAAACACACAACATGGGACTTTTTAAACTCATGCTTTGGGAATATTTATCCTGAAACCTGCAACCGACCCGGTCGTAAAATTGTCTTGTTTTTTTAAATATTATTTTTTTAAACCGCATTTTGTTTGTGCAATCTGTTTTTGTCTTGTTGCATTCTTTTTTTAAATTTGGATTCGACAACATTATTTATTTTTCGCAGGCGTTTACTGACCTGAAATGAATACAAAAACAAACAAGCTTCGATTGTTATTATATTTAACCTGTTGTACCTTTGAGAGCAAATTTGAATACCGTGCCGGACTGTATTTTTTATATTTAGTCTGACCACCGTGAGATAAAAAACAGGGAGTCAAATCGGAATTGAACCCGCCACTTAACCCGACCCGTAAATTGCATTTTCTCTTTAACCCGAACCGAAGTTAAATCTCATATTTTGTTTGTTTTAAACCGGAACCAAATCAGTGAAACTGCAGCCTGTAGTATTTTTGTGATCGAAACCCCAAAACCGATGAATTTCAGAACAACGTAGAAAAGAATCCGTGAGATAAAACCTATAGGCTAAATCCAATGCACAGTCAAAATTAAGTGATAAGGCTGTTAGATAATGTGTTGAATCAAAATTTAGCAACAGGGGTTTAAACCGTAACGAGTCAATTTGAAAACTTTTCAGCTCATGTTGAGTTGGATGCATTCAAGCGGAACGTCGCACTGTTTCGGATTTTGCTGTATAGCACTTCTTTATGCAGCCACTTTCGGAACATGAATCAAGAACAGGTAAAACAGTTCTACCAAAGAATGTTGTTTAAAAATTTATAAAATGAGCCATAAAACGCCAAACACTTTGTCAGGCGTATTCGCGACTCTCAGCTAATTCCGAGATATTTTGTACCAATACTGCGTTTGACCATTTTTTATGAACACGAACATACTACAGTTCGGTTTAAAATTGGTGAATATTGATGCCGGATAATGCTAATAACCCCTGATTTAATTGAAAAGCATAATGGTGTAAACCGAGAACGATTTGAAATAAGTTAATAGTTTTCCCGCTTTAGGACCAGCATCCTGTGTTTGAAAGGGTTTCTAGAAAGCGAGGCCTGGCATTTTTGTTGTCGACAAAATGATTCGTAGCATTAAACGAATTGGACAATGTACATCCGCATTTCACAAGTTTTGTAAGAGAGTTTATTGTGGGAACATATCTAACTGGATGTTACCCAGAACCTAGTAAATTTTGCAATATAAGCAGGGGTATCTTAATCATGGCAACACCAAAAGCATCAGTATGCAGCATTTATTCACGTATCTTGTCGTACTGTTGGTCCTGGGATCCCAGTTATCCTACGGCAAGCTAAAGTCCAAAGTACCGTGGCCTGAAACGCAACATGCCTGGCAAGTTTCGGGTGACTACTGGTATGATAGCAAGTTAAAGAAAGTACCCGGGACGATTGGGCTGACTACTGGTATGACAGCTAAGACAGAGAAAGTACCTGTTACGATTGGGCTGGCTACTGGCATGACAGCTAAGACAGAGAAAGTACCTGCTACGATTGGGCTGGCTACTGGCATGACAGCTAAGACAAAAAAAGTACCTGGTACGATTGGGCTGGCTACTGGCATGACAGCTAAGACAAAGAAAGTACCTGGTACGATTGGGCTGGCTTCTGGCATGACAGCTAAGACAAAGAAAGTACCTGGTACGATTGGGCTGATTGCTGTTATGACAGCTAAGGCAAAGAAGTCTCGCACCTGGTATGATTTGACTGCTGACTATTGGTACGATAGCAAGGCCAAGGTTGATCATACTTGGTACGATAACAAGGCCAAGATTGACCATACGTGGTATGATTCTGCTGACTACTGGTACGACGTTCAGGAAACTTAGGTAAATATAACTTACAATGCTTAATGTGGCATTTACTCAACTAAATTAAATAGAATTGTAACAGTTTTTTTTTAATATATTGTTTTATTGAATAAAAGCCTTTTCTATTGCAGGCAACAAGAGTATACACTCAGAAAAAGACAATGAAAATAAAACAACGATTTTTATTTTCATGTTGATTTTGCTGCACAAATAAACGATTTGAAAAGACTTGACTTTGTTAAAGATTATTAGTCGTATTAGCAGATTATTTATACTGCAGATTTCCAAAAAAACAATGAGAGATGTGAAATGGTACAATTAATTTAGATAATGATGTTAATCAAGATGTTACAATTCCATTCAAAACACAAACAGGTAAACAATAATTGATTGAGTCTCTTTAGAGCAGTGGTTCTTAATCTTATACAGACCGCGTACCGCCTGACAACTTTCTAAATCGCTGCGTATACCACCTATCCTAAACCATGTTTAAATGGATAGACCAAGAAATAGGCCCATTTTCTCGTCTTGACTAGCATATTTAGTAATTTCAAAAGATTGTACAAGACAAGAGTTTTGCCCAAACCAGGGGCGATCAGTTGGGTCAGTTGTGTTGCGATTTTAGATCGGACTCAAATTAGGTAGCCTATCACAGAAAACTGCTCTCGTACCACCTGAAAAGTTCCTGCATACCACAGTTTGAGAACCACTGCTTTAGTGAGTTAAATTCCAAAAACGTAAATTTGTGTTATTTTCTAGTAATGCACACTAGTTAAGTTCAAAAGTACCACAAATTTATTTGTAAAATTGCATCCACCATTATTTTTTCCTAAAAACCAAAATACAAAAACGGCAACGCTGCATTAATACGTAGTAGTTAGGCAGTAGTTTCTGTAAAAAGGGGTAGAAGCTTCTCTCAAATACACAATCTACTATTCAGACAATAAAATAAAATGCGAACCAATCCAATGCTCGGGCGAGGGAGAAGAATTGGCCCAAACGAGGTGTTTAAGATTGATTTAGATTTAGAATGCTTTTACACTTACAAACCTTTACCCCCAACAACCCCAATTGGCCTAACTGTTTGTATTGTAATAGGTTTCGTAAGTAGATTTTTTAGATAATCCCAAAAAAGTGCTAATCCGAATGTGTTAACTTTGATTTTTATGGCCGTGCGGGAAAACCCCCTTGAAACCTTTATTTGTTTAGTATTTTTTGATTACATTAGCTGATTCAGCGCACGATTTATGCGATCGAATTTAATCAACTGTAAAGTTGTACAATAAATGTATACGCCCTAGATCAAAAACGCCGTTCATTGCAATGAATCCCAAACCAAAACTTTCGTTAATAATATGCATCATAACTTTGGTCTTGTCATTGTTTATTATAATCCCAATGAGTCTCAATTTAAAGGACTTTAAAGGACTGTGTCTTCTGTATGCCCAAGGTAAGGAAAAACTGTATTTCTTGAAATAAACAAAGTGAAATGGCCAAATCTAATACACTTGTCAAGTTACAATTGTGTTTTATTCCTTGAAAATATAGATTGTGACATAAGCTCTATGCCATGACCATTAGGCAATTGTGCACAAGACCATGGTCTTTATTTACACAAGTCAATCAACATTTTTTGTTACTCTTCTTTTTTATCATGACCATCTTAACTTTCAAGGGTATTTAATGCCTCCCTGCTATTAAAAATTAAATTTTAAAAATTTTAGCATGTTTATTTGTTGGCAAAAGTTGATAATGATTGATTGCTGTGGTGCATTTTATAATTACAGTAAACAGCTCAAATGTCACAGAAGGTGTTGATTTTCAATGGGGAAATAGCAGCAATTGTAATTTTATTCTGTACATGGGCTATTCTGCATTGGTAGCTTCACTTGTTTTACTTTGGCAAACTGCTGTGTTGGTCTGGAAAGAATATGACAGGTAATGTTTCGCATCATGAAGCAATTGGTTTAAATTGTAATTTTTGAATGAAATTTCAATGATTCATTACAGCAATTGTAAAATGTCCAGCTGAGAAAACAAAGACTAATACAAAAGCAGCTAAAAATGTACCTTTAAAAATATGTTTTTTTTCTTTGAAGGACGCCCTTTAGCTCATTCCTTGTATTTTGTGGAACTGGCATTATGACTCTCACCCTGTTAATTGCTTCTCTTCTGGCTACAGTTGGTTATTCCATGTGGTGTGACTGCTTTGATGATGCATCCATGTTAGTGTTTGTTGTTTTTTAAGCTGAAACACTGTCTTATCGAGCAATTCTTTTTGCAGGTGTGAAAATGTTGACCTTACTTGGTTGGAAGATAAATTTGGAGTCACTACGTCACATTTCTACTCCCATATGATGATAACTCAGGTTTAAAAGCATGAACTTTAACCCTATTTATGTATTTAATAATCCACATGCTTCTTTCACAGTTTGGTATTTGGGCAAGCTTATGCATGTGGTTTTTGGCACTGCTTATCTCATTTTGCAAAGTGAAGCATTACCATAACCATGAAGACTTACTACAAAATCTTGCTCATGAAAAAGAAAAACTGTTTTCATCCAACAAACGCTATGCTAGAGTCCATTTTGAAGAAAACCCTCCAACTGCATGAGATTATCTTGTTTAAAAATTATCTGTCAGTATTACAAAATCAATCAAAATAGCCTGAATTTAGAGAAAAGGCGGTGAAGGTCTGCAAAGCATTTGTCCTTGCCTCTATCAACTACCAATAAAGTAATCAAAAGGTTTTAAATGGGTCTACAACTGGCTATGCATTCTGAGTAAGTTTTTTGTGCATTTAGAATTAAACTAAATCTTGGTGATGTGAGGATCCAGTTAAAAGTTATTTGTGTTTTACCTATAATGAAGTTAATTTTATTTGCAATGTATATATGTGATGAGTACAAATTGTATCTGCATGTGTTTCACACATTTACACTCTTTTTGTTTTCATCTTTCAAATTGTGTATCAACTGCCAATATTATGATATATTCCATCCAGTACAAACTTCACGCAGTAAAACATCTTGTAGTTAAACTGATCTTTTCTAAACTGACCAGTATAGTTATACTTTTAAATATTAATGAAACTGTCGATAAAAATCACAGTAACAGACCTCAAGCTTAATCTTCTTCGTTTACGGTGAGATGTTTCTTTACTTTTTGCCAAGCCCAGGGCCGAGGGTCTATCCTTTTACCACCCTGGACTTGGGGGTCTCTCATGCTATATTTCGGGGCAAACCTCCAGCAGCCATGCTCAAGCTTAATGAACCTCCATGTCAACACAAACGTGCTAAAAATACCACAACTAAACTTTGTGCCTATTGAGAATGTCATATTTCGCACTGTGAGGCCCAATAATGATGCCTGTTCCATTGTAAATAAATATTGCAATTAAATTCTGTTTTCAACTGCAATTAAATTCTGTTTCAACGTACTGTAATCAGTAAGCTGTCACAAAGTAAGCTGTCAGTGATTAGATGCAACTTAACATAGCAAAACAGGCTTAAAATTGATATGAAGGAAAAGAAGGATACAAAATAAAATACGTATATTTAATAACATTTTTTATTAGAAAATGTTGATCTATAACTCAACTATAAAAACAAATATAAAAGACACAGCTTTACTGAAGATTGTCAGACAGATTTACCAGTTTGGGGTTGTTTGACAAGGTAAAGGTGCCTGGTCTTGTGTTTTTTTCATCATAAGCCAAAGAAGATACCACTAGCTCGTACCCTATATGTACATAAAAAAATGCCACAAACTTAACACCGCAAGTAAAAATGCTAGACTTTATTAACAAAATAAAACAGTGGCAAGATAATATGACATGACAGAAGAGGCAGCACAACACAATGCTTTGTGTAAGGGAACACCTTTACATCAATAAGCAGCAATACATTTTGATTTATATGATTTGTAGGCATAGCAGTTAGGTTTCCATCGTTTAACTATTGTATACACTGTAAGCATATATGAAAATGGCATGGTTCACAATGATGATAATTGTTTAACATGGTTTGCTTGCTGTAAACACATACAGCGTATTTAGGTTAGGACTACATTAACATGTAATAGGGATATGGGACTGAGGCAGCAGATTTTCATGACCCAAGTCAATTCTAAACCAGCAATGGAAAAACTATTGGCACTGAAACTTGTTGCAATATTTTTAAAGTCAGCTTTAACACACTGAGGCAATTAAACTTCGTGGGAAAATAGTGGAAAATGAATGAGTACAAAATCACAGCTGGGTGCAGATATTTCCAATACCAAATGGAAGAATACAGCAATATTTTAGTACCTTTGACTGTAGAAAAAAACACTACTTTATGGACAAAATTAAAACTGCCAGGGTGCTACATAAAATTGGTACCTTTGAGCACCCTAATTGTACATGTTGGTATTATGCAGAAAAAGGAGTATTCAGACACAGTAGAGAGCAGCTTGTTCAGTCATTTCACTTTTGCTCATGTCACCAAATAATTCCGGATGTTGTTGCATCAGTTCAAGAATTTGGTTAAGCTGGGTCTCTTGTGCTCTGCATGTGGAATATAAACTTAATGAGTGTCAATTTTTTATTATAACAGCGATCTCAGAGCTTGCATGTGGTGAATGCACTTTTACTACTGTATTTACATGATTGTAGACGCTGCTTATAAACTTTTTTACCCTCAAACTTTGTGCGGCGTACAATTGAGGGCGGCTTACCTTTTAATCTTATGCCAATATTATTTCTACACACTGCTTTTTACAATATTTTGCATGTACAGATTATACGCCAATACAAACAAGGGCGGCTTACAATCAAGTAAATACTGTATGAAGCATCAATTGCTATTATTATCATCTAAGTAAAAAAAATGTGATAAACTGTATTCTGTACACAAGTTATCTGGCAATTACGTTTTTGATCAAGATAATGAGGGAATTTTGGTTACTGTTTAGTTTTGCTACAAAGCATTAAATCTTTTTAAAACTTCAGATGCAAGATAAGAAAATGTTTTTTTTTATCAAAATAGAAATTGTTATGCGAGTGTACCTTTCCTCTTCTTGTATTTCATTGTGAGTTAGGCTGTTTGCAACCTCTTGATAGCATTTCACATTTTCTGGTTGCCGCATGTTGCATACATCTGACAGTCGGATTTCATCTGGGCAAGGAAAAATAGGTTTTTGCAAGGATTTTAGCAAATTCTTACAGGAAAATGTCTACTTTGTTATTTACATTTCGTGTAACCTACTTGTCAAATATATTTTTGTCTCCAAATTAACTAACTAATGAAAAATACCACAAACAATTTAAATGAGCCTTACATAGTTTCTGCAGCAACTTTATGATGACAATTGTTTAGTCTTGTTGTTGAGACTTTTGTAAGGATCTTAGCAAACTCTTGCAGGAAAATATCCATTTTTTCTTTACATTTGACATAACCTGCACTTCACTATACCTTTTTTTTTTTTTACCAACCAATAAAACATACTACAAACATTTTGTAATTTGGCAAAACCCCAACTTGTTACGGCTGTGAGTTTCCAGTCTGCAATTTTAATTCCCACCTTTTATTTGCTTCCTTGAAATGTAAATAGCCTTTCTAACCAAACATCTTGCCACAAGATCACAAAATTCAGTGATCACTGCATCACCACCACCGTCTCCTCCCCCTTCATTTGACTCCTCAATTTTTTCATCACATTCCCTGACTTGATTATGATCTAAATCCCTGATCAGACTTTCCATACCCAACTCACTCAGAGCAACACAAAGTGCACTGCCACTCACTTTCATTGCTACAAACAGACGAAAACGGACTTTAATACAATTTTTGTTTCTGTGTTTAATTATTCTAGCTTGATGTTTAACTGTTTAGATTACTGTGTTAAGAGGTAATAGGTTTTATTGCTACAAAACAGACAAACACTGACTAACTTCAAATCATGGTTTTCTTTAATAAGCTATTCAAAATCCGGTGCCAAACTGTACATATTGAACACTCTGCTGTTCTACTTTTAGAGGTCCTGCTTTCAGTTACCTTATGCCATAGTTCTTAACTGGTGGCACAGAAACTCGAAATTTCTTAGTTAAAACTTTAAAGTTTGACTTTTTCATGCATGATGAACAAAAGAGCCATTTCTGCTAATGTTTTTTAACATTTAATTGGCAAAATGATTGACTAGCTATTAGGGATTTGCCAAAACTGCGAATGTTCTGTTTGGTCGAGCACCGGGCATCTCACTTTAATGCTCGGCCGAGCACATGCCCATAAAGTACGTGTTTTTCCACCATCTAGTGCATTTGAAAAATCGTTCATTTTTGTTCATTGACACCCTTTAGAACACTAGTTACAGATGTTAGCAGGGCATGAATATGCAAATTTAACACTCGGGTCAGTTTGTGCAACTGCTCGGCCGAGCACCGAGCATTAAAAACAGCGATGCTCAGTACCAAGTACTCGGGTTCTGGCTAGGCTCGGCCCATCCCTACTAGCTTTTTAAATGTCTGAAATTGCAAACTTTATTTGCAGCAGCCTGGTAGGGATATAAGCTATTGTGGGATGAGAAGCAGAAGAGCAGTTATACCCAACTGGAGATATTTATACGTATATACCTTATTTGTTCATTAGTGATCAAAACATTTCACAGAAATATCTGACTATTAGTATTGTTTTGAAAGGATCTGTTACATTTAAAGCAACTTACAAATTGTGTAGCAGCAACCTAGAAAAAGCAATAGCAACTCACCTTGGCTATTGATAATGTCATCTTCATACAACACCTCTGTTTCTTCAGATTCACTTTCATCCAACTCTATTTTGGTTTCTGGTGGCAAAGGATCAAGTTAAATTTATCAGTTAGCCCTGTTAATGTTGATAAAACAGTGGTGTCATTTACCACATAAAAATCAATTAAAACATTTGACTTTTTAAATGCATGAACATTTCTGCAAATAAGCAGCTCCACTTTAGAATTATTGTTAATAATATATTTTTACATTTGTTACTAATTTACCTTGAGAGGTGACATTCTGCTCCACAGATAACTCAACCTCCTGAGCAATTTTAGTATTTTCATCTGGAACAATATCTACACAAAAAGAATAAAATATGTAAAATATAACAGATTTGGACACAGATACTAATATTCAATTTTACATCAATTAAATCACATCACAATTTTTTATTGATAATTTTAGTACATAATTATTTTTTATTCGGCTATTTTTGTGACTTTCTTTTACAGTAGTTGAAACAAATAATCCAATATATGCATTTGGGTCATGAAAAACAGTAAATGTTTACAGTTTGGCAATCATATATGCTGGGCATTTATTGGCCAAAATTGTTGTACCCTTAATTTGACCAAATAGTAAAAAACAAGTCATATTTCTAACCTGGTTCATCCATTTCTTCTGAATCTACAGCAGACAGCATGCTACTATCCAACAGTTCAGCTTCAATGTCAGCCCTGGCCTAAAAACAAATGTGTACATTTTGTGGTGAAACAAGGAACTTACAAAGTTTGAAAACGAATATGATGTATCAATATATACCTGGGGACTAATTACATCATCATTAACTTGATCATCATCTTCATCATCAATTGAAATGTCAAGCAATTCGTAAATATCAGGCTGAATCAAAAATATTTACAGTTTAGTATGTGTCTTTTTAGTAAATTACAGTTTAGTAATTTTTGAAAAGAAGCTTACCTCCTCTGCTGGTAAGTTGTTTTCAGGTTTAGTGTCACCATCCACACAAGATTTGTTTGAATCCAATTTCTGTTTATGAGTAAACTTATGTCAATAATAATAATCATTCATCTTACAAATAGGTTTCCATTTATTGCATCACTTATGAAATAGCTTAAAATATAAATTGAGATGTTTTTACCTGGGAAATAGCTTCACCATCTCCAGACCCAAGTTTATCCAACATTACAGCACATCTTGCAATCTCGGCAAGATGTTCTTTAGTGTAATGTTTCTTTAGGTGTTCTTTTAAACTTTCTCTCCTTTCAGGGCCATGTGTTATGTTCACATTTTCTGTTTCTGAAGATGATTCCTCCGATTTGAAGATAAAGTGTGTAAATGCTATGACTACAAATGCGAGGAAGACAGCTGCAACTCCACCAATGACAGTTGGGTAACTACTTAATACCCACCACATTTTTGTGTTAATCAACCTTAAAAAACACATTTAGATTATCCAAAAAATCCAGAAGTTCAACTTGAAGGTTCAAAAATGCTTTGGATGTTAGCAGCCAAATATTTTGTAACTAGTATGGATAAAATAGGTGCTTTAAGCTAATTTAAAAGTAACTCGGCTACAAAACAAGTTTATATTGCAGTCCTTTTTGTTTGCAAGAAAAACAATTTTGTTTGCAATAAATTCACAAAAATGAAATTTACAAAAACTTTAATGCAGATTACTATGCAGTCGCAAAAACTTCAGTTCAGAGAACAGTTTTACGCACATTCTTTAAGAAATTAAATCACTGTAATTTTGACATAATCAAATTGCTGGTATTATTGATTTTTGATCCACAGATTAATTAATTTACCTGTAAAACTTTGCCACTAGCTAATGATGAAAAAATACAACGCGCAAACTGGTTTACTGCTACACACTGAACTGAACTTGCTACCACATTACAGTTAATCAGACAACTCGAAATTTTTTGCTAACAATCGCGTGCAAACTCGAACTTTAAAAATTAAATGGCTAATTTTATTCAATCCGGACCACCACAAACATTTTTTAAAATTAGGCATGTATAAATAGAAACTTTAGCAAATATGATATATCGCTTTCTTTGCTGCCAAGGTTTCTATCACCTCAGAAAAAACAAAACGAACAAGTTTACACCTAAATATGATTAGTTGTCTTTGTAGTTAAATGCAAATGTCGTTTAATTACCATAGAGAAAATTAAAACATTTTTTTTAATTTCACAGACGGATAGACACACCACGCCTATACTTTTTGTTTACTCTTCTGTGACTGCGCAAACGCAAAACCTCAGTAAAACATATTTTAAAATATTGCTTTCAAAATGTTTTAAAAGGCAGGCATTATGACAGTGGAATAAGATTGCACAAAAAACATCTGCGAATGACGTATGTAGTCCATTTTGGTGACTGCTGATGACATTCGCAGCTTTACGTACCAAATGAGGCCAAGTAATTAAGCTTCTTACAATCACAAAATTAAAATTACACTGCTGGCGCAATATCGCTCATTGGTTTTCTTTGCATTACCTACATATTAGAGTTTAATTCCTGAATCTAAACAAAATAGACTTTTGTTTACGATTTTGTAACCTATTAAAATGTCCGTTTGTAAGCAAGTCGGTAACCTTCTGAAGAAATACAAAGTAAATACAAGCAAAAGAACCTTTGTTTTTGTGAAATTTTGTATGATCAACTAAAAACAATCCCATGTGCATTTTGAAAAGGTCGCCATTCATTTTGGGTGCCTGCTGGTGACCAATGTTGTCCCAACAGGACAAGGTGGTAAAGTTAAGTGAAGTCCAAAAATAAACACCAGACCAAATTTGGCATTGATAGTTATAGGTGACATTTGTTTTGTGACAATACACGTAGTTCCGGAGTGAAACAATATGAAAGGTTATTTAAATCCCAAAGGGATGGCAACAGCGAAAGGTGAAACATTAAATCAAAGGCAAAATACGCCCATAGGCCTATAATACAAACTCAAATAGCCCAATGGAATAAAGCACAACTTGGCAAGTTTATGGGGCCTTACACACATGTTAAACGAAGCAGATGTGGGATACTGGAAGCCTTCCATGTAAGGTCATGTAAACAATTGAAGTGTATTTCGGGACACTGAGGATTTTTGTGCTGGTCTGATTTTTCGTTTGTTGCGAGAAAGATTCCGCCCGCAAAATCCGCTACCAGCTGCAAGTCAAAATGTCAGCCCACCTGCTGATTCACGAAGGCCCTTTGCTCATGGCGCCACAATTACCAAGCGTGGTTTTTGTTGATTCCACGTCCATCACGATGTTTGACAATGAGATACGTTATCACACTCAGTGACATTTTAGACCAGGAACACCCAATAACAGCATTTCTCAATACCATTTTGATATGAACCTGTCACACACAAGACGCTTTGGTAACTGTGAGATGACCGCAACCATAAAAAGCCCAAGACGTGCTTTAGATGAATTTTCACTTTGTATTATTTTTTGAATAGGAGTCTGTAAATCTACCCCGACCGGAAACCTATCGCCGGTTTTGCAAAACTCTACTGGTTATAAAACTTCAAGTGTAGAAAATCAAGACCCGACCTGTGTTACAATTAAAATCAGTACACAAATTGTTATCGTCACGTTATATGACAAAGGTGATAGACCTGCATGCTGAATGGTAATAAGATCTGCCCTGTGTTCGTGACTTAGATAACAGATTTTGTAGACTCACAGGCGAGCCAAAACCGCTGTGTATATATTTTGAGTACAGTTTTGGGCTGAACAATGGTTGTACATTGAACGGACAAATAATAAATAGTATATCAAGTCCTGAAACAGCGGGTTTTCTGGTGAAAATTGTTTTTGGTATATACGTGTAATCCAGAAACCTAGTGTGAAAACCCCTGCGCCAAATAGGTACATCTATAGATTCTATACGGTGTAGCTGCAGCGCGTTTAGTCATGATGATCCACCTGTTGTGCACTCTGCTGTTTTTTGCGCCATAACATTTTCACGTTGCTCAGCTTTTTCAGGCTTAGTACTTGTGTCACATTGTTGTCTTTTACCAAGAAAAACAAACTCAACTCATGTAGGTGTTTGGATTTGCTGTTACTTTGGTTGTTGGACTTTAAGGGTTTTATCTGTTGTATCCAATTTGTTTAAAAATGTCAATCTTTTTAAAATGTTTAGACGCACTAGCTCAAGTCAAAGTCCCGAAGCAAGGACGCTATAAGGAAACCACAGCTTTAGCCTTAACGTCCACCGGCTCCGACGTTTTTTACCGCAGCCGGGTCCCGGTGGGTAAAAAGATTATTACGTCAGCAGGCTGCCGCGAGAAAGTGTCGCTTTGAGATAGGTTGCGATAAGAGCGATGCCTGGTGCTCGGTATACGTGGCCAAGTTCTTGGTAGTCGGATAGCGAGAATAAACATGTCGCGTGCTGCGGGAAGAATCACGTTTCTAATGATGCTTTTGGTCGGGATAGTTGCTGGAGGAGTGTTAGACGACGATGATTACTACGCAGGTACAGAGCATATAGACAATCTATGTGGAAACTTTTATTATTTTATTGCTTGGTTGAATTTTCCGAACATCAGCAACATTTTTCTCGCGCGTACCAATTTACTTGTCATATAAAAATGGCAATGACTTGGTATGCCAATCTTTTTGCGCGTATTTGGGCTTGAGTCATCTGTTTTGAACAGCAATCAATAGGAGACAGATTCTTGCATGTAAGCTGGATTTTTTTAAGATTATGAAATCATCAAAATGTGAAATCAAGCAACTTAATGATGTAATTTATATTAAAAAGTACTTAAATGTGAGTTCGCAAATAGTTTGACCAGCCATGACATCGATTGCAAACCTTGGCCTGCATGTGTTTAGTGTGGTTGGATGTTTGAAGAGCCGTTTAAGTATGAACACATTAGGATACCGGCCCTGAAAATAGTTGAACTCATGACAAAAGATTGTAAATATTTATGATTGGGCTTAATCAGCGAAAACGTGTGTTGTTTATCGCAAACGTGATGCTGTCTATTTGGGTATAAATCTGCTTGGGCATATTTGTTTAAAACATGAAATTCTGACAAAAATATGCTTTAACCATTTACACTAACACTTGATCCTAGTTGTGCGAGAAAAATAAAAAGTAAATATAGTTTTTTTATCGTTTCTTACCAGCGAAAATCGAATTAAACACAATGCAAAAATAGAAGGAGAATACCGATAGAGGTGAAGGTTTAATTGGTGCTTATACATACGAAGATCCTATTCGCCTCATAAATCGTTAATCTTGTAAACATACAAGCAACACTGCTGTAATAACCACATGATTACGCCGGTAAACAAGATACCAGACTTGACATTTTATTTCATTATCCCACTTCCTCGTCTGGACAAGGTCACCATGGTGCTGCAGTACTGCAGTACGATCCCGGTCATTTGTAAACATTTATGATTCCATGCCTATTTTAGCGTGAATGTTGCATTTGATGCTTATGGATAAGCATTTCAAGTAGGGCTACCGTAGAAGTTTACAAGTAAACAAAAAACGCAAAGTCAAGTTTTTGGTCAATATGTGGCTCGATTTTACAACATGTTTTCCTACAGTAAAAGCGTTTAAAGCCCTTATCTGTAACTTCGCGTCAGCCCCTTTCTTTCTCTTGTGCGAGTCCATGCAAATTGCATCCCTTCTGTCGCTTTCATTTTACATGACGATGGCAAATAGAAACTGTTAGAACCGTGAATTGTGTGCCTAAGTTTGAAGCTTGTTTCGAAACTGGCATAATCGATTGCAGTTTCAAAGCGCTGAATTGGTTTGTTTGTTGCGTCAACGCCTAGAGCACGAACACTCAATTACCCCAGGCATCGTATCCGTATAAACGCAAATGCTTTTGTCAACCAACTTGCACAATCCGCAAAGCAGGAAAAGCGAAATACGAGAGTTAAAAGTGCGAAACCGTAGAAAAATCCCTCGGGTTGGTAGGCTTCTTTTATTGGCAAACCGCTGGTAGCCAAAATTACCGCAAGACTTCAGTGATTGACAGACCACACAGCCTAAAGTCTTTCTTCTCGGATTTACAAGCTCGGGATATGCCAGCGTTGAGTGAAGTTTATCCGTTTACGTCAACGGTTCCCTTTTCCGGGAGTCGTAACTTGAGAAGTGTCATGTATTTTTGAGCGACGGTTGTGTTTTTTTACGCAGGGGAGTACGACGAACAGGGCGAGCTGACGACCGGACCACCCCCAACTACTATATTACAAGGTCAATAACCCGACATCGTCTATTTTCTGCCTGTGTAATTACTTTAAACCAAGGGTTATTAAATCATGCCTTGCAAAGAATGGGATTCAAACTGGATAAAATTCCAATAAACATGCCAACAATAGCACAAGAAACATGCTAAATGTGTATGGTGTGGGTGTGCAATAGGCAACAAAGTATTTTTTAAAAAGTATGTAACGTTTTCTTGTAACCTCCCCGCGTGTTTTAAAGACGGCTTTGTTGGTAACGGATTTCTTTGCGTTATTGCAAGCATATTTATAAATTGGTTTGCTATAAAGAGCTTTGGTGACAACGCACTGACTAAACAGCGCCTTTTTTCTCGTCTGCAGATGAAACGTTTCGTGTCACGTGCGATGCTAAATCCTTGACATTGACTGTGAGGAAAGCTGACCTGCCTGGTGACTTGGTTCTAAACGTACCACAGGTGAGCTATTTCAGAAAATATACAAAATTTATACGACTTCTTCCTGTGAATCTACCAAATCGTAAAAGCCATTTACACCCATCAGGGACCAATACAAAAAATATTTACTATTTCATACTAAATTTTTCATTCTATTTCCATATTAAATGCCTTTTTATAGAGAAGATTTATGGACTAAATTGCCAATATTTTGAATCTTTGAGATTCTGTATTCTAGTGACTTGTCCGGTCGCGTTTAGTTACTGCGATGGGCGGCTTGTCCCAGCAAGTCAATCTCTCTTATCTCAAGTTTAAGCTTAAGCAGACCTACCAATACTTTGTGATATTATGTGTCTTTCGTCATTCGTTGGGCGTCTGGTGATAAGAGATACACAATTACCCAGTTGATTGCTGACCTTAACGTTGGTCTTCTTACTGGGTATAAAACAGTGGTTCTCCAACTTTTTTGACCGCGACCCAAATTCGAGTATTATGAACATCTCACGACCCAAGCCTCAAACATCAAAAAATGTAACAGTTACGAGGCCACGTCGTCGCCGCATAGGAGTCTGCTCATGTCAAAATGGCTGCAGGTTTAACGAGTTCGATTCGACAACACTACATAACACAACACACATTATGGCTTTGTAGCACCATGATCATTGATAGAAGTGAATCCCAAATCTAAAAATGTTTCCTTGTACGAATGCTTATTCATCCTTAAACGCTAACTGTTACATCTCCACGTTCAGTTTCGCATGATTAACTTTTATTCCCCGTGCTAGACGTAACAATCGCCATGTGCGTGACAGTAAAATTGGAAGGCTATTGTCAGTATGTTGCAATGATTAGTTCATTTTGCTGTACAACGTGGTCGAGTGTGGTGACTTTACTACTACTACATTAAGTTAATTCGTTTGTGTTTACTTAATGCAGTAATAGTTCGTTTGGACATATTTGAATCACCATAGCGCGACCCATTTTGTGACCCTGCGCGACCCATGTTTGGGTCGCGACCCATACTTTGAGAACCACTGGTATAAAAGGAATGCGTTACTGGCCAAAATTGCTTTACTATCGGCGCAACAGGGTTTGTTACTATCAATAAGACTAAGGGTATTGTACACAAAAACTCGTTTTTCTTTCGAGAAAGTGTGTTTTTGCTTTAAATAAACACAATTTTTAGCGGTTTCAGTGTGTTACCAAGGTATTTCTTGTAATTTTTTATGAGAGCTTTAATGTTTTTAGTGAGATTTAAAACAAAGCACCATTGTGATAAACCAAAATGTTTCACTTTAGTTGCGTATTTTCAGATGTAATTTTGCCTCAAAGCCATTTAGCATAAAAACAGTAAATTATACTTTAAGAGTGAATATTTGTTGTGTCGCCGGCGTTATTAAAGCTGGCGTTTAACAAACAAAATACCAAACCAGGCAACCAGACCTGAGTTGTCATAAACTAACGTTCATTGTTGGTCGCCCAAGACAAAGTTTATTTATGATATCACAGATTATCTTGCAGCCTTGCTTGAAATCGGATTAGGTTGGTTGCAGCGGAGGTTGCCTATTGTGCATCGTTTGAAGGGTTTATTTATTCACGATATAGGAAACCACAATGGCGAACACAGGAAGCTTTTATTGCTATAAATTCTGGGTGTAATTCGGTCATAGCCTTGTAATGCAGCGCTCTTCACACTGACAAACATTGGCCAAACCACATTCGAAAGTACAAATAAACAAAATCATATGTGAGCTCAATCCAATTCTGCTATGTCTTTGCAAGTCAAACGCCAGTTATCAATTACAGTTCTTTTTGCTTTTAAAGTGTTTTTGTTCATTTTAAGCCAGTAGTGCCCGATATGTTGTAATATTTATGAAGAGGTATTTTGTCAAGAGAAAATATAACGCTATATCTAACACCGACACTGCTTTTTATGGCGTTCTGCAGAGTGTGAAATAATTTGTATCGGTTTGATTGAGTTCGAAATATCACCCTTAATTTCCGACAAAGTCCAGACAAAGCTGACCGTAAAAGCCTATCTTTGCAGCGACCACTTTCTATACGCCGAGATAACAGTGAACGTCGGTATGCACTGTTTGTGTACCGAGAACACAACAAAGGACTCTTTTAGGCGGCGTGTATCAATGGCGGGATGATATTTTCTTTCGATTGCTATCCTGTCTAAATCGCAAAACACCGCCAAAGTAAAGATCAAACCTGTCGATTATGGACGGAAATTAAAAGTGGTTTATGTGTACTTTGCACACTAAGTATTACACAACCATCTGTTGTTTGATAGTTTTCTGCCTACATCAGTGGTTCCTAGCGAACTTTTTGGCATCACTTAAAATGATATTTCCAATTACATCAACTTTGTCATTTTTTAATCAACTTTAACTTATTCCAGGTTTTGAGTGGTCAACATATTAAGGCATTATTGTTCAAATCTATGTGGTAGGGTTCCTCTATTTCTCGATTTTTGTTTGAGAAACGAGAAAGCAGATTTTAACAAAAACAAACAAATTCCGATTTCACGCTTTTTCGCTTCTGGTAGAATTCGCTACCAAACCAGCAAAAAACGAAGCAAAGAAAGAAGGTAATGTGTTCAGTGCGCTCTTGGGGCGAGTTTAAACGAAAATACACGTAATAGGAGGTGTCACATTTACTTTTTGTTTGCAATACGTGACGTAATTTCTCATGAGAATTGTTTTTTTGAAAATCGAGACTAGATTCTCGTTGAGAAATTCTCGAGAAGAAACTCTATAATGCTACGTGATGCTTTTTGAAAAATGGACCAGTTATGAACATAGAATACAAATGTTTATGACCGCCAACTTGGTAACTGAGCCCATTAACATTTCCCGATTTTATGCGGTTGACGGCACCGTCTTATAGTTCCGCATTTATAAAATACTTTAGTATTCAGCAGAGCAGCAATATGTTGGAAGCTGGACCACATGCTGCTCAGTAAACGGGAAAAATGTGATTCGGCGCCGCGTCAAGTCAAAACGAGATGCAAAGGGAGCTTTGGCCTGACACCGAACTTATCTTGCATATGTCAGTGAAATATGTGTGAGCGGTTATAGAACTGACAAGCTTCACAAATAACACTTTGTGCTTACCGCATTTATGACATCACAAAAAGCGTGTTATGTCTGTGGTTGAGTTAAACATGTCGCTTGTCATATTCGACAGCTGGCTTAGACTTGCTGAAGTGTCTGGCCTACATTAATTGGTTTTCAGAGATGTTTCAACTGTCTGCACATCAACAGCCAATTAAAGACAAAAGAACATGCATATATTGTAGGCCTACATGATACTTGGCATGCGCACTAATATCCATGGCATACTCGCTGCGTTTGGTTGAAGAAAGCGTGCTTGCAAACCCGCTACAGTTGGGTACCTTAAGTGTGTGTGTTTGACTGGTAGCGTACCTTCTGTAGAGATTGAGAAGTTGTGTAGCCTAAAAACGAACTCAAATTTCGATGGGAGTCATAAATACTCGTACTCAGTATAAAAAAACAACCACGAATAATCCAAACTATTTGCGTTTGTAAAATAGGCCTACTGTCTACCATTGCAAAAAAATACATCTTTGGTTTACAAGAAATTTAAACGCATGATGTCTCTTCGGCACTTATCGTTGTCTGTGCAGTGATGGAAGGCGGTTTAACTGATGGCTGCGGGCAAATTTGACCTGCAACCGTAAACACGACTCAAACCTTGACTTGTGTTCGCCTGCAACCGAATTACCTTTGAAATGCACGTTTTCGATTACGCAAGCATCCGTATGTCGACAAAGGCAATTTCATAACGCTACATTTTCAGTTCTAAGTGCGACCCATAAACAAATTACCTTTCGCGGCCCCACAACCCTTTTTTAACCACTGTTAAAACAAAGGGCATATTTAAGCGTTTTTAACCTGATATGTTAAAGTGTTTTCGCTCTTCTTCAGAAAAAACGTACTTGAAACCAATAGGGCACGTGTCAATCTTAACAGGCCACAGCAAAACCCACAAAGTCGTTCCACGATCTTTTACTGAATTACTTGCAATTAGCGTCAAAAAGCATTCCCAAAATTACTCTGTGGCATGAAACCAAAGCAGGCACTAATGGTTCAAAATGGTGCAATCTTTGTAAAATCCTTTGCTTACGTTACAGGCTTCATCGGCTGGAAACGTTTGTGTTGAACTGACTGAGAGCTCGTCAATTTCGACCTACCGAGTTGCGCTCTCCTGCCACGAAGTGGTTAAAGAGTCACGAGTGGGAGCGAGAGTGTTTTTGCAACACGAAGCCCTTTTGGTCAGAAATGGAGCGGTTGTTACAAGAACAAAGTGAGTTTCGTTTTGTCCAGGTTGCGGGGATAACGTTTCTAGTCAGGCATCTCAATCTTGGTGTAGTGAATTGATTTCTTATGCGTAAAGACTTAATTTGACTTAAATACAAAATACAGAAGAGGCGAATTTGTCTAGGAATATTGACTCGACTTCTTTCGTACGTTGGATACAAAAACTTGTTTACAACCTTGAAAAACAAGTCAAAGTAGGGTATAGAATTGGCCTTAAAATTTAGTGGCCATATGCAGTTTTATGTAGTGACACTTTCTGCACAAAGGTTTTCGATATTTGTTTATTGCAACCGCAACCAATATCTTTAGGAACGAAGTTTATTCACCAAAAAACAGATCTACCGAAATCCATGCGTTGCGGGTTGTCTGGCTTATTTCTAATCCCTAGCCAAGTACGCAGCCTTCAGCTTATCTTGCTTTGAGGGAGACAAATTAGTTTCGGTGATTTATAACATAGCTTGCGTTTTCTGTGTTGTCGGATAGGCATACACAGTGTTTTTTTAAGGTGAAACGGTCCCCCAAATTTCTCCAGCGGTTTCCCAAAATTTGGACTTGCAAATATATGGCTATTTTTTGGTATTTAAATTAAACACTTCTTAAAACGGTCTCTTAAAACTACTTAGCGGTCACCCAAACCAAACCTTAAAAAAAACATACACATCCATATGTCTGTGTCATATGGCGCTTATTACCTCCTACAGTTGAATTTTGCCTGACCCTTGACTTTGCTTATCATCGTTCAAAAGCAGTTCCTTAGGTCCGGTCGACCTGGTTTAAATGTCATTTAAAACCATTTAAGTCAAGTTCAAGGTTTGACATTACTTAGGTATGGAAATTACAGCATGCCAATCATAAAAAAGATATCAAACCGAATTAGGCCGGTCTTCCAAACATGTTTTGTTAGAGGCAAATATAAAGTGCTTGTCGCGGGTTCCAATGCCATCGCAAACTGTTAAGTTTTCACACCTTAGGTTCGCTGTACAAAAACGCTTGAATCATCAATAAGATTCGAATTAACGCTTTTTGCACGCGCAACGTGGTGCTAAATCGGCGGTTTCCGGCACAATTATACCTTGGAAGAAAATAAAAATCGCAGTAAATTTTTTTAACATAACCAATTCGGGTACATAAAAGTATTTTGTCCAACTATATTTATCCACAAAGTGTGTCGAATTTACCACAAGTTTAGAACCTCTGTTTAAATACTTTAGTGTAGTTTCAATGTTGATTGATTTTGGCAGCCCGTACTACGCGCTTTATACCATGGTACTGGAATGTCAACAAGCAGACGCCGGAAACAATGTGATGCCGCGAGCTGAAATACAGGTGAACGAGCACAGAGTAACATCGGGTTCGTCAGAGAATTGCAAACGGCAGCTGTGTCCCTATGGAGCTCTATGCTTACCAGCTCATCTGGTGAACGGTTATTACTGCATTTGCTCGGACCAAAACAACTGCGAAAGTTAGTTGAACGATTGCTTTGTTTTATATGTAAGTTAAGGTGTAGGATGCTTTACACCAAGGGTCGGCAACCTCGTTTGTACCGCGGACCGTTTTTGAAACTGAAATTTTATCACGGACCGGCCTTCAAAAAACTGCATATTCGACAATGAAAACGTTTATCATCCCTGGGTGACATAGGCAAAATGTTTTAAAGCATTTAACCTGAAAAACTATACGGCCCGGTAACTCGACGCGGACCGGTACCGGCGGTTGCCGACCACTGATTTACACTTCTAATATTTGGTTTTCATTATGTTGTGTTAAGCTCTTGGGCTTGGGTGCCAACAGCCTTATTTTATGTGCACTTTTTTAAATATGCAAATTCAGTGCCGATTAGTCACAAAACATAAGCATGTTCTGGCAGTCCTAAGAAAGCATGCTTAGGCTAACTACTACTTCTGTGATAAATCAGTATACAAATTTAAAGCCAAGGTTATTTCAGCATTTACATTCATCTATCCCCATTTTCTGCAACATTTATTTAACTCAATTAACTTTCAGTGTCCTGTCCAACTGACTTTTACGGCTGTCAAAGAGAGAACTCTTCCGAATTGATTCTGCCAAGACTACAGTGCATCAATAACGGGTGGCTGTGCGACAAGCGATTTGACTGCAAACTGAAGGTAAGGCCTTCTATTCGTACTTACACTATGACATTGGCATTTTCCAATAAGTCGATATAAAAAAAATACTTTTTTGGCTATGTCAGGACGACGAGACGAAATGCGCAGAAATCTGGTCCGAATGGGGCCAGTGGAGCAAGTGTAGCGCCTCTTGTGGCGAGGGGGTGCAAGTGCGGAAGCGGAAGTGTGACTTGTCTTTCACACCGGATCCAGACAGGTGCAAAATCCACCGACACGCACTCGGGTATGCCGCATGATTCACTTTACAAGTGTGTGATGAACGTTAAAACATATTGCAATCAGCACAACTTCACTGGTGTGGTTTTAAAAACTCAAACACAAGGTTTTAGCACGCTCAAGTCAACCCATTGAGGTTGCAATTATTAAACTTCGGTGTTCTGTAGACCAGGGCTTCTCAAACTGTGGGTCGCGACCCCAATTGGGGTCGCGTAATATAATTTTGGGGTCGCGAAACATTATGAGTTATTATGTCAGTCACAATAAATTGTATACGTGCGTACATTTATTGTTTAAGCATCATTCCCGTGTATTCAAACTGCTCTAAACACATTTTGTAGAATTTAAAGAATATTATCAGCCTAGTAGCCATATGCGCCAGACTTTTTTATGCCTATTGTGTGCAAACAATGCGAAAAAGCAGATACCACAAGCGTCACAATATAGCTTATGACGTCATAAAAACTGAGACTGTCAATCTGTGTATCAAGTTAGAAACTAATTCAGGCTTTTTGGGCGCCATTAGAAGGTATATATATATAAAATATAAGCATTTCTTTACATCATACCCATCAAGGGGTCGCGTAGAAATTTCTGTTTTAAAATGGGGTCGCAGAGCAAGAAAGTTTGAGTAGCCCTGCTGTAGACGACAATTTGTGATGTAAACAAACTTATACTATCAATAACACTAGGTGGTTTGACGCCAACAAGGTACGGTTTGTTGTCTTAAATTTAGTCACAATGTGGAACTTTAAAGGCATTGTCACAACATCACTCCTTGCACTGACTGGGTTGCACAAACACATACAGTTTTTTCGCGTTTTCTGGCACCAACACGTTTCGTGTCTCCGCGAGAAGGCAGTTGTTCGTTTTTATATTCACCGTTGTTTTACTAAACGACAAATAAGTATCATTTCTGCGCAACAAAATGGTCTCATCAGTGTTCACAAGAAACTGAATGTTGGCATAGAAATCGTATGTGGTCAACAGATGCAGCCGTCGTTGTGAGAATAACAATCAGACTGAGGTGGAACGCCAAGTCTGCAAGGAGCAAAGTTGTTCAATCGTCACTTGCGATCGTCATCGAATGACGGTGGTGATTCCCCGAGAACAGAGTATGACGTCACGAGCTATTGCAAGCCGGATGATGATTGGCGGAGACCCAACGTGCGCACCGAGCCATAACGCCACCCACGTCATATTCGTGACGTTGCTAAACCGCTGCAATACGACGTCACAAGTATGAGGGCTAAGTTTTTACCTTACCGGTAATCTAAACAATACGCTGCTAGTGGTAAAATACACAGCTGTAAAACGTGAACATTTCTTACACCACCTTATTAGTTATTTACCAAATTTACGACACTATTTTTCTGTCTTTCTAATGTAAAACAAATAAAGGTATGTTAGGTCTATGAGTTTCCACCTCAAAAATAGCTTACAGACAGTTGTATGCATTGACTAAAAAGTCAAAAACTACAGTTATCGAACAACAGAGTCAAGTACTAACAGAAAAGCCTGTACATCAAATCACATGACGGTTTTTCTCTGTAATGTCTTAAAAGGGCATGAGATAAGAAAAACAAATTTTAGATTGTTCACAAAGTCCCGGAAAAAATCTGCTGCATACAATTCTTTTGCAAATGTTCAACTTTGTAGATCGACGACCAAACGGTAACATACCGAAACGAAATAGTATTCAAGCCTTCGACCGACCCAAGGATGGTAATTATGCGGGACATCGGGCACTCGTACGCGGTCAACTGTAGGTTCAATCGCCGGCGTACAGTGATACTACGCAAAAAGAAGACAGCAGGCAACAACGCATCTGAAGTGGCCGCCCTAGACTTTAAACACAAAGGTGGCGGCCTAAATTCAAACAACAACAAAGAAAATTGGCCAGAAGGCGAAAGTTTAGTCGAGCACTATGCTTCTGGCAATGGAGAGTTTGAATTCAAAATGGATTTATACGAAGGTAAAATAGAGATTGACAGGTTAGAATGTGTTAATGAACGCGGTATACAAATCCGTACGAAGTCGTATGCGGAATATCGAATTGTGTGCGTGTATCTAATGTGATTAATTTAGTTATTTCTGTCACAGAGGATACGCCACAACCTTAAAAAAGGAGTTAACAACTGAAGTTACTGTAAAGAACAAAATCCACAATTTGAGAACGCACAATAATATTATAATTTGTTAGCCAAGTATATCCGACTAAAGTCCAGTTAGAACAGTGGTTCGCATACTTTTTCATTATTTTTTAAAACGTTCTCTTCGCCATTATATCGAGGGCTAGCGGTCCTTTAGCTGGAATGTGCATTTTTGCAAAACGAAAGTTGAAAAAAGTTTACTAAATATCGTTAGATGGCGAAAAGAACAAAAATATTTAAATTTGCTTTCAAATGTTCAAACTTGGCCGAATGGTCTAGGCCAGGGGTCACCAAACGGCCCGCGAGGTCATTTCATCCGCCCCCCCGCCGTTTTTTGGGGTTTGCCAAATCGTATTGATAACTTTGTAACATTCAAAATAAATCTATTCCTCACGAAAGTTTTCCTGTCGCGACATGTAGAATAATATTACCTAATTTTATAAAATTACAACGCCCAGGATTGATCCAAAGCCAGTTTGTTACGTCACAGACAAAACTACAAGTGACAATTGTGCCCAAACAATTGCCTTTTTTGTCACTTGTGACGTAACATACCAGCATTGCTCGTAAGAGACGACCTGTACAATTTAAATGGGGTTGTAGAAAGACCATTTCTTGTCGCACCTAATAAAATCGCCTTGCATGCTAAGTTTGGAAAGGAGGCGCTAGGGCAGTGGTTCTCAAAGTATGGGTCGCGACCCAAACATGGGTCGCGCAGGGTCACAAAATGGGTCGCGCTGTGGTGATTCAATTCTGCCCAAACGAACTTTTTCATTTCAATTTTCAAGTATTTTTAATTCTCAGTCAAGACTGAATTATTGTATCATAGGCATTTTATGTGGCTTTATCTTGGTAACCTTGGAGTATTGCAGCATAAGTAAGTGGTTTTCTGAGAGTTTTGATAGAACCGTAGCCAAATACAGCCTCACTCGACAACGCTATACAGCAAAATGAACCAATCATTATAACATACAGACAGTAGCCTTCCAATTTTCTATTACGCACACGGCGATTGTAACACGTTAGCACGGGCAATGATAGGAGGTTAATCATACGAAACAGAACTTGGAAAGTAACAGTTAGCGTTTAAGGATGATCACTATTCATACAAAAATAAAAAATACATTTTTGTTGTTTGAGGCTTGGGTCGCAAGATGTTCTTAAAGCCCAGATTTGGGTCGCGGTCAAAAAAGTTTGAGAACCACTGCGCTAGGGCATGCAAAAACTATGCGGCCGGCGTGAATCATTTTTAAACTTATCCGGCCCGCAGTAAAAAAAGTTTGGTGACCCCTGGTCTAGGCTAACCCATAAACAGACATAAAAACTCTGATCGGGATTCGTCCCAGGGAGTGACCTGGGTTCGAAAAAGAGTTCATAAATGCTCTTTGAACTTTTAGCAAACTTCTTATTATGTGAGTTCTTACGTTGGTTAGTTAGAATTTCCCTGTCCATGAGTTACGACATAAACGATTGATGAGTGTGATCTAAACTAATACATTACAGATTCCACCTTCAGTCGTGCTTACGCAAGAGAGGCTTATCCGTTAACTAAAAAACTACACGAGGAAGTTTTCATTGGCGTGAGATTCAATACGGATGATGTAGATTTGAAGTTAGTAGTGGAAAAATGTCAAGCAACTCCCAATATTCAAGCGAAATCCGATGTCGTGTATGTTTTCATCGAAAATGGGTTAGTTCCAGTCGCTGTGTTAAATCTTCGTTGATTGATGCTTTCGTTCAATCTATATTGTTTTTACTAGCTTTTTTGAATATATCAACACAAGAGAATTTGGAATTTACAAATTCCGCAATATTTAAATATTTGTAAAAATATTTTTGAACAAAATCTAACCAGTAATGCTTTACCAGGTCGAAGTTAATGTGGGTGGTAAAGATAGAGCATGCAATTAAGTTTGGGCTTATCTGCTGACATTCCAACTCAATTGTGTCATACCACTGTTTAGACTTTGCTAAACAACTGTTCGGTGAAATGGTTTAACGTGCTTGAAAACAATTGTGCTGTGGTTAGATCACTCGGTTTATTAAACCAGTGGTTCTACAACCTTTTGCAGTCTCGAGCATTCGCGGTCTAATCTTGGCGTAGGTGATTTATGAAGCTTGAAATACCTTAGCGAAATAAAGCTGTGAAATTAACAACTATAAAAATTTCATTTCTTGCGAAAGTATTCCCACAACAACATGCATGATTTGGTTTAGTTTCGTAAGATTACTTCGCGTGGGAATGTTTCAAGGGCAGTTTAGTACGTCACAAACAAGACTAAAACATACAATTATGCGCGAACAATCGCATATTTTGTTACTTTAGAATGGAGCGCACTATGATATAAACCTATACACCTAAGAATTACGTGTACAACATAAATCATTAAACATATTTTTGTTTTTTCGGTATGTTATTTTTAGATGTGCTATTGATGAAACTGTGCAGTTCTACGATAAAAGAAATAATATGGCGACGTTTTCTATCCAAGCTTTCAAGTTTTCCGACGCCACTTTGCCCTACGTCTACTTTCGCTGTGACGTAGTTGTCTGTGACGTAGGCGATGAGGATCCGGTTTGCCAACGAAACTGCAGTGACGTAAGTGATTTTTTTACATTCCTCTGAAGAAACCCTATGTCACATACTTTACAAAATAAAAATTTCAGAGCCCCTTTTTCTACTTTAAATGCAATGCTTTTTCACGGACTAACAAATTGTGGTTCGTGAGCTGGATTTTGTGCCCTTGGAACTTATGCCGTTTATTTAAATTTCAGTTGCTGCGTTGTAATTAACTTTTTCATTTTTCATAAGGTTACTTTTGGGCTTGTAAATTACGTTTGTCACTCACCAGTTATGTTTAACCCGTTATCTGGTTCGCCAAAGAAAGTTGGGTGATTGACACCATTGAAAAAAGATCTTACTCCTGCAGAAAAGCGCGATTTTTTTGTCTTATTATTTAAGATCATTTACTATGCTCTTTACTAAATTTTTTTGGCAAAAGCATTCCTTCAGTTTTTCTTGTGATGTACATTTTAACAACTAGTAACTTGTTTTTTTATTGCAGAGCTCAAGTGCCAGACACAAACGAAGCGTGGGGGGTTTCCCCGTTTCTGTGGATGACGAACGCATCAGAGGTCACGTAGTACAGGGGCCGATCGTGATCGAGGAGGAATTCGGCGAGGTGATGGAAAGCGATGTTAGATCGGAGGAGAGCGCTGTAATCCACCGGCGGATTGTAAATATGAACGGTAAACAGTGTTTATTTTATTTGAAAAATCCCATAGAGCAGTGGTTCCCAACCGGGAGGAATTTTAAACTTTGATTTTTCCGTGTGGTTTGAAAATAAACACTTAATTTTTAGGAATATGACCAGTAAAGTTAAGAAAAAAAAACAATTTTAAACAATCTTTGTATGGTTTAGCATCTATACGAAGCAGTGTATTGGGGAGGGATGAATTGTTTTGAATTGTTAAAGGAGGAACTGGTCAAAAAAGGTTAAGAACTACTGCCATACAGAAAAGACAATCTGACATAAAATAGGATTGTAACAAAACATCAAGCTCTCTGGGCTCCCGACGAATTTAATTTGCGGTCCCCTGTTTAGAAACCGCCAATAACGACACATTTTGCCACGTTTTTATCAATTCATTAAATCCGACAGTGTTTGTTTCTTACGTCACGATCACGAGACCAGGTCAAGTTTTTGCGTGCGGCGCAGCAAAAAGAACTTTTGTATCGCTGTTTTTTTAAAGAAAGACCGTTTAATAACCTTAAAACATTTAGTAACCCTATGACGAAAATGATAATTTACAGGGCGTTTTATCGACGAAGAACAGGCAACTGTCTCATCAGGCGGAATCCCGCATCTTTTGTTTGCTCTCATCGGAGCAGCCGTTTGCGTGGCTGTCGGTGCGCTGGCCGGGGTCATGTTGAGTTTAAAAATCCGCAGAAGAAATCCACCGACTCAAGTTTGACACGGGGACTTTCCTGTACGCGGAACTTCTAGAAAACGCGAGGCTGTGTAAAAACTTTGCATGTTTCCCTGTTTATGCTGTCTTCCTAACCTATTCTTAAAGTTCAAATTGGTGCATTATTGCGTTTTGTGTTCAACAAGTCATGCTGACATTTGTTGTATTGGGGACCTTGTATTTCTAATGCATTAAACGCACACAAGCGTTTCCGTATAATTTTTAAACGATCCTACGGCGTCAGTATGGATGCAATTGGCCAACCAGTATTGTATTGTATGAAATTCGATTCTGCCCATAAAACTCTACAGAATATTACCAAACAGTACACTAGTGACACAATACCAAGAATAACAAGACTGGCATGTGTTAGCAAATTTGTGTTAACAAATCAGGTTCCTTGCTGCTATAAGAAGTAAAATCAATGATGTAACGTCAGTTATGTAAGATAAGTCGATATAAAAACCTAAACAGCCTTGAGCATTTACACAAAGACTTGTCTTGGCCACTGAGCGGTTCTGGTTTCGAACTAACTAAAGCAGCTTGCGTGCAGTCGTAAATTCCCAAACCGAAAATTGTTTTGCAGCGTAACTGAAAACTAAACAATTCCCGTCAAAGTTTCAGCACGTTTAGGAAAGATGAACATGAAAAGCCGTAAAGCTTCCGGCAGTTATGTTACGGTGTTGTGGTAATAGGAATAACGCAAAAAATGGCCAAAAAAGGTTAAGTTTGGCCACATACCTTGACAAAGGTGAACTTATAGTCTCAAAGCCAACTGGAAAACAAACATTGTAAACACAAGTTTGAATGACTTGAACACTCGAAGTTCTAAGCAAAGGTCAAGTAACCAATACCTTTAGGCATATTGCAAAAACTGTAATTTAAAAATATAGTTTAATGCCTCTCGTCTCGTCCTTTTCAAACTGACTTTTCTGTACTGTTTTTAAAACAAATACGATCGTTTCATATTTTCCACCCCGTTGACCGGCATGGTTTATCGAAACTCGTTTGTTCGGAAAATAGGACGTATGTTTCGGAAATTATTCAGTTTTTATCGGCAATCGGTCGGTACACGAACGTCACCAATCAGGAAAGGGACAATGGTACCGTTCATCCAGTATGAATCACGGACGAAAAAACAATTTGCTTGCAAAATCAAGTTTGGTACAATGATTGTAGCTTCAAGCTGTTAAGTTTGAAAGGAAGGCTTTTAATATCGTTGGATGTGTATAGAGTTTGTGCCTGCGGCGGTTTAGTTTTCACAACGAAGGAGAGTTGTGCTTAAACAAGATAGATAAGTAAGTGGAAAACACCGAAGGAGCGTATAAAAGTGTTTGGTCAGTTTACGTTTAGGACTAAACTACGATTTGGGGCAATTTTTAGTTTACTGCTCGGAAGTTTATATGTTCAACTAAAGAACAAACAGTGTGAAAATACAAGGTTTTAAAAACGTTTAGACTGCATATCGCTGATCAGGAAAGCATTTTAATCTAGTTTAAACTAGTATTATTAACTTGTTCCAAGAGACTAACTGGAAATTAATCAATTGATTTAAGAAGGTGTATAGGCTAAAAAACCTTGCAAAGAAGTCGTTATAAGCACAAGGTGTTTTTGCAGAAATTTTAAATCAAACCATGACCTTTAATACCTTGTGGTTGATGATTGCATTGTCGTGCGTGGCTTCTGGTGCGTCCTATCCAATTTGTGGTAAGTCTAATTAATATAGAGGAGCTACAAAACCACTAGCATACAATTTTTGGTAAACTAAACGACTATGCTTTCAACGTAGTAAAATTAAATTGTCATATAGCAGTTCAAAAATGTTACAAGTTTATACTCTCCTTTGGCCATCTTAAAGCGTAATAAAGAAACTTAAAGTAGATGCGTTCAACAACCATTAATGTCGAAAAAGACTTACACAATGTCAAAGCGCTTCTTAAAATACATGAGAGTATTCCCCAAAACTAAAAAATGCTTCAACAAACGTTTTGCTACATTTTGCATTCTGTCTGTAATCTGTACTCTATTCCTTATTAGACGGAAAGCCGCCGAGTCTGGCCTTAAAAGAACTGAGAAATGATTACATTGACCGTTTACTGCCGGCTAACAACAGTGCAGTAATGATCAGTATTCAACTTACGGACCAAACCAGGTTCTACACATTAAATCAGCAAATAAATGCATTGGAAACTCGAGTACAACAATGCAACAAGTAAGCTCAATTTTTTCTCGCACTTTTTTCTCGATTTAGGCACCACTGCAGCAGTCTTAATTTACTAAAAATATGTGCATCCTAGATCTGCACCGACCACTGCACTAGGGTTGCCTAATTCGTTTTGAACTCAACACCGTGTACCTGACGCGTACATTATTCTTATACAGTTACACACAACTAAAGTACGTACCTTGGTAGGAATCCAGGGACCACGTTTAAACTACAGTCACTTTGGCGGAAGTTTTAGCACCTTAAAATCAACTTTAGTGTTCATGCTTTTATAGCTGCACATAATACACAGTAATGTTAGAACAAACATATTTCTAAACTAAATTAGTTCAACCACAAACTGCGACTACTCAAAAGGCTGCTCACAGCACAGAAAGAAACTGTAAAACGTGGTCTGCACAAGATTGCACCACTTATGACATCATACGCATTGTTACGTTTAAGATTTCTCCACCAATCATGGCAGGCGCTTTGTTACGTCACAGTAAATAAAGCAGATCACTGACTAGAACTAGAAACAGGAAAAGAAACGTGCTAGGAAATTCTAGCTGTAACAACAACATTTGGGCTGTGTGTTCAAATTATTTACAACTTGAATAATGGTAAAAAACACCTAGCCACCGAATAGCAGCAAAACAATCACGGAAATAGTTGGTAGCACAAAGACGAGAATGACGCGATTGGCGAATCAACTTTGTATCACAACCGTTCTTTAAAAAAGCAAATTTCAGCTAGATTTAAGACAATATTATGTTTTAAGTAATATGTAAACAAAATCGGATGTAGTTCGCACAATCGAAAATAAATATTACGCAATCTTTTTTAAAGCGCCACCAAACTTGGAGCACTTTCCTACCACTTGATGGCGGTGTTGTCAACTTGCAACGATCCAAAAACTTTTTCTGAAGTCAATCTGCAGGAATTGATTCAACAACGTTTTGAAAGTCAATTCTATTACAGAAGTAAAAATATAAATTCAGACTCCAAAAAAATAAATCCTTTGCTAAACAAACGGCTGCAATTGGCAGCAAAATAAACAAATTTCACTCTGAATTGTATAAAGCAAAGGTTGTGCCCAGTGGTGGGATTCAGCCGGTTCGCACCGGTTCTATACAACCGTCTCACGGAATTTTATGAGATCAGCGAACCGGTTAGCATTACTGGTTACTGTCAATGGACTTTTTGTAACAGAACCGGCTGAAAAATATGACTTTTGTGATGGAACCGGCTGAAAAATAGGACTTTGTTAATAGAACCGGCTGACAAAAAATTTGAATCCCACTACTGGTTGTAACTTGTAACCGATAGTCTTACTTCATCAGATCGTACACAAAGACTTGCTTTTGATGGTTGGTATCAGTACGGACTTGCACTACAAGCGTTGTGCGTAAACGGTGCAGATGTGGACATAGATGTCATCTGCAAAGCGCTCCAGGGGCAGAATGAAGATGGAGGGTGGGCTTACGGTGTAGGTAAGTTGTGTGTGCTATGCAGATCACAAACTTTGACTATAAGTTTGCGAAGTCCCGTTTTTATCTTTTCGAACAATTTTCCAAGGTGACATGTGTAGTTGTTACAGAAGCAAAAAAGTGTCGCTTACATTTGTAAACTTTCTGTAAGCAAACATCTTTGATATGTCAAGCTCCGAAAGTTGCAAATAATTTTACCGAGCTATAGTCACAGAAAATGTATGTTCAAATGTATACCAACACTTTAGCTTTATAAAAAAAGGATGTATTATATTTGACCAGACGAAACATCCCAAATGGTTCTGGGTCTTTTGTGTGTAAAGAACCAGCAAAATGTCGCCAACAATGCAACTCATTTGGCACTTCTAAACAGCGCCATCCAATCAGCAATTACCTATCTGGAATCTTCTGTGAAAATTGAAGGAGAAAACACGTTTATTGGAAACCGATACTCCGCGCCCGAGGCTTTGCTTGCACTGAACGAAGCCAGTAAAGTTATGAACGTGAATTTGTCCTTCTGCAAGTGAGCATTTTTATCTATTTTCACAAACATTAATAGTTGCGTTGGGTGATGAGCAAGTACCATGCTTAATTAAGTGATAACCAAACGATACTTTCCTTTTAAGTAATTTTGCAAATTAAATTGGTTACTTTAGGTAAGTGGAGTCTTCAAAACGAACATCCACAATCACTGCCAATGTTTACAAGTAACATTTTCTTTCAAGTGTGTTTATAAGTTAAATGCATACTTAACTGAAATACATTTAAATCAGTCTGTGTTTTATGGTTATGCAATGCAATACACTAAAAGATCAACACCTATGTATATTATCCGCAACTGGGATCGCCAGCAATGAGAGCGCGTTGGTTTAGGACTATTTCTGTTTTTATATAAGTTAAGGGTATCAGAAATAAGTAAGTGAGGCCATTGGGATCGACGATTGCAATACACTATGTAGGTTTGAAGCACGTATAATGTAATTTACTTCAACATCAATTAGTGCCACCGCCACGACCCTTCTTACTCCGTTAACCGATGATGATCAGATTGCTTCAATTTACCAACGGCTTCCGGTAATCAGCGGAAAAAGTGTTCTGACTTTAAAAGAAAGCTGGACTTGTGCAGCACCAGGTAAGTTTAGAAGTATCAATTTTAAGAATGTTGTATATTACACGGCAAAACATATGCTGTTTTTAATTGGGCAAAGTGGAGATTGACCGCTCATGAATTTGTCATTCAGTAAACAGAAGCCAAACCAAATTGTTTAACCGTTATGAAACTTGATTTGCAGTCGAGACCACATAAAAAAAACTTTGTTAGAAGTTCATAACATTCATAACAGTATTGCTCATATATTTTAATTATCCCAGACGATTTTTTGATCTGTCGTCTTACCAACGATTAAAGCAGTTCACAGCTAATGCCAATTTAACACACACACACACACACACACAAACGAGGCAAAAAGACTGAATTGATAGTGCGATTTTGTTACTTGACGCTTTTGCATGATGACATTTATGCCATTTTATTTTTACAGAAACGACAACAGCACCAAGTACCACTGCAACAACGACAACAGTTCCAGCACCCAAGTGTGAAGATTACTCACAAATCGAGGAAGACGTGGTTTATATTACCGTCACCCTATTGGTCATCGTAACCTTGGGAGAGCCCTACACAGGCCCGTATGACTACAGTCAGGTAGTCGTAAATGTCGCAAACGGCACAAAGCTGGTGGAAGTGATGTTTCAGGCAAAATGTACCGGCAATTTCAAGTAAGTCATTGCCAAACATGGAGTAAACATGTTTTCTGCAACAAAAATAGGAGTATAAAAAAAATATGTGGATTTTTCCATTAGTAAAACAGAAAACAAAATGTAAAGGACAGTCTAATTTCTTGTTTTTTAGGTATGAGACAAAAATGACCACTTGGGGTGCTTCAGTGAGGTCAGTGAACGGGTTAACAGCTCGTGGAGACCAACGAGAATATTGGTCACTGCGAGATGGCGCTACCGGGTCTTCTTATTCAACTGGTGCCAGCAGTTATGTCCCTAAAGATAACGATCTTGTGCTGTTCAAGCTTTCAACCTGGTAGATGGGTTTAAGAGTGACCGAGGTGGAATTGTTACACCTTGCTGACCGTACAATATGCTGTGTGCTGGTTTATTGTGTTGTATATTACAGTTTGCTTTTGCGCATATAACGGTGGATTAAACACATAAACGCTGCTTTGAAGTTGAAAAGGTCTGTCAACAGTAAAACAAAAAGGATTAAGTAAAAACTTGTACGAAAAGTGCTGTAGTAGCCCGTTTAAAGGTAATTACAAGAAACAACGACCATTTCTTTAATTGCAGTAGACAAAACGATTTGATAAGATGTTTGAGATACCTCTAAAGCAAGATTCTTGCAACCTTTAAAGCAGATACATTTGATTTGAATTGCCTACCTATAGTTTAGGATTGCATTTTTGCATATTGGTTTATAAACGCGAGTCGGTCAGCAGATAAAATCTTCTGCAATGATCTCAAGCGCTCAGGGCGATCGTTGCCTCCACTTTTATGACCAAACTCGCCACAGCATAAAATTTGCGGTGAAATTTCTGAAGATTGAACATATTATATTTAGGGCCTGAGGGGTTCCCTTGTAATCTTTATGTAATTGCTGCATGACAACAATGTTGAGCGTTTAAGTGTTTATGGAAAGTTTGCAGTAACCAGCACAAATATAAGGAAGTGCAAAATCATTCGTCTTCCATTTGCATCAATCGTAAGAAAGACGCGACTAAACAACTCGAGGCTAAGAGTCAATGATTTGGCTTAAAACCAGTGTTTCGTAAAAAGTTCTTAGGCTGTCAAGAGTAGAATTAATGTGCGCAATAGTTTCTGATTATAAATGCAAGGCGTTTGAATGCATTCAGGTTGACGAAAAAAAGAAACCGGTTTAAAATGGCATATAGGCTATGAGTTTTCCCCAATCAATGGAAGAAATAAGATATATTATTTGTATAAATCTTTTCAAATACAGAATAAATCAAATTATTCCTTTTTGCTTTGAAGATTACAGCAAAAGGCCGAGTGTAGTTTATTCCACAAACGAAATTTTAAAAATGCACGTCGTCTTTTTGTTGGTTAACATTCTCCTTCTGACCGGGGTGAATGCCTATCCGATATGTAGTAAGTGTTTGTCAAATATAAATGTATAGGACATTTGCAGGCCCAGCCTATTGTGGTTACACGTGAGTATACCGTTATCGCTAGTATGCTCTGTATTACCCCTTTAAGTTTCAATTCTTACGAATAATCAGGTTTGGCAAATATCTTCACAATTACACCTTGATGAAAATGTTAGTAAATTACCGCCTTAATATTTACAATTTTTTTACTCTCGCGCTTCTGTTTTTATTGCAATTGTTACGCAATATTTCCAGACCAACCCTTGAGCGAGGAATTTCAAAAAATACCCGATGAGTACATTGACCGCCTAGCGACAGTAGAGAGCAGCCTTGCAATTCTTAGTGTTCAAATTGCCAATCCAAAACACTTCAACACAACTGACAAGAGGCTGGAAAATCTAATGCAAAGGGCTAGCGCAGCAACCAAGTAAATACAACATACACCGTACAGACTTTGTGCAGAGGAATTAATGTTTGCACTTTTTGATAAACTTTCGCATCAAAGCATTTTGAGGACACTACACACGGTTTGAAAAATAGACTGTTAAAAAAACAAAAAAAACAATGAGTCTTTAGTGACTACAAGCACAAGCAAAATGCAAAAAAAATCTAATAAGCGCAGTAATACTGTTGAATACTGTTGTCTAAAGGAACTGTTTGGAATTTTTGTGATTTGAGTTCTTACTTTAGTAGCTCTACCCCACATTACAGCGCAACAGAAGTTGGAAACCTCTCTTACCACGCGATGTCAGTGTTGTCAACATGTCGAGATCCAAAAAACTTCAACGGAGTCAACTTGCAACAATTAATTCAAGAGAGGCTAATGGATCAATTTGCATTCGACAGTAAGTGTTATGTGCAATGCAACCGACAGGGAACTTGGTCTGCAGACCATGGTTCGTAGTTAGGCTACAGCAGGGGTGGGCAAACTACGGCCCGCGGGCCGCATGCGACCAGTCAAAGAAGTTCATGCGGCCCGCCAAATGTCAGTAAATTTTAAAGAGAATGTTAGTAACGCTGAATAGTATTATGAGCACAGCCGCAGAGTTTTAAAAAATACCGGGGGTGCGACTTGCCGATACCTATACCATGTGCAGTATCTGTACCCGTACCACTTACTTTGGAACTAAACACAGATACTTTTTTCGTGCTTTAGCATGTTGTTTCTGCCACGTTATTTTGCAAATCGTCACTTGACACAATTTCTTCGTTCGATAAAGGTAAATAAAAGTAAAAGCGACTCACGTTTTCAAATACAGCCCATTTTGCACTGTTGACGCCAAAACTTTGTTCACATTGGATCAAGTTTAGGTCGTTGCAATACTTTGCAAACGGACATTAAACAAGGCTGTATAGTCGTTAACACAGACCCGCACAACACCTAAAAATAGATACTAAAAGCGGCTCGCTTTGTTTAATGTTAGCGCAAGAATGTGTTAACAAAAAGACGTGGTGTAGCCTATGTTGCAACAAATGTTTGTTTCTTTTGAAACAATTGCAATTGTGGCGTTTCAACCAATGTTTGTCCAATAATTTCAGTGACAACAAACGTATTTGCACATAACTGAAAAATATACTCCGTTCATATTTTGGGCAAAATCAGGGGTGCACCGCCTGCGGCCGTACGGCCACATGCGCCTGCGGAGACGAGTTTGTGCGGCTGTGACCATGTATGTTAAAATACACGTGCTGACGGCGGTGAATTAACTAAAATTATTTTGCTAAATATTTTGGTTTTGAAACTGCTAAAAACAGATTTCGTGAGACTGGATTACCAGCCTAGTTTACCAGCCTAGTAACCGATTACCAGCCTAGTAACCATATGCGCCAGGCTTTTTATCCGCTTATTGTGTGCAAACAATGCGAAAGAACAGGCACCGCAATCGTCATAATACAGATTATGACGTCATGAACAGTTAACTCCGTTTTTAATCTGAGCATTTTAGGCGGCTTTAAATGGTATATATAGGATATAAACCTAATTCTTCACTCCAGTTATTTTAAAACAAAAAAACAAAACAAGCAAGCAATTGGCGGCCGTCGGTGAAATACTATGCGGCCCCCTGAGGTTAGGAACTTTTGAATGCGGCCCTTGCACTGAAAAATTTGCCCACCCCAGGGCTACAGGGTATAAAAAGATTTCGTGCGAATCAAAATCGTAACTGTGGTCTAATCCAGTAGTCCGTAACGGAAATGCTAATGTGGCGCAATTTAACTTTAACCTGACAAATGCTTTCACTAAATAGTGACATTTACCACGACAAATTTAGTAGGAAACTATAGCCCCTCTGCTCTTTAAAACGAACACGTATTTTCTCAAAATACTAGAAATCACAAAATTGCTTGCCCAAACAACAAAGTATGGTCTAATCAACAATTAATATTTTACCTTCAGTAGCCAACCTGCAAAGTAAACAATGCTTTACGAAATTGATAGAGCATGTTTGCTGCGAGCAACTGCTTGAGACCGTTTTGAAAAAAAATGACATAAAAATGCATTCAGGTGAGCAGCAGAAAGAACCGGTTGACGGATGGAGCCAGTACGGACTCGCGTTACAAGCATTATGTATTGACCAAGTTCAGGTCAAAAAGTTCAATGTTCGCAAAGCTCTCAGAGGCCAAGAACTAGACGGGAGTTGGCGACATGATGTCGGTATGTAAAAAAAAACACGTATTCAATATAATGAACAACTGTTTTTCAATCTTTTTAACCCCGAATGATTTTGCCCTCTCGGTTTTAAAGAAAAAATATCAAGTGATCAAAGGAGTATTAAGTTGGAAATCATTTTTGTATGTAGTGGGATAGCCGCGGTTTTAAAGGGTAAACGTTCACGGGCTCACTTGAATTCACGGTGCTGAGAAATCCCTATTTTAGGCTAGCATATGAAATAATGAACCAAAATGAAAGTGAGTAGTGTCAAGGCTTGAAATAAAAAACAAAATAAAAATAAAATAAACTCAACTTTCTTTGCTAACTTTTTCAGAAGCAACATCCCAGATGCTACTCGGTATGTTGTGTCTGAAGGATATGTATCAGTCAGACCATATAATAACCGCAATAAAACGCGCCGTAGCGTTTCTCGAATCGTCAGTGATTAAAGTGGAAGAAAACACCTTGATCGGTAATGCGTATTCAACGCCTGAAGCACTGGTTGCTCTCCGAGAAGCTAGCAAAGTGACATTTGTAGATATGTCGTTTTGCAGGTAGGTTGTCTATTATTAATGGTTTATCATATTAAAGGCGAAAACAAAACACAAATTAAAAAACATGTTGCAAACCTTAAGCATGTGGCAATCATCTTATTCGCTTAAAAGTCCTTAAATAACGAAAATGAGAAAACATTCTAAACTAAGTGTAATGTACCAGTCTATTAATGGTTAACATGGGCAATTTATCTCATAAATTAGGTTGTTATGCAGTAACGTTCAAAAGATTTAAGAATATTTACCGAAACTGCTCAAATAACCTGAAATTACTTTCGGCAACTTTTTCAAATTTGTGCTACCGTTGATAGCTATCTATTAAACAAAACATGTCATATTTTCAGGGCAGTTGCTAAGGGCATTTATGTATCCCCAACAAATGAAGATCAAGATAAAATTATAATCAAGCGGCTTCTGTCTATGAGTGGAAAAAGCGTTCTCGCACTGAAGCGCGATTGGGACTGTACTAAGCCAGCACCTTTGGTTCGTTAGCCCCCCCCCCCCCCAAAAAAAAGACTGCAACGCGTTGACCAGACAACATCCATATACACAACTTCATTTTGGAAAAAGAAATTGCACGCTTGAATAAAGCTTAGACACATTGTCTTTTTGTTACGGATCAATGCATCAGTAGCAGTTACTATCCTGAAAAACATCGTTGTACAGCAAATTTACGAGTCATTGCACAACTTTTGCGCTACAGTTTACAGTTGCAATAGAATGCGTTTCGTTGTGCTGAAATGTATTCAAAAATGAGAAATAAATACAGAGCAAATAAATGAGAACACAGGCTGTGAAGGGTGTGTGTGTTTTAACGTGCGCTGAGAAGCACATTTAGCATACTTAACTACTAACAATAAGACAAGAAATTCGCTTATTCCTTACAATCAGGTCAGTCTTATTTGTATTGTTTGTGTTTTCTTACTTCATCCGACTGACCCAATACAGCAAACATTAATATAGTTACTTCAAATATTAGCACCAGGACAAGATCTTTAAGCCACACACTCACTGCAATATGTCAATAAATACCGAATGTGCCGGACAAGAGAAAGAAACGTCTATACATGTTAAATTACTGGTAATAAAAGAACTGAATGGAAATTGGAAAGGACCTTACGACTATGTTCAAAATGTGACTAACGTCCTGGGCGGAAGCACGCTTTTCGAAGTCATGCAACTTGCAGAACGAACTGGAAGTTTTACGTGAGTTGTTTAATGGTAATACTACAACGACTTTCTCAAGTCTTATACCGGTATAATATATCTATACTAAAAGAATGGTTTGTGAACCGTTTAACAGTAATTCACGAGAAACGCGTCTGCACTCTGCACAGTCTACTCTATACCCATAAACAGCAGTATTTTTTATTTTGTGCCAAATATTCAACTTCGCCTCAGAACTTATATACTTCGTCGCAGGCAGTAACACTGCACTGGATTCTGCAAAGCCAATCAACATATTATTAAACATGATGCGAGACATCTTTATTGTGTACTAAAAACCAGAACATTTTCAATGGCACACTCACAAAAGATCAGTGCACTGACAGAAAAATCCAAAAAGTTAAATAAAAAAAGGTAGCGTTAAATCAAATTTAGCTTGTATTTGAGCTTTGATACATTTCAGGTTTAAATCAATCAATGACGATGGTCTTGGAGAGTTCATCACTTCTGTAATGGGAGTCGATGCCAATCAAGAGAAAAACGACTTTTGGGAACTACTTGATGGGGCTACAGGGAAACTTCTGCCAGTTGGTGCAAGCAAATACATTCCGAAAGATAGAGATGAAGTGCTATTCCAACTCAAACAAACTTAACAGCAAATAACTAAACTTTCCAATTATAATATTATACCTGGCATCCTTAATCTTTGTATGGTACATTCATTTGGTTACATTTAACGTAGCTGTGTATCATAAAATAACTTTGTGGCAAAATCCTAGTGGGGGGCACATTGAATAAATTTTTATTCCAGGCTAGGTAGAAATATGCGATCAGTTTCCACGAGCAAGTGGTCATCCACCGTTTATTTTTTAGGGTTTTCGAACAAAGCGTATTTTTTCCGTTTGATTTCCGTGCGCACTTAAAAAACTCACGTGCACAATTAAAAATAATTGCACGCCTTGCATTAAACGTAACCGGACGCCCCCATGCAGTTTGTTTGTTAAACGTAACTGCACGCCCCCAGTTTGGTGCGGTATACATGTCGTAGCGCTTCTAAGCCAAAACAACCACAAAAGTAACATATATCATCTCAAATGGTGGTAAACCATGTTTAATAATACGGTCAGGCGGTCTGCGAAATATGAGTCTGTAATGCTGCTATGGCAATAGCTTATAGTTTGTGCACGCTTGAATTGTAATTTGCTGTTTATTGGATTGTATCAGTAAGGTCATTAATTCCATTTTGGACCGCATTCGTTTAACATAGTTTTTATGCATGCAAAAAACGGCTACCGAATTAGTGTGCACATTTGAACTATTATTCCAGCTCAATACAGAGAAAGACATAATTGCATTCCCGTGCAATGAAGAGCAAGATGAGATAACTTTATCTTATTGCAACACGGTTGTTCTTGTTTCCCGGCGTTATCAGTTTGCTAGCACAAAATACAGGCGAGAAGCTCTTGAATGAAGGAACCAGGAAGTAATGACGTATTCTTTTGTTATAATACGGTCGTTACTTGAACGCTAAATCATGGTATAGTTTAGACCTGCGCAGCAATAGTTTAGACCCTCAGCTTGAAGATTACCACCACCTATCAGCACTAAAACTCTTCGTCTAACCCACAAAGTTATCAGGATGTCAGGCAGATATGCAGCGACTAGACAAAATAAATGTTTGATCCATGTTATTTTGTTGGTAAAAGATACGCACACTCCAGACTGGAAATTACCTTGTGACTACGTCCAGTGCGTTGAAAAAGTTGTTTACGGTAGCACGCTGTATGAAGTCATGCTACAAGCGGAACAAACTGGCAATTTTACGTAAGTTTTTTTTTTACGTGCTCTTAATGGACACACTATATACTTGACCATAATGTCTTACATAGGGTTGCCATACGTCAGGATTTTCCCTGACATGTCAGGGAATTTAGTGTTTAAATCTGCGTCAGGGAGAAATGTTAAAATGTACTTAAAAGTCAGGAATTTAAGAAAAAAATATAGATATACTATGAAATTAATGTACCAACGGAGAAAATTTCTAGTAGTTCGCTGCAACCGCGTCTATGAAACGTGAAGAGGTAAACTGGCGGCGCGCAGGTTAACGCACAAGGTTACTGTTTCGTTTTGCAGTGTGTGTGCGCGCGTAACGATACCTGTTTGTTACTCGTTGTCTAACAATACCCGTTAAATACAGATATAAAAATCCGCGTCTCAAGAAAACACAGCGTTCGATGCTACCTGGGAAGTTTCATTTGCCTTAACTGTGTACCTAATATGCAAGGAATTAACTAACAACAAAAAGTCGAATGTCGTGTGATATAAAAACGTTTTTACAATGGCATTTTATTTCAAATTTAAAAAGGTCTTTGAAAGGGCTGCTCCCAGTGTTTTTTTTTTCTGTGACAATTTGAAATTGGCCCGAATAGAGTGGCAAAAGGTTGGCGACCCGTGATATATGTGCTTCTTGTTTCAAGGATAGTGAGAGTAGTAAGCTTAGCCTAATAAACTTGACTAAACAGAAGCCTACGCAGAAAGTTCATTAACAAGGATCAGAGTATCTTATCTAACGTTTTCTAGTGTCACTGTTCGTGTGACTTTCGAATATTCTAAATTTATTCCGCAATAGAATTGGATCGCAAAAAGGCTAACCCAAACTGGGGTCCGTGGCCCTTTAGGGCTCTGTGAGGCAATTTTGCGGGGACCGCAAAAAGCTGGAAGTAATTCTATATTCTAATTTAGTTTCAGTTTGTGGAACTAAAGTTGTTTAAATCAAAGTGAAATTGAGAATCGACCGTCTCCTTAGGCTTTATTGCATGCCAACTAACAAAAATGCAATTGTTATTCGCACACAATGGTAATGTTTTTGTCTTGGCTGTAATGTCAGATTTAGATCATTGTTATGCAGAATTTTACATAACTGTAAGCTAAAATCTTGCAATCAATTTTCCTTTTTCTTAAAAACACATTCAGGCTTAAGGACCACTAGCCCTCGAAATAATGGCAAAGAGACCGTTTAGAGAAAATACCGAAAAAGTTTGAGAACCACTGGGTTAACGCAAATTTTGTCAGGGATTGTGTATCATAAAATATGGCAACCCTAGTCTTACACCATTGGTTTGCAGTAAATACTAGGAAGTGTTATTGTATTGGTCCCAAATGGTAAACAAGTTTAATTTGGGGTCTTAAAAGTGGGTCGTCGGCATAGTTTACAAAAACGATGTAGCTTGTCCATGAAAGCTTTGTTGCCTTCAGATTCAAGTCAACAACCGACCCAAAATTTGGAGAGTTCGTTACTTCAGTAATGGGCGTCAAAGCCAATGAGAAGAAACACGAGTATTGGGCGATAATTGATGGAGCTACTGGAAAATACCTTCCCGTTGGTGTAAGCACATACATCCCGAAGGACGGAGATATCATGCTGTACAGACTCGAACACTATCAGAGCAAATTATAATAATATTAACAACCCTGTTATAGCCTATCTATACAGTTTATACCCAAACCCAATCTTTGTAGGCTACATTGCGTTGATTTGTGTTGCTGACTAACATAATCATCTCTCATAAATAAAATCATTGGTAAAAATTATTGCAGAAAGTGAAGTGAAACGATTACATGAAGCCCATTGTATAACAGCACAAAGCCTATCTCTGTACCAAGGTTCTAGGTCAGTGGTGGCCAAACTACGGCCCGCGGGCCGCATCCGGCCCCCAGTCCTGTTTCATCCGGCCCGCCAAACACCTTGCCTGGTTTTTTTCCTAGCACCATATTTACCACTGTGAACAAGCAGTGCAACAGCGCTGTTATTTATTGTTATTCTACTACAATAATATATATTTTAATATAGATGGCAACTAGTTACGACAACTTTTACGTAAATCTCATTTAATCCGGCCCTCCAGTGGCAAGACAGTTGCAAATTTGGCCCTCTGGTAAAAAAGTTTGGCCACCCCTGTTCTAGGTTATACTTTTCACGAGGAAAGATTTTGCAAGCAACCTATTCCTGGTAAACACACTGTAGCGAATGAGTAAGGAGTATTTCGAAGCCAAACTATAAGCGTAAAATCGGAGAAAATTGTAAACCTAACGACAGCGCTTCGATTCTCAGCTTTCAAAAATAAAACTTTCCAACACCAGGCGCATTTACAAAAAATGTACAAAAACCACTACGCTGGCTTGCCGCGACAAATCCATGTAAACATCCCTATTTGCAAATCATAACAAATTTCGGTTTAAGAACCATATTTAAAAAAACAATGTTGTTATGAGCAAGAGTATTTGAAGAAATACAGTCAGGAGGTGATCCCAATCATAAATACGCAATCCACGCAATCTTTTATTAAAACTAAAAAAATGATGGCGGTTAGAGCTATTAATGATTTGGGCCATAATTAGGGTCAGAGTGATTTTGTAATAACAATAACATTGTAATTCAATCCCAAATACCCGTTTTGGGGCTAATATTGTCACATGCGTTAACATCTAACAGGCCCCACGCATGTAAGAATATTTAAATGCCGGAAAACATAGAAACCTAGAGGTTATTTGTGTGCGTTGTTACGCCCAAGCATCATCTCTGCTTTCCGGAAATGCGCTGGACCAATCAATATTGAGTCAGCCACACCTACGTATCCACCTGCCACGTTAATTTGAAACTATTGTGACAAATCAGATCAGACTCACCCAACACAGCAAACAATAATATCTACTACATACTACGTATACCAGCACCGGGATTATTGTCTCTAATTCACACAATCGTCAAGATGTCAGGTGAAAACGAAGGTACAGGACAAGGAAGTGAAAGTTCTATACATGTTACCTTTCTGGTAATAAAAAAGTTAAATCAAAGTTGGAAAGGACCTTATGATTACGTCCAAGAAGTGACAAGAGTCCTGAGTGGCAGCACACTGTTTGAAGTAATGAAACAAGCGGAACGAGATGGCAATTTTAGGTGAGATGTTTTGCTATGACACTACAGTAAACTTTTGCACGTGTAATTTCCGTATCAGAACACCTGTTAAATGGTGAAAATAACGGCCCAAATAGACGTAAAAAGCGACATGCTGTATATTTCAAACGTTTCGGCAACTTACGTCACAAACGGTTTTGTGACGTCGCTGTGAAACACAATCAATGTGTAACAAAACGTTATACGTTGCATCATCATTGTGTCGCACAAACCAAGCAATAACGAACGACAGACTTAACCGCTTTTTTGTTTATTGCTTTTTGCATATCAATAAAACCTAGCACGTAATAATAAGCTTTATTCTTTTTAGATTTAAGTCGAGAAACGAGGGCGACCTTGGAGAGTTCATTACTTCTGTAATGCATCTTGATGCCAATGAAGAGAAACACGAGTATTGGGAGCTACTTGATGGGGCTACAGGGGTATACCTTCCAGTTGGTGCAAGCAAATATATTCCGAAAGATAAAGATCTCGTGCTGTTCCAATTCAAGCTCGATGAAAGTAGAAAATAACCACATTTTCCAACTAACCTCATACCTGTATATTGTTTTATCTCATGTTTTCTAAAATTGACGGTCTTGTAACCAGAATTTTCTAATCTTTGTATCTTGTAACAATTTGTGTTGCTGATTCACGTAATCATGACTCATGAATTTTTTAAAAAACGATAGCATCTTTGCCTCAAATGATCTGTTTTCAAGCGAAGTTTGGAAATGATATGTTTTGGGATGGATATCATGTATGCTAGAGGAATACACTCAGGAGAAAAGCCAAAGTGTAAACGCCATTAATACCACCAAACTTGAACGTACCTTACTGTTTCTACACTGTTAGAACATACCTCAACTGTTCGCAAATATTATTAACAAAACTAAGGTGGCACAACTGCCATAATGTCTTTTGGCAAATTGATGTTTTTCTGAATTGATGTAAATTTTTTTGGGGGTTTTTTCTTCGTTTTATGGCAACATATAAAAATCAAGTCTGGTAGTACATAGTTTCTCGCTTTTAAACAACCTGCTTAAATATCCCTACCGTAAAGTTGCAAAATGTTTTAAAAACAGATCCTTTCAAAATAACGAATTGAAACCAACATACAAAACATCTAATAAGACACACACAGACACACTATCAGTGCAAACATCTTGAGGAAAAAAAGCGTCACACTTGGTGATGTGGTGTTATTGACAAACACACCTACATTGATTTAACTCCGTATTCCAACTTCCTGATGTCATTGTTCTAAATTCTAAAAACAAAATTACATTGTAAAAAAGAAAATAACAAATAAACAGAATTTTCTAAAAGTTTATTCTACTCATAGAAACAAAAATTGAATTACATAAATCACAGTATGCCAGGCCTTTTGAAGGCATAATACCCAATCAGCCAGTCACGAAGCATTCCCATATAGCAAGGCACGGGGCTGGAAAAATCTAGCATGCCATGATATCTGGACCCATGACAGGAGCCTTTCTACGACTAATGTATACAGGATAGGCAATGAGCATGTTGAAAATCACAAGCATCTTTGCCTGCCTTCTAAGCTGCAATGAAGTTATGTTTGTTTTAACCGGTTTACAGAAAATGACACTTTGATCTTAGTAATTCGAAAGATTACAAATTGTTTACTTTTACCTTCATTGACGGAAGAAGGTTTGAACTGAGAGAAAGCCATCCAAGTGATGAACAAGTGAAACCAAAGAAAGCAGGAGCACCATCATCCATCAAATACCGGTCATTGTACATTAGATTTTTCAGTTTTGCAAGAGGATTTGTATTTGTTTGATCAAGTTCATAAATCAGTTTCCCATCTAAAACATTCCATACTCGTCCAATGCCATCATAGGCTACAGACGAGAGAATTTGATCGTGGTAAACATATATTCTATGATGTCCTCTTCTTGGACCCCTAGGTACATCAATTGAAAGAAAATCATATGTTGGCTTGGTTGCCATGCGAACATCCCACAATGATATTGTATCTTTTTCAGCAATGTTACGCATTATTAGTTGTCTGCCATCATTGAGGACTTGAAGCGCCATCACTGCTCCAGTTTTCAGTCTGCCTACAAAAAAATATTTGCAACACTTAAAATCATAAAAAAAACAGAAGACCTTTATATTTTTTGTACAATATGGCTTTAATTTCAAAATAAAATTCATCAAATATTATTTAGGATTAGATAACATCGTTTATGTATCAAAAGATCTTACCCATTGAGATTTTACTTCCTGATTGGGGTTTACATCTCCAATCTACAGCAACAGTAGTTCCATTGCCTAGTCCAGAGAAATGCAAATTACTAGTAGTTGAAAAACACTGGCTTCGAACAACACTGGAAAAATCAAAGATATCTGCAAAGTCTTTTCCAGGCCTGGATGATGCAAAATGTCTTTCAATACTCTTAACAAACAGTGTTTTCGAACCTGAGGAGTAACTAACATTGTATACATCACTTGTGGCTGTTTGATTTCCAGCACATGCAAATGGTACATCCGAAGTAAATTTGTCAACTTTTAGTGATGCATAACGCAGTGGCTGCAATCGTACTACGGAATTGTTGTAGGCCAAAATACAAGTACATATGCCCTGTAGTGGTTTCACCTTAAATGATGTAAATGAAATATCAAGGACTTTTTCACAATCAAGGATGTAAACCGAAGGAAGATTGCCAGGTTTTGAAAACCGTCGGTCTGTTGGTAGATGCATTAGTCTTGAACCCATGCGACAAAGACATGTTGAAAAGTCTGGTGATGGTGCAATGTCATGAACAGTAGGTAGATTTGAAATCCACTCATGTGACTTTAGCAATTTCTTTCTTCTCTTTAAAACCAGTAGCCGATTTAACAACACATCATTTCTTACTGAGCAATCTTGAAATGTTCTTTCTCTGTGATGTAGAACAGTGCAAATATTTTTAACTCCTGTGGGTTTCAGTTTTGTTGAAATATTTTGCACATCAACCTTCGCTTTCTTTTGTGGACAGTTATCACGGTGATCTTCCCCAGGTTGTATTTTGAAGTATCTATTTTTTTCACTGTCAAAATAAAAACCTGGCAAATTTGGAGCAGAGTTTGCCATTGCACAATTAAATCTATCTAACAAAAAGTGAAATTGCGGTCAATTTTGCAACATGTGTTAATGTATGTGAGGTGTAAAGCAAAGCATTTCCCAACAACAACAAAATCTATACAACTTCTTGCCTTTCTGATTTTGAATTCCCGAATAGACAATTTGCCCAACAGCTTATGTTATACAATATACACGTTGTTTAGTTAGATCATACGCATGTACATTGTACACAAACTTAATAATCACCAAATTTCCCTTGACCATTAAGTTACACGTCTGTTGCTTTGCCAAGCACACCAAGCACGAGGCAATAATTTCATCAAAATAGGGAACTCCCCAAAAGTTTTTTTCTTTAGCTCCGGATCACAAAAAAACTCATGTTAAACAATAATTTGTTTCTGCACAAAGATGCATCTTATCACTTTGATTATTCAAAAGCCGTGTGTTTATTCACAGCAACTCCTTGCTGTCAAAATTTGAAAAATAAAAACTACACCTTCGTCCTGGGGACGAACACGTGCGGTTTAGCACATAACTATCGACAAACGTTTGTAACATATTTGCAAACCTATACTAGTTTAAGATCTCCGTTAACAGCAATGATTCCCGAACTTTAAATCAACTGGTTTGATTGTTTTATGGCTTTTGATGTTTTCATTTTGCTATTGCTAATAAACATTTATTTTTTAACGTTTATCAAAAGGCCATGCCCGGTACAAAATGGCAACGGACCCAAAAGGGTCGCAACCCAGGTTGAAACCTACTTTTCTTGTGACTTCATGGGATTACCACTAGTAAGTCCTTCCAAGGGAAATAATCGCTCAATGCACGTTGGTTGATGTTTAGAATATGAAAAAGGTATTTCTTAAATGCCAGACACACGGTGCCACCGTATGTTGTGTTTTCTTTTTATTTTCGGCTATATGTTGGCTTTATGCGTTTACAATGGTGTTTTATCGTCGAAACGACACTTGTGTTTGGACTTGGATGATGTTTCAATTCACTTGTTGTTCTCAATTCACAGTTTTGTTGATGTTTTCAACTCAGCAACCTGATATAGTTCGTGTATTGTCGTTTCGCTTCTTTATTATGTTTTGTTTTTCAAAATCACAATGATAGTTGTACTTCGCGTATAGAGTACTCTTTCGTTACTCTGCAATTTGATGCTTACAAAGTGGTTCATTTCATTTAAGAGGAATATGAACAAGGCCAAAACCTGGGATCCCCGGAAACAGGCCTTCACTCGACTTTAGATATTCAGCTTCGACGAAGACAGGAGCAAGAAAATGGAAACTTCGAAGACCGTTACTCTGAAGGTAATTAAGTCGACTGACTCAAGTTGGAAAGGACCGTATGATTATGTTCAAGAAGTGACTGACATTCCGAGCAGCAGTACATTGTTTGACGTCATGCAAGAAGCGCAAATACATGGCGATTTTACGTGAGTTGGTAATTGAAATCGGAAAAAGGGTCATAGTAATGTTTCCGGGTCAAACTCTATATTTGTATTTTAGGTTTCAATCCAAAACCCATTCTGTATTCGGAGAAGAAATCATTTCGGTACTGGGAATAGAGGCCAATTATAAAGAGAGAAAAGAGTTTTGGGCATTAGTTGATGGGGCTACAGGGGAACTACTGCCAGTTGGTGCAAGCACATACGTCCCAAAAGACGGAGATATCATGCTATTGCAAATGCGCATCCACCATCCTAAACAAGTGCCTTGTTAACTATAACCGGTGTTCATCAGAGACGTTTTGTATTCAGTTTAATCTATGTATATGTCTTGATGAAACATATTTGATTAAATTGTTTGTAGTGTGTAGGCTAGTTTGTGTACGTATTAATCTGTTTGATTTTGTTGCTTTATGCTGGAAATCAAGCTTACGTTTGTTGCTGTTGTTAATAGTGATTCTCGGAGGGCTATATTTTAAAAGAAATGTTTTAATTGCGAAAATAAGACCCTGGCATTTAAAAGGATGTGGACAAGGGTAAAATTGTAGCCTTTACAATTATAATGACGTAATTTCCCATCTACAAACAGGTAATCCACTTATTGGAAAAAAATAATCGTATACCGTGTTCTGGCGTTCATTTTCAATGTGTTTTATATGTGAATTAGGCGTCTTATCGAAACTGAAGGAATAGCCTACCATGTGTATTTACATTACATGTTATACGATACTCGTCTCTTCCTTACATTACAACCCATAACACCAAACAAAACTCCAATATGGCAACATGTTTCTTTTTAACGCGAGGCGAAACTTGAAACGAGACAAAACTTGGAATTAAATAGGAGCAAAAATATTGTGATATTTTGAATTAGGACCCAAAATTGCAACGTTCTCAGACATATGAATTAGCAGTCAGCAGTAAGAAATATGCTGTCGGCTTTTGTGAATGAATTTGCTATCAGGTTTCAGTTCGAGGCTTGGTTGTGACTATACACTTTACCTTCCGCGTCCGTTGACATGGATACGGAACAAGTTGAATGCCTCCGAGGGCAGGTGTTATACTCGTGATAAAAAAATATATACTTCACATAGCCTACACAGAGTGCGGTGTTAACTAACACACCGTCAAGATGTCTAGTATAGACGAAGGGAGTAGTCAACAAACGTCAATTACAGTTACTCTAGCAGTAATTGAAACAGTGGACAGAAGTTGGCAAGGGCCTTATGACTATGTTCAAGAAGTGCAAAATGTTCCCGGAGGCAGCACACTGTTTGAAATCATGCAACAAGCAGCACAAACTGGCAACTTTAGGTGAGTCGTTTAATTGTGACGCAATGGTCTTCTAGCGTAAACAAAAACGTTGGTGTACCTAACAATTTTGTTCAACTTACAAAAATGCAGCAAATACAAGATAGTCTGTACATTTATTGTGACAATTTTTGTTGCCATGGCAACTGACTAAGCTAAACTTGGGCTGTCGCGTATATGACTTAAGTAAGGGCCATCGATATATAGCATATCCAATTACAGTGAGATACAGCTGCTCTAAAACGTTCATGCAGAACGACAACTATTCATAATTAAACTTTTAACTTTCTAAGGTTTCAATCCAAAACCTTCGTTGATTTGGGAGAATTTATCACTTCGGTAATGGGGGTAGAAGCCAATTATGACGAGAGAAAGGAATATTGGTTATTACTGGATGGTACAACGGGAGAAAAACTTGAAGTTGGTGCAAGCTCATACAAACCCAAAGACGGAGATCTCATGCTGTTCCAACTGAGCATCGATAGACCAAACCAAAGCCCGTGTGCTTGACCCATGCAGTATTTATCAATTTTGTGTTTTGCATTTAACGCTAATGAAGATCTTATTAAATAAACCTTTCAAACACATCAACATGGATAGTTTGTAGTGTCTAACAATGTTTAGCGATATACTAAGACCACACCATGCGCTCAACAAGTTTTTTTTTGCACGAGCAATAGCGAAAGTATAACAAAACACCCCAAAGTTTTTAAATAGTCCATAAATTGTTGTACAGCGTGGTAACTATATCCCAATGTGGCCCTCACGAAAAACATGAATCCAACCACAAATATTTAAAATAAGATTCACTCTTTAAAAAATAATTGTTAGCTTTCAACGATTAAACTAGAACCAGAAAAAGTCATTTGCTGACATGCAAAGGTGAAATCAACAATGTTATCTCAAAATAGGGAAAAACCCAAGATTTTTATGACAGTTGGGGAATGAGCAAACAATTAAAGACCAAGTTTTTTGTACGTTTTCTTATTCCAACGGTTATTTGACAATAGTCTTTTTCTTTTGTTTATCTGCCAAAGTTCCAATGGAAAAATGGACCTACTATAAGGCTGATAAGCATTTCACTACCAAATACACTACCTAGTAATGGTATGTGATACTGTATTAAACTCAAATACAAGATGTTCACAAGATTAATTTTCCCTTTTGGCAAATCTATGAGGTGGTTTGAATCGAAGTTTGTTGACTGTACATGGTGTGACCAGCTCATGGTGCGGCGAAAAAACTGATATCGATGATTTTTAGCTTGAAAAGTGCCATCACCTTACTGTGGAAAAACACTTTGCAACACAAACCAAACAAACTAACATCAAAGTCAGGGTAAAGGTTACTTTTTAATAATCCTTCATTGACAAAGACAGAAAAAAAACTAAGATACCATATAAGGCCCCAATCAACGGGGTTTTATTTCTGATCACCACAGTGCATATACAGCCAACCTGGAATCAAGACCATATTTTGCAACACCGGTTGTCAAACGTTGAGTCTTCCATAAGCCACATGGTTGTGTTACAGTGACCTGAAAATCATTGCTAAGAGAGAAAAGTGCACAGTGTGATAATTAGGAGGCACACAACGGCTGAATTGTGACATAACTTCACCATAATGCAACAGGCAACATGAAAAACGAAATATATGTTTTTAAAAATGTATCGCTTTTTGCAAATACTGTGGGTAAATATAATATAAATATCACTTGAATTAGTTATTCAATGCTGAAGTTGGTAAGCAAAATTATCTTGTCATATAAACTGATTTTTTTTAATTAGGTGATTTGGAAAAAAATACGGAAGATTACTGTTTCCATCAATTAGCATTAATTGTTTTTTAACACATGGTACCAATCAAAACCACAAACTTCCTGTGCTTGAGTCAATTTTTGTTTTTGCCCATTTGTCAAACTGTCAATTCCGGGAGTATTCTTCACACAACATCACATGACTAATAGAGACATTGTGATTGGTCAAAACACCCTGGTAAGTTGGGTCACAAATGATCGAACTGAGGACCGGACGGACAGAGAAATGCGACGATACCTGCAATAAACAGGAGCCCAGGCGAAGATGGAACTCATCAAATAAACAACAAAACAAGGCACTGCGGGATGGAAACAGTGCCAAATAACAAGAGAACTTCGGAAGTACAGAAAAAGTAATGAAAGTGAACACAGTGCTAAAATATAAAGCAGAAAAAGTCGTACCGATGTGCTACATTCTAGGTGTACTATAGTGACAAATGGCACATTACGGTGCACCAATTTGAAAGTGCTAGGATGAAACAACGATATATAATTTTTAGTATTTTAACATAACCCGTCAATTCATTGTAGGTTTGAGTGCTAGTAACGAATAATACGTTTGTAAGGATCGACATTTGACAAAGCCACTGCCTTTATGAAAACAGCTCTGAAACTTTGTTTTTCAAAGGAATGTCTCAAATTTCCGAAATTGATTGAAATATATTGCTGGTATTTGTTTAACATATGGTCTTGCTTACGAAAGCACCATTATTTGTTATGAGGCGTGTGATTGTCATGGCGTCCAAGCAACCGTTGATGATACACAGCACGCTACACAAGAAAACAATCTCAATTACGCAGCAGCTCTTTTAATTTCTGACTCGGATCGACGATCTCGTCTGCTCTCAGCAGTTGCATCTCAACGTGACGCAGATTGTTGACGATCGTCGCCATTTCCTGACTCCCCGTCTGCTGCAAAAGCGGAACCTGAGACCTAGAAAGATCATACGGGGCCGAACCTCCATGCAGGATGGCTAGTTTGCCCGTAAGGCTATCGGCCACTGCACAAAGCCGAGCCGAAAGCGCACACACGTTCGAAAGCATGAGACAGTCCAAGGCTGCCACACCGCACGAATCCCAAGTCTTTCTTTTATCGAGTTTCCTTACTGAAGGAGGAGAATCGACGGTGACAGCGTGGACGTCCAAGCTGTCCGGTTCTGACGGGGTCACTGTGCTAAGCGACGAGATGCCGGTCGATGACGTAAGAGTAGTGACGTCATCGATGCTTTTCGACGAGAGGAGACGCAAGTCGCGAGCGAGGTCGTGGCTGGCACGCGCTATTTCCTCGCTCATTTCGCCATCTGGCGGCGATCTGTGGAACACGAAATAAGGTATAATGGCAATACCAAATTCAATGAAATCCACATTATAACACCGCTGGTCTATGGAATAGGCATAGAATCCTTACAAAAGAATATATCGTCATATATAAGTTGTTCATGTCGGTCGTGTCAATACAATTTGAGATATTTTTGTACGCTTTTCATTCTTTCACCAAGCCTCCCTTTGCCTTTTAACCAATAAAACTTCAATCAAACTTTTTGACTGAGGACTTAATATGACACAAACACGTCTTTACCTGATTAGTAAAACTGATTTTAATTTTAAAGTTACTAAGTTTCAGCTAAATCACTTTTCAGTATTAAACACACTAAAAGTAAATCAAAGTAATTTGGCCAATATTATTATTGGTTATTGAAAAGTAATTTGACCACTGTTTTAAAAGTAATTGAAAGTTTCTGTGCAAGATTATAAGACCTATCTTCATATCGATTGTTAAGTGGTAGTCGTCTCATAGTAACTTAACACCTTGCGATGTGACTTAAAACATTGTGTCATAAAAAAACTGAAGCTGAACCAACCTAAGACCTCTCACCTATTATACGTTGTGTTGGTGACATCAGTGGAAGTTAGTAAATTATTGTTGCTGTCGATTGTGTCTGCTTCCGATTCTGAGGTCGACATGGAATCAGAGTAAGCATTAGTGGAATGATGCTTGTTGCTCCAACGTCGGTTCCTGTGCGTTTGGCGGTCGAAACTTTTCGAACGCGTCAACTTGTTGTTGCTAAAGAAGAAAAGCTAGTAATTTTGGAAGCAGAAATTGAGAACTTGTCTAGGCTTAAAAAATGTTAGCAATGATTAAAGTTGTCTGAGTCTAGACTAAGACCTTGATTTTCAACTTTTATGTAAAGAAACCACCTCACAAACGTATGTGGGCCTTAATTTGTATGCCTTGAAAGTACCTACCGATTAGAGCACATAGCGTTTGTAAAAATTACCACATATTTTCAGCCAGAAAAGTTTCTCAGAAATTATGTAAAAAACGAATTTTTACACTAACACTGCAAAAATTCGTTTCAAATGTGATTGAACGTTGGTACATTACAATTTCTTGCATGTAAATTGGACTGTCTGCAGCTTATCACGACCTGTTTCGTAGATGAACTTAATGAAACGAGCAGTGTCGGTATCACACATGATATATTTTAAAGGAAGAGTCATAACTAGGGCAATTATTTTTTGACCTAAAAAACGAAAAATTTTGACCTACAAATTGAAAATTTTGACAAATTTTGACTTTAAAAAACTTTTTTTTGACAAAATTTTGACCTATGAAAAATTCAAGTAGTTAAATTACGCATTATCGTACAAAAAGTTGAAATATGGCTGTAGGCTACTCTGTAGAGCAAATGTCTAACAGAAGGGCAAAAATCTGAACACAGACCTAGCCTGTTCTGAAAAGGGAAATGAGCTAATTAAAAATCACTGCCAAAAAACTGCAGCTAAGACACAACGAAAATTATTCAATACAGTTGTCTAAACGAAAGATACATGAAATACCTAAAGCAAAACCGAAGCAAGAGCTGCACCTAACCTGCAGCTGCCGTAAAATGACTTGGGACCTACCAAAATTTTGAACGTTTTTAGATGTGTTGCGCATCATGCCATATCAACCTAATTATTTCACTCACTTTATGGTTTATGATTCACAATAATAGCCAATGGGCCAGTTACAACAGTATAAAGTAGGCTACAAGGTGTAAAATGAACAGTTCACTGACAGTGCAACCTCTACAACACCACGACAATGCAGTTTGTAAACAATTTTAACTTTGTAAAAAAATTTGACTTTGTGAACAATTTTGACAATTTTTGACCTATTCCAACAATTTTGACAAAATTTTGACTTTTTTTGACAAGTCAAAAAATATTTGCCCTAGTTATAACTTTTGTTAGTAAAGACAGACCGAACCGGACTTGTCATGAGGGGGATCACACAATTTTGCAGCAAACCTGGAATCGACTTGTTGACTTTTGCGAACAATTTTGGTTCCCAAGCTGGTTCCAGAACGATGCGTACGCATGACGCTTTCATCCGTGTCGGTTGATATGGTAACGGAACCACGTGACTGCCTCCTGCTAGGTCGTGTATTTGAAGCAAAAGACGCACTCTGCAAAAAATGAAGTATTGTACTATCAACCTATTTATACTAATAGTACGAATTCATATCAACTTTTTTTATTATCCCAAAGCTGTGGTTACCAGCCGGAGAGGAATTCCTTTTAAAACTTGTGAAGAGGAATTTACTATAATTTTTTCATGTAGTTTGAAAATAAACTCCTAAGGTCTGAAAACATGAGTATGTACTATAGCATAATATGAAGGAATGTAAATGTTTTAATTATTAAGAAAGGAATTCACCGAAAAAGGTTGGGAACCACTGTTCAAACCGAAGGTTGAGTATTTGGTTAGGGGCTAAAGTTATGAAAAAAAAACATAAACAAGTGACGTCATTGTTGTGATCTGAACCGTAATTCCACTTTAAAACTTGAGTAAAAGTACACACTTTATGCGAAGTTTAAATGCAGTTTACAAATGTTTATATATAGGGTGTTAAAATATACTAATATGAATTTTGATCAGACTAAAAGAAGTTAACTGCTAACACCAAGGGAATAAACTAGACTGACCTTTCGACGGTTTGATTTTCCACTGCTATTTAATTCGACATCGGAATTTTCAGTTTCGCTATTTCTTGACGACATTCTTCTCGCTGGTGGGCGCGAGAGTTCATTCAGCCGATCCAAGCTGCTCCGAGAAGCTAAAATATTTTCAAACAAAATCAAAAAACGTTTTTCCTTTGAACCAAACACGAAAAACGAATCAAACAGCGTATTTCAATATTTAGTTAAAGTAACAGTTTGCTTTTATTGAATAAAACATTTCTAACAAATAAATGGGGACGTAAACGCAGATAAGACAGAAAAGCAGTGTTTTTTCAGTTGAACGTACATAAGGAGAATGGGATTTAGATTTGTATATTTATATGGTGCATAACCAGTGGTGGGATTCGGCCAGTTCGCACCGTTTCTAGAACCGTCTCACGAAATTTTATCAGATCAGCGAAGCGGTTAGCATTACTGGTTACTGTCAACGGATTTTGTAACAGAACCGTCTGAAAAATATGACTTTCATGATAGTACCGACTGACAGAAAAATTTAATCCCACCACTGTGCATAACTAACAATTCAAATTTGCTACGCCGTTCATTTCTTACGTTTTTTCTTATCCTTTGGTACTTGAAAGGTAGAAGCCGATGTCGTTGTTAAACTGCTCGAAGATTCGGAACGTTTAAATCTAAAAATAATGTTAACTTGTTACACAATGAAATGAATCAAACGGATCTTGCCTCCGGGCAACCACCAAGATAACCCAGATTTCGGCGCCCATCGAACGTGTCCTCGTTAGTATAGTGGTAAGTATCCCCGCCTGTCACGCGGGAGACCGGGGTTCGATTCCCCGACGGGGAGCTCACTTTTTTCGCTGTGTGTTTTGCCACCATACACTAAATATTTCAGTTTTTTTCGGCAACTTTTGACATTCGGTAGAAAATTGAACATTTTGTAGCCACATTTAAGCCTTAGTTCATACATGTTACCAATTTAACGCTTCTAAATTCCCTACAAAAATGTTTTGGGGATAAGTTGAACGCAAAAGATTGTGTTTAAAAGGCAAAAAAAGACCACATGAAATTTGTAACAAAGTTTCTTGTAGTATAAAAGTTTGAAAGCCCAAAATTTTATAAAAAACTTTATGATATTTTCAGGTAGACTTTATGAGAGACCGTAACGCTAATAATTTTTTCAAAGAGTTCTAGTGCTAACAAAAGGTTGGGAAGCACTGCTCTAAACAAACACGTTGATTATGATATGTAGACGTACCTGTTCTTTTCTGCGTCTTTTGCTTTATTCTGACGTAACAGAGTGGTCCTGGTTAGTCTCAAAGCAGACGTTTCGCAGTCGGAAGTCGAAACTGGTCGAGATTTTTTCTCCATTGATCTTCGCGTCGCAGAGTTGCGGTAATTTTCACTGTCGCTCACCAAACTTGTGCTTGTCGTCTGTTTACAACCAAAAAGAATTATAAGCGGGTCCGAACCCGAAAGTATAAGCCCGAAGCCCGGCCCAAACCCTAATTGTTTTTGGAAAGCCCGTTTAGGCCCAAAAGTTTGATTGACAGGCCTATACTAAAGAATATTTACGCAATAGACAATAATAGACAACGGCCTGCACAAGACATTTTATCTCTCTTGGGCATTGGGTTAAGTCCAGCAACTGGCTACTTCGCTAGGTAATTTAGATTTACAAAAATTACGGACACAGAACGTAACTAATCCCGCCTGTTAAAAAAAAAAAACGAAACCCAAACCCGGTCTGACTTTCAACTATTCAACAAAAATCCTATTAAACTTTCCTACATTTTAACCCAAACTACACTTTTAGCAGAAATAACAACAAAACTGATAATTTTTTCCAGTGTTATTGTCACCACTCTTTTTTTAGCCCTATTCATAAGCTTAAATATGAGCAAGGAAATTTTTATAGCTAGTGAAATCAGTGTGCTGAAAAACTTGTAAAGGAAAATTTTATCATCGAAAGCTGCGATATAAAAAAAACGGTGACAAACTTTAACTAACTTAGAACGTTAGGATTCGGCGTGTTTGTACACGTTAACAAACATATTTTATTTTTTCAACCAACATATCACACAAAAACAAAATTCAAAATGAAACACCGACCTCAGATGGTGTGGTTGTTCGCCCGTATGTTACTTTCTTCGTTGACGCCGAACGGGACATCGTGGGTGATCTTTGGCCGCTTTTGGGCGCCGGCGTCTGTTTTGAGACTTTTTGTCCCCGAATCCGTTCGCTCATGGCCCGACGGGGACTTACCCGGTTCCACCTGTCCCCAATTTCACCGTCCGTCACTCCAACCACACTTGAGTCATCAAACTGTAACAAAAATGGGTTTATAAGTTAAACGATAGGTTTGAAAATACGGAGTGAGCATTACTTGAACGCACTGTTCCTTGACATTAGCCCACATGCCAAAACCCTGAAACACCAAATTCTTCAGTTTACTTTATTCGGAATAATGATCCAAATTACTTTAAGAATCTTATTTAATTAGATTTAATTAGTTATTAGAATCCTTTGTCGCTTTTAGTAATTTTGGACATTTGACAAGTGCAGACAGATCCGTCGGTCACTACCTTCTTACACACGCTGATTCCTGTATTCTGTTACAACATTTTCACTTGTTCTGAAAATGTATCATTTAAAAGATTACCAGCGAATCAACCCCCCATTGTCATGTTCGGTTTTGTGCGGTTACAATAAACTGGTATGCCAAATACTGAGCAGAAGCAATTGGAAAAAAAGTTACCCGTTCTCTGCCAAATTTGGCTGGTTCACTGTCGATCCCAACACTGCCACTCGATGTCGTTGAAGAGTCGCTGAATTCCGAGGTAATTTTCGGGATCAGATTTTGAGCGATTCCTGGTTCGTCTTTGGTGAAACTATTTGAACGCAACAAACGTGGCACGGAAGCTTCCTCGCTGACATCAGGAATCTTTGACGTCGGCACTACGCCACTCGGTTTCTCCTTGGTAAAACTGTTCGAGCGTAACAACGGTCGCGGTTGACTGCGCTCCACGGATGAGTCCCGTGATGAAGATGAGGTCGATGAAGATTTCGACTGTTTCGTCTGAACGTCGGAAGATTTCGCCGATAGAGGTCGCCGCGTGCGCACAGGTCGGCTGTTCCCGGACGTGTCCTTTACTCCCGTACGGTCGGACAAGGCGACAAGAGGAGGTTCGACACTGCGAGAATGATCAGAAAACCTTTCATCTAAAGATGCAGAAACACGACGATTTTCGGATTTCGACTTTTTGCGGTCGCTGGGAAGAGATGACGTCACTTGCGATCCGTTACGCTCTATCGGTTGTCGTTCATGCGTTAAGGAGTGGGTTGATGATACACGTTCTACTTCGACACCCTTCGATCTTCGGTGATGACGGTGTTTGTGGTGTGACGTAGCAGAATCAGATTGATCGGCGATGACGTCATCGTTTTTGAAAATTGTTTCCGGATGCTGAGAGTGCGATCTGAAAAGAATAACATTCTCATAAAAACCGGCAACAAACCAAGAATTTGTCAGAGCCAGTTTTAATGTCTTCATTCGTTTTCTAGGATATAATTTATATTTCTGACCTGTCTGTGGGATTGCTTTCGGAACCACGAGAGGCGGGAATTTTTTTGGCTGACGTCGGGGTCTCCGCAATGTCGTCACGCGATGAAGTTGAATTCGGAGCAATTTGTTTTTCCGACGTGACGCGTTTGATTTCCACTGTGGTCGTCACCTTTCTGCGCGATGACGTCACATACGTTTTATCCTCTGTTGCGTCCTCCGGTGGTCGGGGGTGCTCACTGGCGGAGTGATAGCCTTCCCTGTCACTTGAGGGAGAACGAGATCTAAACGAATGAATTCTTTAGTTCGCAAAGTCGCACTTTAACTACCATACCCAAAGTAAAAACTAAACATTTTAATACGCCGGTTTACAAAACAATATGAAAAAATGTTTTAGTTACACAAATCGATAACACTTTTCTGTATTTTTAGTTGCAAAGTTACGTTACTATGTTTCGGCTAGTAATTCTTTAAGAAGAAAATGTTTTTTTATTCCATCAACAAATGCAAGATTTTTTTTACCTTTCAACGATTTCCTTTTGCATCTGCGCAACTTTCTGCGCAGCCTTTACGGCACTGGCCGGAATCGCCGGAAGTGACCTTCGAACTCGCTGACCTTCTGAACCGGACCGACTCATCTTGTCTACAAGGTTCGAAAATAACAACGAATACATAAGTTAGCTAACGTGCTACACAAGACTTAAAAGTGCAACACAGCGCTGGAGTTTAAAGGTTGGACTGGGAACAGAGTTGTAAACGGGCCCAACCTCTAAAAAACAAGCCGAAAACCTCAAAGTAAGCCTGCAAGTTAGATTTTGCAATGTGAAAACTTTGACACATTTGCGGCCCAGTGGAAAGTCAATCCCCAAACATATTATAAACTGAAGCCCGAATCCGGACTGAACCCGATCAGAAACGTCTGGTCTAACTTCAACTGTGCGTGAGACTGTTTTACTTTAAATATATGTGAACACTAATTGCGGGATTTGACAAAAACAAATTTATTGTTTTCACGTTTGTGTCTAAAATTTAGTGATGAATTGAAAAGCATCGTTTATTATTTGCCAACCACCAGCATATTTTTGGGAACGATTTGGACCGAGAATAAACACACAGCAACTAAAAAAAACACTTACCGTCTTCGTCAGTGTTGTTGTTTTCATCGACGTTTTGCGGAGATATACGATGTTGATGGAGCCATTCGTTCACGTAACTTGACCTTAACTCGCTTGCGTCAGCTGTTGCTCCACCAATCTTTACATACAAAAAAATACCTCCTAACACAACTGACCTAAAGAACAAAAACTCGTTTTTACACACGAGCTATCAAAATTAATTCTTGTCAAAGAATGGAACGGTTTGCTTCCGATGTGTGAAAATCGTTACAGGAAGCCAACTGCCTTTAAATTATTCAATAACTGTCATTGATTCCTGTAATGCAATTTCTAGATGAAAGGTCTAACTGTGAATACAGGTAGGGAGGCTAATGCCAAAAAATGGATTATGAGATAAATTGTCCTAATCTTGCAAGATGATTTATTCGTGTTACAATAGTTGCATAAACATATACTGTTCTCTTTCAGGTGATTACTTAAAAATGTCAATTGTTCTGCACTGTAGACTCGTTTATATACACTTAACTCTTGGCGCGGATTGTCAACAACCTCTTGTCAAGTCAACCAATACAACAATTTTAAAGTGTTTTTTGTACGTATCTTATACTTCAAATACTGTTGAAATAAGGCTTCGATTTTCGGTTTAATGTAAGTTTAAAATTCGTGTACACGATTGCCAAGGCTTATAATAAACATATTAATAAACCTACGTTGTGCATACACCAACGTTATCAAATCTTTAACCCAGATAACCCAGCTCGCCTATCGAATAAGTTTGTTATTTTAAGTAATAAAAAATCTAACAGCAAAAGTAACAACAGAAAAACAACTGTGAGCAAAGCGAAGACGCACCCTTCTGAGAACAAAAAAGTTAAGGCATGCTTTTGAGAAAAACAAACGGCCCACTTAAAGAAACCATCAAAACACTTATAAAACAATGTGCTGTGTTACTTAAAAGGCCGTCAAGCTCTCACTGACGCGAGCTTTGCAAACACAGGCGGTGGCCTTCTAGAACTAATCCTCTATTGAGCTATTGTTGCATCACAATCGCTATGCCAATCGACAGTCTCGAAATCACAGCCACTATAACAATTGAAAAAGCTGTTTGAGGTATAAGAAACGTGCCTAGTGAGAAAGTTAATATGATGTGTAGGGAACAGACTGGGATACACCAGTACCTGAAATACACATTATGTGTTTTTCGATTATTAAAAACTTTCAGAATATTTTCAATCACTTGTGAGAATTCCTATGTTACTATACAATTTTGAAACGGCGCACTACACTATATTTGACTATTACTGACTTAAATTATAACAAACCAACACTTAACTTGAGAAAACCAAGCAATGAAAACTAACTGTATCATCCAAAGGTAAATCCTGTTGGCTTTTTATCAAACTCTAATTTTTTATTATTTTAAATTCACTTTACTTTGGTCGAGGCAAGTACTTGACAATCCTACAGTCGCAAATATAAACGATTTAGTAGAAAAACCGATGCAAATGTGAACTTCTTGACATTTTAAACCATAAACTACAAGCTGATCAAACAGATCATTATTCTGTTGCTGTGTTAGCATTGCAATGTGTGACAAACCACACCTAGCACTTGAACAGTTGCTGTGATGATAGTTGACTACATGGTTGCATAGGTAGAGGTACTTTTGCAACAAGTGCTATCACTAAGTATGACACCTGGATGGCAACAAGCACCTTCAACAATGGTAACCGATCAACAAAAACATTACAAGCTCTTTTGCCTAAGGATAGGAGGTTGATTTTCTTAACACTTCTTAACACGCCGGAAAATGGGACATAACAGTGCTTAAGCCTTGAACGATTTAAGATTGCAACAGTCCGACTGGTTTAGGCCTTGTAAAATTATTTTGCCTTGTTTTTATAACATTTTTAACCAGGTTGTTTTTGCGACTGAATGAAATCCATGGGCTACTGTTTTCGTTAAAAGTCCTCAGAATTAAACTAACAAGGGTAAACATAGGTTACACTGTTACTAGTTTTACTGCTGTAAGTTTCATATGACGGAATAAATTCGGTTTTGTGTGATCGACAATGACAAATTGTCCAAACATATGTGCACTTTTTGCCCATATACAACCGGGGTAGGTTTACACACGAAGGGGCGTATAAGATATCTTGCGGTTTCGCGGTGACACGACACAATCAAAATCGGACTAGGTACCGCGACCTTGGCGACCCCTTAAGTATTATTGTCAGTCAACTTTGATCCCGTCAATCAAAACCAGAAGTTTTTGTACGAGTACCCTTGGCCTCTTTCACCCATCGTTATGACAGACTAATAATAGAAGCGTTTGTGGTGGCAATTGTCACACTAAACCGTCGTTTTATCACGTACCAACTCTTTACGTAAACCTTTCAAAGGGCCACTCTACTATCTGGCTTGTTATTGATTCGCATTCATGTCTGTATATGATGTTTCTCGCTGTCAAATGATTAATTGCTCGTATTTTACGAGGTCATTTCGCTATGAGTATTCAATTAGGTCGGCATAAAATACGGGTAAACTCTGAAGAATTTTGAAACAAATTTTATGTAACAATCCAACGGCAATTTGCTGTGCAGAAAGCCTCTACTGAAATGTTACAAACTTTTGTGTTTTATACCTATTTTAGTTTGACCCAAACTTGCAAAACACTCCTAAACAACTCGACAAACGGTGTATAGTTCCTCAGCTTAAATTTTGAAGCACATAAGGAAAGAAAACCCAAAAAGGCGTGTAATAAGTCTAATGCGAAATTCGAACACCTTTCAACACTACACTGCCAACTGCTACTATAGCTAATAAATACAAACAGCAAATCGATTTACTATACCGCAATAAAATGTTCTATCATTATCTGTCATAAAACACTTAAAAACATGCACTCGCATAGCCTCAGTCGCACTACGTCATGCACAAGACCACCACAGCTTTTAAAAGGCCCCAAATTTCTATGGCAAAGACCAACATTGGCCAGCGGTTTGTGTACTCAGGCGGGTCGAGAAAAAAGACGGTTCAACAACGTCGGAAGCACAACAAGGGCAGCCCTGCTTGGGCGGGGGTCTGAGTGTACTGAGCAATTAATTAGGTTTGGAAATCCGGGTTTATTGTGTATTGACTGGACCTGGGATACAATGCTCAAAGAGTTTGCCGCTATTGGAAAAACTTTTATGAGGACGATTATAAATCACACAAACGCGTGCCGTGGTGGGGTGAAATCATTTTTTTCGACAGGTAATATATGAGAGTTTATGATGAATTGCTGTCTTTGGGATAGTGCAGTTCTTCTACACGTGATAAACACCCACGAAAATAGATAAAGCTGACTTATTGCATGTTTTTCATTTTGTTCCACATTGCGACAATAAAAAAAAAATGTCGAAGTTCCCATAAAGAAGTTCCCAAATTTGTTTGTCGTTGGTACTCTTGGTTAGGTTTGTCATATTACAGTTTCAAATACCAGGGCTGCGCTAAATAACAAACAAACTATCTGTTTTGTGACAACCGCCAAAGTTCTGAAACCAAACGCCCGAACTTGTACCCCGCACAAAAGCAATCTCGTTTGCCAAGTTGGAAATCTATGTACACCTAAAGCAAAATCTAAGCCGTCAACTATTTTCCACAGGAGATAAACAAAAAAGTTAAACAGTATGCATGAACATAAATAGAATAAACGTCGTGTCAAATAGTCCCATGTACTTGGGCACAAATGCACCAGTATATCGTTGTTTTGGGATTGTTATAGTATAAGGGGCTAAACCAGTGTGCCATAGTTTGCTTACCCCTAGTTTGACATAAGCATCCTTAGCTTTTATCATTCGAACCTCTTTAAAAGTGACACATGATGAGTAAAACGCACAAACTGTCTGGATTTTATCACTTTGGCGTATGGCAAGTGACACGACCAAGGCACAATGCCAACTGCCACAACATGGCAAGTAAACTGAAAGTTTGCATATTTTATACTGCCTTATCATGGTTATGATTGCCCAATGACAAACAATGTTGTAACTAGGGATGGGGTTACCTGGGTACTAGGTACTCGTACAGCACACTGCTCTGCACACTATCGTAAATTATTAAACGAGTTGCAGAGAAGGTGTACCACAAGAAACGCTGACTAATGTTACTTATGTTTACTTGGGGATTTGTGTTAAGTGTTCTTTTTATTACCTAAGCTCCGCTAGGTCTCGTAAACGTATGCTAGACAATATCATTAGCTGCTGAGCATACCATAGCTCCTTTTTGCAAAACAAAATAACAAATTCCCTATTACAACAATACTGTTCACCAAAGTTTATTCTAGCGAAAGTTTGTAGCTTTTTGGTCGATTTGACCCTAACTAACTTCAATTAACTGTCATAGACTCTTTCCATACACCTTTCTCAGTTCAAGGGAACAGCAAATACATTCTGAGTAGCATATTTCATATTCGCTGCATTTGAACCAATACAGGACGTCCCTCCGCCTCTGAAACGTCTGTCAGTTGATACAACGGTCAGCGGAAACCTGAGCTACACTGAATTGTGTCAACTGGTAAGGTGAGATGTTTACAGACAATGCGGCCTGCAAACACGAACAGAAAGGGGAGGGAACAATTGTATCGTTTCCGAAATCATCGACAGACAGGTCTACGCGCTCTAGCGACATCTGGTGATTCTTGGTACAAATAGATAGGTCACAGGTTACAGCCAATACCGATTTATATTGTAGTTAAATTTACAGGAGCTATGATGTATAGTACGCCCACTATCCGAGCCTTCCACTATATATATTTTTCACTACTTAGACCAGTAGTTCTTAACTGGTGGTCCAGCAACCACTAATGGTTATTGATTACTTTTTGTTTGGTCTACAGGACGTTAATTGCATTTGGTGATAAACTGTAAATAGTTGCCTGCAATTTATTAAATATTCTGTACGAAAAAAGCTTATCCAAGTTTTTGGCTATTTTTTAAGCAGTCAGTTGTTTGATATCACTTTCCCGAAATTCTGTACAGAAGGAAGACGTTTAAGCCAAAAGAGAATTCTTTCTTTATCTTTACTTAACGATGGACTGGTCCATGATATTCATTTAACCGAACTGCTGAGGGTCATGGCCTGAAACGGGTTGAGAACTACTGACTTACACAAAAGTTACATTTTGACCACCAATGTTCCAGCATGCCACATATCTGACTTAATTACTCTGACGTAACAAAGCGACTGCAATGGTTGGTGGTAAAATCTCCAACGTAACAAAGCCTCTTATGTCAAACTATGTCGCCGAAACTACCACGATGAAAACTCTTCGCACAACCTCTTTTCCGCAACATCGATCACAAACAAAGAGAGTATGAGAATGAGAAAACAAATTTGAATCATTTTCACACGCCCGTTGTAGAACAATGTCACTAAAACGCAAGAAACGAAGGCGTTTTTGCACGAGTTGCACAGACATGCAACAAGAGGATTTTTTTTAAAGACCGAAATCTTCCAAACATTATCGTTTCTTTTGCTCTACTCCATTTACAATTCCGCTCTGTTTTCGTTTGTTTGTTTATGATGAAATATATTCGAAAAACAAATTTTGGTTAATATTTTAGTTACGGACAAAAGGTGAAAATTTAACTGCACTTGATATGAATGACAAATCTAACTCTTATGCTGAGACAGGATTTCGGGTGATACAAATAAAAGTCGGAACTTAAAAGGCCAACCTGCTACCTTTCGAACTAAAACTGAAAATTTATCTCGATATTTAGACTGATGTACAAAAGACAAAATACTATACGAATTTTTTGTCTGTATAAAGGCGCAGTTTCATATGAAATCTTAGGTCACATAATGTTACAGTTTGAGAGCCTGTGGGTAAACTACTTGGTAAATCGGACAAAAAAAACTAGTTTAGCACAACGGCAGTTAGCTGTATATATATCACACTAAAAATATTTAAGGCCAAAACCGAATATTTGACAGTGTGTAGATTTGAATAAGTTATGCAACGAATCGGCTAAATTGGGTTCAGCCCGAAACCGAATAAATTGAGCCTAATTAACTGGGTGAGGACACACGTTGTCGTACGTTATGCTTTTTTATATTAAATAATTTTTTTGCCAGGCGATCAGTGGTGTTACTACAACAGAATAAATGTATCATTGTCATCTTAGTGGGTTTTAGGATTGAATCAGCCATCGTTGTCATTCTGTGAATGAATTTCTGATATATGGTAGTGAGTAGGCAAAACGATAATGCTCATGCAGTTCGAAAGATTATGTGTTAGTGAGAAATAAAAGACACGTTTTACGCTTTAAAATTGTGTTCGTAAAAGATTCGGTTTCAGACGAGTTACAACAAATTATTCGACGCTGGAGATACATGCTTTGGAATGGTACATAGATTTTGGTAAAACAAACACTTACTTGCACGAGATCATCTGGAATTTCTTCTTTTTTCTTGGCCGCCTTCTTTTCCTCTTGTTCGTTTTGTATCGTGTAAGTCCCACTTTCGCTAGGTTTGGAAGATCTGCTCCCGGAACTGCTACTGCTGCTAGAGCTGAATGTATCATTAGTTGTTATTTAGTTTAGGTAAATTTACCAGAAAACAAAACCAGCTGCAATATTTCTCATTTGCAAAAGAGCAGCGACAATTTAGCCTAACTAATTTTTTTTCGTGTGGCAATTGAATATTACAAATCGAATATTAAAATTGGGGTGTTAAATTTGCGAATATTACACTAAAAGGCGTCTGGACGTTTTAAGGTGGTGCTAAAATCTATTAATCGTCGAGACAGATGAACATAAATGTTTCATCATTATACCAACAGGGCGGTACAATTTTTTTGTTTCTGTTATATTTAGCTTAAAGCTTGGAAACTGCTAAACTAAGCCACATTTTCATTGGGCAATCAGCACCTCAAAAGCAAATAAATTGACAAAAAACATTTTGAAAACATGAACTGAATTCGTTAAAGAACAAATAAATTTACGGTGGTGACATATTCATTCATTCATTCTTATTTTCAGTTGCGTATACAGTTAATTGCATGCAAGTGAAATGTAATGGACAAGCAACTGGGGATGGCGAAGGGACCATATCGGTCATCGAGTCAGCCACCCGTGTGTAGCAATAAGGATAAATGGCAAGAAAGAAAAAAATAGTCACGCAATTGGAGTCATTAGATTAGATAATTAAAACTAGTCGGTGAACGTAAGTTGCGAATACGCAATTGATGTAAGCTATTGGTTCTGTAAATGTGAGTATACGTAACACGTGGTTGCTAGGAAACTGACGGAAGAAATACAAGCGAATGCGAAATGTTCACTGGACGAAAATAATGCGGATAAAAAGTAAAAGTATTCGCAAAGTAATTTAAAAACGTTCTTACTAACCTACTACTACTGCTACTGCTTGAGCTTGATTTAGTCTTCTTGCTTCCCGCAGAACTTTCTGGAACTGAAGAACAACATGTAAAACGTTTCGCCAAAAATGCACAAAAGCTCGTTTATTGTCTTCTAAAATAAAGTATCGTGGAACAAAAAGCACAATCCTGCCTTTTTCGCGCGTTGGTCGTAAATCAGGGCTACGATTTACGGATCAAACGAAGTTGATTTACCAGTCGAATATTAATATTACTCAGATGACGGATATCAAGCAAACATATGTAATGACAAAGTAAACAATATCAATACAAACACGATACATGCAGTAACATCTAACAGCAAACATTGCCCATGAAAAGATGAAGGTATTATACGATACAAATGAAAAATATTGGACAAAAGTTATATTTCAAGATAACTAAAGGGCTCAAATAGACGGAAAAGGCGACATGCGCTGCATTTAGGGCGTTTCGGCAAATAATTAAACCGGTATGGGTGATATGAAGCTATATTAGTCACACCCGTTAAGATACATTATAGTTTCACAAAGTTATAATTGATGCTACAAAACGCAAAGATTTTTTTAGAACGTTTTGTAAACTACATGTAAAACCGAGCATAAGAAGAAAATAAATGTTGTGGGAAAAAAAACAATAACAATGAACTGCAATGCATATTGCATCAAAAAAACTATCAAGACGTTTTTTACCTTTCTCTGAGGTGTTGGTGGCATTTGACTTTCCGCTTGTGGTGGAACGTTTTGTTATGTCGCTGTTTCTGGCACTGTGTGGCGCTGTCGGGGTACGATCAACTGGAAACAGGTTTTCAGTTGAAAAGCAAGACACGAACGTTAAATGGCTGGAACTCATAATAAGTACGATTTATCACAGACGTACAATATCTGTGTTTTAATTTCACTTTTGCAGTCATGCTTTGGATCAAGCGTATGAAAAAACAAAAAAAGTACAAACGAGCCTTGAACGTAGAGTCAAACAAAGCACGTCTAGCATAAAAAATCTGCGCTATAATCAAAAGCTAATTTTTCGATACAAATCCAAGCATACAAATCCTAGCATAAAATAGCATACAAAAAGATCTTGATTTTTTTCGGCATATCATTTACCGTGTGACAACAAAACTTATGTGTTCATGCACATCTACAAATTGAAGCGTGGTTAGTTTACCAAATACAGCTTTGTTGGAAAACGACATATACCAACTATGGACACTCTATGGTAGCATATATTCATAAAACAGGTATCACACCTTTGCCATTTTCAACACTTGTGCGTAGATTGCTGGTTTTTGTTATGTTGCTTTGGTCGCCATGTAAAGAAGTACGAGAGCGGCGTCCTGTTAAAAAAACCGTCACAGTGGAAACAACAATCTACATAGAAAAGTTCACATACCAAACATGTACGAAACCAAGCTTACGCATTCAAAGATAGTTTGGAGCCATAGTGTTATTGAAGGTACTGGAATTAAAGTATAAGTGATTTTCAACCCTGGGTGCCTTCACGAGATTACATTACTTTTTGATTTGAAATTTGACTTTATTTATTTGGTGACTGGCGGCTGCAGTTACCTTCCACTACAACTGCATGGCTTAACAATGTCCGTGACTTACAAACTCCTGCCTATGCTTGGCAAAACCTGTAACCCAGTTGTTGATTGCCAACTGATTTAGTGCGTATTTTTTTCTCAACGGTTTTCATTTTTTATTATGCATTGCTGATCGAAATTATTGTTATCATTCACTCTAGAATGTTTATGTGACATTTCTGGTTGGTGAGGTGTCGCAAATGTTTTGAAGTATAAAATGGGTACCACAGCTCAAAACAGGTTGAAAACCAGTGAACCAAACGATAATAATTTTGTTTGCCAGGGATAAAATCATTATAGAATCGGTTTAAAGGTTCGTCCACTGACCATTTTCTTTGTCTCCTGACTTCCCTTTCATGCTACTTCGCGTCACAGGTCGTGAACGTTCACTCCTGAAAACACAAAAACAACATTGACAAGTTTAATAGACCCTTAGCACACTATTTCCTGTTAAATATTTTCCACAAGAAAATCACAGTAATGGTTTGTAAAATTTTACCGTTTTGACAATAGCTGTTGTCAACAGTGAGTTTTACTAGTCATTAGTTTTCGTTTTGCAACGACAAGTGCCTAATATGTGTTTTCGATTTAGCTTTATTTCTAAAGTTTTTTCGAGTCATTCCTGGTGAGGAGAGGCTTACCGGCGAAAATACTTTAAAAGCTAAATTTTCCGCTTTTTAAACGAAAAGTCTTACCCAGCAGTGCTTGAAATTTTCCTTTGACTTCTGACGCTGGCTGTAAAAATATATTTTTAGTTATATATGACATGGAAATCAAAGTAGGTTTCATAGAGTTCAGAACTATACGGCACAAACCAAACGTCTGCAAGCGTTGGCAGATTCAGTATAGAACAAATTTCCAGCGAAGTTGAATAAAACGTATTCATTTTATGACAAAAGTTTTTTGTCGAAACGTCTGTTCAATAAAATGACCGTGTCTTCTGTACCTAAGTTCGTTGGCAGATGATTGCACAAAAATTATATTAATCATATAAAGTGTTTTTGCCATTTCAAACAAAACGTTTTCGGGATTTTTGCCAAGATTTCTCATTTTGGAAGTGATTTGAACCCACGTAATTCCAACTCACTGCACGGGTCGTCAATAAATTTGCAACAACAAATTACGTCGGCGGAACAAGACAAAAGTTTCAAACCTGTTTCGACTTTCGACTCCTTCTTGGGCAAAGTGTCCAAGCCTCGTGTTGGTCGGTTCACAGCGAACCACTGATCTACAGAATTTGCCGGTTCTGGCTCCTGAAAGTTTTGGGAAAATTTACTTACATAGATACTTACATCAGACAAGTCTTGCAAATACCGGTAGGTGGCGCAAAGAGCACTGGTGAATATATAAAGCGAAAATTCTGCAAAACGCTAAGGGTCAGTGCCATTTCTGTTGCGGTGAGGTTTTATACTAAAAATTAAAAAAAAAACTTCTAAGAAAGGATAGGGTCTAATATCAATGCAACTTGCGGAGAGGTTTTATAAAAAATCTTCCAACAAAATCAGTTAATCTTCAGACACACACTGTTTCAAAAGAGAGACACTGTGTTGGTTTATTTGTCTGCAAATATCATTTTTCTGGAAAACATTTATGGCAGGTAACATATTTTTACAGAATTTATAAATAAGGATGAGGTTTTGCCTCAAGTTGCATTGATAAGTTATAAAAAAGTTCTAACCTTTCTTAGGAATTAAAAGGTTTTGTGGTGTCAAACGTTACTTATGCCGAAAAACATGGCTCACTGCACTTTGTAAACATGTTTCAATATTCTGGGAAGAAAATACAAGCCAATATTGGTGTATAAAATAACGCAGTGTTTTACTGCTGTGATCGTCAAATGATATAAAACATGCGATTTACATCACGTCCGTTCGTTTATTTTATGTTTTATACACAAACAGTGCCTTGTATTTTTTGTTGAGTATATTTAGAACCGTACATCTTATCAAATGGCCCAGGTAACACTATTTTTCATGCAATAAACAAACGAATTTCAAGCACATAGAGAAGATCAACAAACCCTTTCGCCGGAGGTTTGTTTTTTCTTGTTTCGGCGCATTGAAGCGTAATGCTGAAGGTTCTTGGCTCCGTTGGCGACCACGTGATTCCCTGTTAAGTCAACCGTGAAGCTGGAAGGAGATCTGGGACTTTCGGGTCGTGGAGAAGAAACTAGAAAAGCAAACACAAATGTGAGTTCTTTGACATCAGCCTTATACCCAGGGTTGAATTTTTAACCCAGGGTTTGAATTGATTTTTTTTTTTTTAATTAACTTTTCTTCTGAAAAAAAAACAAAAGTTTTTGAACAACACTTTGCCATATTTTTTGCCATTTGTTCAAGCAATTACTTGTTCAGAGAAAATACTTTGTGCATCTCACAACAGCTCAGGTCTAGGTTTACTTTTACCTGTACAGGGCTTTGACTTGTAATTGTTGAAAATAAGACAATATAAGGACATTTCTTAGAAATAAGGACAATAAAATTTTCTAAGACATGGCCCTTCCAAATACAGACAAATGTTAGATATATATAAGGATGGTATGGCAACTCTCTTTACATCACATTTTTTCAGTAATTTAAGGACAGCAACTTATAGAACTAAAAGTGGTGGTTTAGTTGAAACCATTTGGGGTAAATCTGTCATTTGGCAAGAAACTGGAGGTTGAAACATTGACACAACAATAAGTCCCACAATAATTTGCTGGGGCTACTACACACGAATCACACAGTTTACAAAAACAAGCTGTTTACTATTTTCTCCTTTCATGTGATATTGTAATTTAATTAGGATCATATGAAACCGTGAGAAGTTACACAGCACGGGTCACAATTTATTCAGTGCACATAATCAAGAAACAACCACAGTGTTAACAATGTATCTACAATATCGGACCGAACAAAATAAAAATTAAATGAGTTTGGTAAATCCTGGTCTTGACTTAATTTGACCAGGAATTAACAGATATAGTTCCATACAATTCAATTTTTTTATAAATCTTTGATAACTTTGATAACTGACCAAATCTTTCATAACTACATGTGTAATTATGTGTTTTTCTAGAAATGCAAGTTAGTACTGTGTGACTGTAATTTTTGAACTACGTATCAGGGTTGTAGAGTTAAACTTAGGTTTGATGCGCTTGCACTTTATAAGGTGAAGTTGGAGTTTGTTAAATATTGTTGAGAGTCACGATATGTTTGACTTTTATGACTTTAGGTCAATTAAAAAAAAACAGGAAAAAAATTGTCAAGTGAAAGTTTAAGTCAATATATTTTGATTGAACACACAACCTACATAAGTACAAGGACCATACTTGTTATGGAGTACTGTACCTAAACTGGACACTTCCTTAGTTGGTATTTTATCCAGTTCTTCATCTTTCTGTGTTCCTGATGCCTTTTTATGCAAACCTTTGGCAATTTTATTTTGGTGCTGGGCAGATTTTTCACTTGCTATGCTTTTCACATCACTATTTGATTTGGCCCTTCTGGCTGTGGACACTTTGGATTCTGTTAAAAGATAGAATTTCACCATTAAAATCCAAACAACGATGGCCTTTTTTGCAGCGTAGTGCGCACATTTCAACATTCAAAACTGACATTAAAACAGCAAACTAAACTTTTTACCCATTAAAAAGGTGGTTATGCAAAGCCAAACACTTAATACACCCAATGGTAACCGTCCGAATCCTTATTTAAAGGCTTTAACTGCAGAAATAGCAAGGAAAGAACCTTTTTACAATACCCTCTCAAAAAACATAGAGTTTGAGCAGCTTTGGTCCACACTGCATGACATGTGCAAGACGCCATGCAAATCAAACTAGAAATCACCAAACTAACAGTATTTAACAATAAAAAACAAAATACCACTTGAAGATGAAGACGATGATGATGATGAAGAGGAAGATGAGGACGAACTTTTAGATGAATCAAATATTGCTTTATCTTTAGAGAGAAGACTTTTATCATCATCATGGCTTCTCTTTATTCTAAGAATCTACATGAAAAGATGACACTCAGTTTACTTTATAGCAACTAATCTGTCTTCCCAAAACCACAATTGGCAGGACATAACTAACTTCCAAAACACAAGGTCAGAGCCTGAAAACCTAATGTAGAGGCACAAGGTTCAGCATTTTAAAACAAGTTTTTGTTTAAAGCTGCCTATTTGTTAGAGTAAAACTAGCATGAAATTTGTTTAAGGGCATATACAATGAAAAGAAATGAAAAATCCAATGCTCTTTTACTGTGCTACCAAGCTATGACTTCCATAACAATTACTCAAAAAAGGATTTGAAAAAGCAATAGCACTAATATTAAATCAAGCAGTTTTGCATACTTTCTGTGAAATACCTGAACATTAAAAATGTATAGTATTAAGCAATTTTACTTTAAAGGCACAGAAAAAGATGCTTTACCCTGGCAATACTGAATGTCTGTGTGTCATATCCAAATCGAATGGAATCTCCATCTTTTAACGTTATGTACACTTGTGGTGGAAGTCGTGTCTCGTTGACAAACGTCTGTAAAAACACAAGGTACATTTGTACACATAATTCTGGGTTGAGTTATTTGAGATTACTGGTGATCTGTGTTCACAAGCGTCACAGACAACAACCACAACAAAGAAATCTGAAAGAGTACTTTGTGTTTGTTATGTCACAATAGCCTGTGGTCTTAATGTGCAACTAAAGTGAAACAAAATCCAAGCGACGGCATCCCTCAATAACTTCACAAGGCTTTTAAGCTTAAACTGTCAACAAACTTTTCTTAAGAGTGCGTCACAATGAAGTAGGGACAATGGTCTACAGAAACACAAATGGCATTTAATGGGGTTGGACCTAAATCTTTCATCAACAAGTTATTTTGGTGGGTTTTAAGTTTGTTCCAATTGCTAAAATTTTATATTTTTTTGCTTTACATTTAAAACAGCAGTTAGTTCATTACTGCTCTACTATTTCGAGTCCTAAAATAGTAAAACTTGTTCAAATATTATACACAAATTTCCCAAAAGCTTTTTCTTGTGGTTTTAAAATTTAGCTAATTTTTTGTGGTTAGGGACACAGTTTGGCAACAATTTACTTAAGTTACTGCTGCACATTACCAAATTAAGTTAATTCATTAGTCATTACAGTGAATTACACAATATTTTGGTTAAGGACAATGACTTCCTGGGCCACAATCCTCAGTGAATTTCCATTGGTTGTCAAATATCATAAGCGTCAGTCATAAAAAGTAATTCCATGTAAGCCCTTTACTCGAACATTTACATAGCGCCTCTAATACCCATGGGGGCAGCTGGAGAACAGATGTTGGTACAAACTGTGTTCAGCCCACTGTCAAGTGATTAGCACAGAAATAATCTCGTAATCTGCTCTGGAAACTATTACTTACTCCATTGGAACTTCCCAGGTCCTTGATTCTGAATGCATGCTGTAGTATGTCATAGTTCAGCACAGCATGTTGTTCATCAACACTTCTTGACTGTACAAAACATGATAAACAATTATGCAAAAACATACCAGACATATTGCCTTGTTCACTGTTGCAACTGCAGGTCATTATCAGAATATATAACATGGTCGGCTGGTCACTTTACAACCTATTTTTGACATGTAAGTTCCTGTTAATAACTAATTGGACTAGGTCAAGTATGTTTATGCCATGTGATTGACTACATTATAGATGGATTTCAAAGGTTTTCAAAACTTTTAATCATAGTCCAAATATATACTTATTTTTAAATTGATGTGTGACTTGCCATGTGCTACACAAAATTTATTACTGCAAGGTCATAGGAAATTATTTATTACAAAAAACAACACAGTCTGTTAAAATAACATAGCCTGTTAAAATGTTTCATGGCTTACAGTCTGGTAATTAACATATTAAACATTTAGCAAGCAAGATAGGATCACATAAAAAACTTATTTTAATCACCTTTAGTTTAACTTCACAGTCTTTTCTACCCACGAAAAGCATTTCACGTGGCAGACGATGTCGACTTCCATCGCAGCTTGTTAAATACCAAGCCAATTCACTTGTCATTGTTCAAAAAAATACAAACAACTATAAAATATGCATATCTCTTTCAAGGAATACTGCTTTCTGCAAAAGAACACAATAAAATACTTTTCAAATAAAATTCTTACAATTGTTTGAACTTGATTATCAAAAGTAAAAGAAATTTTTTAGGTATTGCTTGCAGAAATTGTGAAAAAGTGTACAAAAAGGGCAGGCCTCCCACTGCATTAATACAAAAAGATGTGACAGAATAGAAGCCATGCACAATCACAGTTTTAACAGTGGTCCAATAAAAAAGACTGTGTTGAGCTTAATTATTATAATATAGAGGCAACCTTCAAAAATATGCAAAAGCATTATAATGAAACACAGACCTATCTCAGATAAGTCATGACATTTTGGTTGTGACAGCCAAAGGGCCAGCAGGTTTATTAGAAGAGATGTGAAAAGTGTTTAACAAGTCTTAGGTTTATTTGATACTTCAGGACTTGGAGGTGATTTAATCCAGAACGCTTTCTGATAACTGGTATGAAGATTCTATGTAGTCTAACACTAACCTTAAAATACAAACTAGTCTGGGCTGAATATAATTGTGCAGATCAGGATAAAATCACATAAATATGCTGATAGTTAGTGCTAGTTAGGTTAGGATGAGGTTTTGTAATAACACAACATTACAACCTATTCCCTGGATAAACAGGACCACAGAGTACTTTATCCCAAATTTCCGCATGCAATTAAGAAAGTTACCAGCATTTTTTTCGAAACCAACGTGCTGATGCAGACTGGAATTTAACAATGTCCTGATGTTCAGCAGAAATTCCTGAGCAAAAAAGAAGCCCAAAACTGCCAAGTTTTTCGAAAACTGCTAAACAGCATGTGTATAATAATAGTTTTATGGATATTGTGGATTGGACTAGGCGAATACAAACCGTGCTACACCCTACACCAGTGGTTCCCAAACTTTTTCATTATTTTGTCAAAACGTTCCTTTGCCATTATTTCGAGGGCTCGCGGTCCTTAAGCTGGAATGTGTATTTCAGAAAAACGAAAGTTGATTGCAGGAGTTTTGCTAGTTATGCAAAATTGCGCATAATAATGATCTAAACTCTAAAGACAGCTTGTGACATTACAGACAAGACAAAAAGCGGTCATGTCTAAAACTGCGGGGCCACTAGGATCACTTGGCCCAGCACTTCATACAATTGAAAAACTGCGGGCCCACTATATCCATGGATTGGCCGTCTCTCGCAGGAAAAAACGGGCCAAGTGCTGGGGCAAGCGGGCCCGCAGTTTTAGACATGACCTGACAAAAAGCAGTACGATTGTGCGCGAACAATTGCATTTTTGATAGTTGTCATTCAATAAAGGCCATTGTGTAGCAATGGAGACAGTCGATTTCTCAATTCTCTTGATTTAAACTTATTCAGTGGCACAAACTGACGCTAAAAATCTATACTAAGATACCAGTAAGTCTAAGCTAAATAAGATTATAGAACTACTTCAACTGCTTCGCGGTCCCCCAAAAATTGCCTCACGGACCCCTAATGGACCGCGGACCCCAGTTTGGGAACCGCTGCCCTACACCATTTAATTTTTTGACATTTGAAGATTTGCTCACTTATAAGTGTTAATTTATACTTGGTGAAGCTCAAAGGCAAAAAGGACAAACAAATGTCAAAACAACCTTGCTCTGAGAATGTTAACTGTTTTATATTAAAAGGAAACAACTAACATGGGAAGCACTGCCTCAACTTGTCAATGTCAACAACTCAACTCTTGATAAACCGTAATAACTTATCCTCACAATGATTGACTTCAATGCTTGCTACAAGTTTATCAAGTCGCAGTGAAGTTATTCGTTGGTAACTAAGTAACGCTTGAATGATGCCGCACGTGTCCATAGAAATAACAAGTAAAAACTGTGTTTCGCGCCAATAAAATTCCTCTTTTTTTTGAGAAGCGCCTTTCGTCTTTCGAAAACCAATAACAAAAACATCGAATAAAGTAAATAATTACTGCCAATGCACTTGTCACGCGGTGACAACATATATTTGCAGCAAAATAACATTGTAAGTTCACACCGAAGCATGACATCAACGTAAAAGTAAAAAAAGCAACGAGCCAAGTGAATCAAAATGCAAACATACAATCAGTGGATTCATTTCGTTGATATAAAAATTTTGAAAATGTGCAGTATATACAGATGACCATTGCATTATAAAACAGAAAGATTTAAATTCATTAGGTTCATCCGGCTGTTTTGTTACAAAACAAACCTCGTTTTGTTACATACAAAACAAATACTTATAGTACGTGTTATAAAGACATCGCTCAAAAAATAATCACAAACAGTTTGGTCCGAAACTTTTTTGCAGATAAAATGTCTTCAGGTACTCTTAAGAACCCTTTTAAGCCCATTTTAGCAATTTTCTACTTCTTATGTCATGCTATGCATTTCAAGAAGCATGCCAATGTCCTGTTCATCCGGAACTTCTGCAACACCATTTGAACTGTCTTCTTTTCTTTGCAAGTATCTTGCTGCCGGAATTTCAAGCCACAGCACCAACATGGCGGCAAAGAAACAACAAGTTGCCACGATGAAACTGTACGTATATGATTGCGTTGCGTCAAACAAAGCACCTGAAACAGTTTTATAATGTTAAACTAGTGTAACTTGACACCAGAGGAGATGCTATGGTGAAACATAACATCATCAAAACTAATACATTTAGGCCAAAATAACAAGAAACCCAAGTGTTAATTTACATTCAATAAAACATTATTTTATGAAGTGAGTTGAGTTTACAAAGACGTTTGAGTAGAGCAGTGACAGGAGATGTTAGTCAGACTGGGCTTTTCAAATTGTGTTTGGGTCAAATCGGGCCAGGTTCGGTGCATATATTATTGTGACCATATGTAGGTTATATAGTACCTGCAACAGGAGGGCCTATGAGTTGACCACATACGCCGCTGAAGAAAAGGCAAAACCCGTAGGCACTTCTTAGTTGTCGCACGCCTAAAGTGTCCACCGTTACTGGTAGAATGTTTCCTTGCCAACTGCCCGAACCGCAGCCGAACACTATACAGTATATTGCCATTGTTAAGAACGAGTTGGCTAACAAGCTGAATGCGCTTGCAATGCCCATCACTGTGATGTAGATCTTGTGCAAATGAATTCTCCTCAAGTAACCTTTGTCAGCGAAGTAACCCGAGGTCAACTGGGCAATGACTTCAGATAACCCGATAAGTGAAAGCAACATTGCCGATTCGTATTCGCCGATACCCAAGATTTTAGCCCTTGCTACTGTATGAACCAAAGTGATCGAATAGCCAAATTGTGTCATAACTAAGTTTGTCGTGACAACAGCCCAAAGTGGATTCTTTAGTAAAGAAAAGTCCAAGGCTTTTTTCTTCTGGGGTTGGTACACGGGCTCGATCTGTGGAAAATGGTCCACGATAAGCGATTCGGTAATGCCGTATTCAGTGACTCTTTTTTCAATCTCTTTTTGCTGCTGTTTTAAGCGTTGCTTTTCAGCGAGAGCTCGTCTTGCAACCAGTTTGTAGCCTTCCTCAGCGTTGTTAAACGACTCTTCGTTTACGCTAGGTGGCATGATGCTATCCCTGTGCCGTTGCAGGGTTTCCCTATGGTCGAACTTGAGTTCATCTTTTAACCTTACTGGCCGGAGAAGCAAGGCACAGGCGAACAGATGAAGCTCCATTCCAGCAACAACTAGTAGACAACCTTGCCAACCGTACAAGTCGACTAGCAGTTGTAGAACTGGGGCGAGAAAGAAAGTTGCCCCGCCTCCGGACCGAGATAGACCGTTTGCAAGAGATCGTTTGGTTTTGAAGTATCGGCCGATCATCGTAAGAGCGGGCAAAGAAGCCAGCGCAAATCCGAATCCTGAAACAAATAAGTGAACGTTTGTTTTGGTATGTTTATGGAATGCCTGGCAGCACGACACATGGAATCGCGCAATTTGGATAATGGTCTTTTGTACAGTGTGGGCTTATAGCACTTAAGTTGTCAGTTAAGATAAACATAAACTAATAACTGGGATCAGCCCTAAAGCGTACATGTAGATTGTAGACCAACAAACAGGACACAGACATATGTAAATCATAGTACGCCAGACATTTTAAAGGCGTCATGCCGACTCAGCAGGTCACCAAGCATTCTTATATGTCAAGGCGTTAACGTAGGGCACAATGGGGATGCAAGTTGATTTTGCCATATGGGAATGCTTGGTGATTGACTGGTTCAGTATGGTGCATTAAATAGGCCTGGCTTAATATGATTTAATATTATGCATGCTGCATTTCGTTGCAAGCTCAAGCTGCTGAAAATCGCATTTCAGGCAAGATAGAGCAACGAAATGTTTACCTGAGACGCATCCGAGGGAGACATACAAGTAGTAGGGTGAGGTGGCAAACATGCTGATGATCAGACCAATCGTAACGAGTGTAGCTCCCCAAGCAACAACCTTCCTTTCGCCGTATTTGTTGCTTAAAGCTGCCGCCAACGGAGCTGAAATACAATTTATTGGCGTTCCCGTATAGACTTAACATATGTACAGCTAAAGAACAAATACGCGCTACTTTTGATAGGACTTCATCGTACTTTTTGGATCTGCCTGTTTTGATATAAGTTGATGGTTTAAAAATAAAGCTTTTAATATGTTCAAGGGAATGTAAATGATTTTACTTCGTTTTAAAAGATAAACACCAAGAAAGGTAAAATGATTTGACCAATGTTTGTGACCATTCTAAATTGTTGTTTATTCTAAAAACTCGTTTTGGCATCATTGCTATCTGACACACCTGGTTAATATAACTCAGGCAAATGTACACGTAATTTTAAAATACCATACTGCTTGGCAACTGTTGTAACGGCAATTTTTTGAGGTAGACTAAACAAACGAATTAAACAGAGAAGAGTCTCACCAGCCGAGGCGCGCATGGAAAGCGAGATGGAATTGATCCACGAGATGGCGCCAGCACTCCCCTGAAAGTAAGTTCGGAATTCTGGGAAAAGAACGCCCAGGGATTTAAGCATTCCAATCACCAGGCAGTTGTCAATCCACACTGCCACGACGACCACCCATCCCCAGCCTCCATCAGGCGGTTCAACGTATCTGAATGGAACACATTTTCGAACGGTTTCGTACAAAAATGTAGCATGTCAGCGACCAATAAAGTAATGCTGCATTAGTTTTGTAATGGGGGAACTAAAGTAATCGATAAGTTCGTTAGAGCTAGACGATTTTTATCGGTATGTATTAAACCATCAATAGTGAGACGTTTTAAAAAAGTTACAGTTAAATATATGTTAAGGTGAAGCGCTGTCATTTAGTAGCATGTTAAAAAAAAACACATCGACCTTGTCCTAACCTTGCTATATGCCCAAAAGTTAGGCATTAGAGGGCATCACAGGCAATCTTATTTCATTAGGATTTCAATTTAACATGTCAAATGCCTCATAATGAAGCAACATTAAGTTTAGCTCTCCCATTGGGCAACGTGAGAAATAACATGTAGGCCGGGTTTATTGAACAAGGCAAAGAGGTTATGTAAGCAACGGGGTTGGGTAATAATTAAACGGGTGGTGCGGCGTCGCAATGTGCACCAGCGGGTGTTTTGACGAACTTAATGTTGCCATACAAAGGTCGCCTTATATGACGTGCATGTGTCAATATTTCCCGGTATGGCATGCGGTCAACAAAACCGCGGGCAAACATCAGCTCGACGTGTGCCGGCTGCATTTCAATCAAAGGGCGGATTTAAGGGCCGATGTGTTGCCAAACGTGTGTAAATAAGTGCAGGGTTTTATGAGACCCGCCAAGAGGAGGCAACGAACACACTAAATATGCATGTGATATACGTTCACACATTACTTACCCCCAGAATGCTATCTGTAAGGTGGTAATATATAGGTTACTGAAATGTTTATAACTCAGTTCATGCGTTTTCGACCCAGTTTGCTGCAAAACAATGCGCTTGGAAATTTCTCGTTGGGCGCGCTTCAATTCAGATTTCAGACTCATTTTCAACTGTTCCTAAGGATTCAAAGAAAACTTCGTTCCGCAATTTTTATACAACAAAGTTCATTTAAGCCGAACTGCTGTACATGGACAGGGACATAAAATAAATGGCCACGCAATAGCAACATTTTCAAATATACATATTTTTTGCTACTGATTTCAACCTAAATTGCGTCACTTGAACCTTGTATCCAACTAAAAATCTGAATCGTACCGATTTAAATCTTGTACAACAAATTCCACTTACTTTTTCTCATTTACAATCAGCGGTTGAGGATCGCGCAGTGACGCACGCTTGGAGTATGACGAAGTGGTTGATGACGTAGAAGTGAGGTGGGGTCTTAGTTTTCCATTGGCGGTGGTTTGAACAGTTGTAGGAAACCTGCCAGCGGTTGTAATTGCCTCAAACTCAGACATATTGACGAGTCTCTGTTCGTTTACAAGAAAACTGAAAAAAATCAACATCACATTTGGTTAAAATTTCGGAAATTTTCACTTAATATAGCAATAATGTCAATCATTGAACGATTTGCCAGTTTCAAACAAACACCGCCCATTGTATTATTACGGGCAAACACGGTCTTTTGTGTAGAAGTACCCATTTAATTGAAAGCGTATTCTAACATTCGTTTGACTGACAGAAAAGGATCATTCTTTATTGTCGGGTGCAGTTACTGCTCATATGATCGATACGGTTGCCTTGGTAAAAAAACTTACCTTTTTTCATACCACTGGCTTGCAATATCCTGTTCACAGTACAACTTGACAAATACGTCGCGTTTTGAACTGAGGCTAAACGTAATTTAATTTTCGCCTACAAAACTAATAACTGCAACAAATAAAAATATAGTTATACACATAAAATCGGAACGGAAATTTATAAAGGAATGTTTAGAAACTTTGCGAAAACACCTAATGTCAATTATGTCGGATAAGCTCATCTTTGTTTGCAGTTACCCCTTGTCAATAACGCACTGAATAGTAAACTTTACGGAAGAAAAAGGGCACCGGAACGTTTATTACGTAATAAATATGCGGATGAATGACAAGATATAAAGCATTCTTGGTAAAACACCGGTTCAAACAACCGGCAAAAACTGAAGCCAAAACTTTTGCACCAAACACTTCCTCTCACAAAATACGCAAAAAGGTAAGAGAAGCTAACAATTTTACAGATTTGTGCACGTCGAAAAAAACTGAATAACCACTTTTACAATATCCAACAAAAACGTAACCAACGTATTCATCATTAATCGCTATTCGAATCTGTTCAAATCGCTTGTTGCAAGCAGAACCGCCCATGAAACGAGTTGACAAACTTGCACAATCGTCTGCTTCGAGTGGTGCAACGCCCATGTTGTCAACCTATTGCTGGCCTGCGGAGGAGTGTGAAAACATTTCGTTTGTCCTCCTCCAATTAATTATTGACCCCGGGAAATGCTGACTTGCCTCTTTTCGATTAGTCGCCGAAATGCAAACAACGAAATATAGGATCTCACACTCGACCAACAAACCATGCAAATTTACCTAAAACCAACAGGTGAAAAACATTTTTCGTCGAACCCGTAATAAATAAAAAGGCTACATCTATTTTAAACGGTTTACTTTTTCAGTGCGGCAGAGACCTGGGATTTAGTTTTGATTTTTGCATCCAATTCGAACCGTACAGACTGTTTAAAAATAGTAAGGAGTAACCTTTTATATTTCGTGGGTCTGAGAAGTCAATGCAATTGCGTCATAAACACAATCGACGACGTAAGTATTGGTCCGAGCCAACACCTGTTCCAGGCTGACCACGGCGTAGGCGACCGATAATGCATTGCCAATGTGTCTTTTCATTATCCGAAGTTACCCAACAAAACCCACATACAAAGAATGGAGGCATACATAGCGGGGCAAAGGTCTTGACAAACACGTGCTCTGGTGGAACAATAACCCAAGGGAAACAAACGAGTCGTATAAGTGCGTTACAACGCTCTACGCCCTTTTAACGCTGCGTTACAACGGGCGCTCTTTACCACAATTTTATTTCCGCAATAAACCATTCTGTACCCTGAACTCAATGTACAACATTTAAGCTTAAAGAGATTAACATTTCAGATTGATTTGCTGTAAATAACTTTTACAGTCTTGTTTTCCACCTAAATTTTGCCATTAGCTGTTTGCAGTTGTAAATTCACACATTTGTAACAAAGGTACCTAATGTAAAACCGTTTTGATTGGTTGTTAACCGATGGGTCCCTTACGTGCATAAAACTTTACTGTACCTGCAGTGTTGTATTGAACTATCTAGCACACGTAATGGTGCGACGGCTTGCAATTTACAAAGCCCTACAGCTTATTTGTTTAACCGGGTAATCCTTTATTAATGTATTACGAAATCTGGTTAAAATGCATCCACGATTAACGTGATAAGTTCTAAATAATCAAATCTTTGTTTCTAAGTACCATACATCGGTGCAGTAGATTCAAACTTTTGTAAGCGTCATTTTTTCATATGCTCGAAAAATATATCACTGGTCTTGAATTATCATACAGCTCTTTCTGTTGAGCCCTATTTGCTTTTCATAGAAATATGATTACGACCATCGATCGCATCAACACTACCCCCATTTTGGCCTCTCTAATGCACCTCTGTAATCACGGCTGCGGAGCCGATAAAGAAATTTCAAATGAATATTTAAATAGTTAACGATCCGATGTAGCACCAGACAAGCTACGTGTAACATGTAAAAAGACCCAGTGAAGAATTGTAACCATTAGGAAAAAGTTATTTTAGGCACAAAAAGCACGTAAAACGATATACCTTAATTTGAATGATATGCAAAGGTAAGAATATACCCAATGGTTCCTTACAAATCAAATCTACAAGCAAGAGTGGTTTCTAGCTGATACAAAATGCCCTAAATCTTGTGTCACCAGACAAAAGACAAATGGCTGAACAAATAAAGGTAACAACCGTTTTACGAGTCAGTACAGTACATTGCGACATAACAGATGTATATTGCGCACTAAAAGTTTTATGACCTAGGAAGAAGTAGTTTTAAACATCTTTCAGTTTTACTAATACACTGCAAAATGATAACTTCCTCTCGTATGAGTAGGCTTCACAACACAAGCAACAGCGAAAAACAACTAGCATATCACTCTTTTCCGAAAAGTTTAAAGGCAAATTCTGATAGGACAGCCATAACAAAGCATCGCTTCCGCTTTAAAATCAGCATAAAGAATGACAACAAGATATATTCTAATCATAAACATTACTGCCAAGGTAGTGGTGTATATAGAATACATCGTGTAGACGTTTCGACAATATCTGTTGTCATCATCAGTACATGTTTTCAATCAAGCTGTGGAACACGGTATATCTTTTTTTTTTTTTTTTTCCTTAGTGCTTTATATACCGTGTTCCACAGCTTGATTGAAAACATGTACTGATGATGACAACAGAGATTGTCGAAACGTCTACACGATGTATTCTATATACACCACTACCTTGGCAGTAATGTTTATGATTAAACTACTTTTCAAGTCCGTGCAAAGTGTTCCTAAAGATATATTCTGTTGTTTTGATTAGCAGCGTCAAAATCGCCTTACACTAGATTTTGTTCCTTTAACTGCGGATCTTGGCAACAACGTATTAAACAATGTACAACAACGAAAGCCTTTACATTGATAAACTGTCATAAACTGACGCATTTCACAAGGTAATTACATGCCCTCATGACTTCTATTAAACGCTATCACCACAACATATTATCACTATTGAAAAATGTAAAATAACGTATTTAGTGCTGGTTGCAAAGCTGGTAGCAAACTAATTTTGCCTTACTTCGTTGTTAACAGGCAGATACTATGACAAAGGCGATTTTTTTTGTTAAAACGCGTCGCAGCGGCTTCGTGCTGCTACAATAACTGAGGATGTAAACAACAGCTGATCGGGAGGCGACACGCTCTACTGCGCACCAATTGGCGCTCGCGGTTATTTGCTTCACTGGCTGAGCCTTGTTTTCATCGGGAATCCGTACGCCAATGCCTTTCCATCGATACAGTGCAAATGCCAATGCTTTTAGCAACCAGATTTATGTAAGAGATAACACCAATGCAACATCATTTTATGGCATACTAATTATTTTTGTATGTTTCTCCAAAATTTTGGCAAATATATCCTCTAAATGTTGCTTTCAGTTTCTGGAAGTACCCTTACATCATAATACCTAATACTTGTCTGAACTCCTTGGCAAGTTAATAACCTTTTACGCCTGCAACTAAAAACCACAATTTAGCTTGTAAAGTAGATTTTATACTGATTGACCACGGACTGGCGCTGGGCATTGTTATGAACGACGGCGTTCTGCCAAAACAAAATAAGTTCAACTGAGGTCACTGCTTTAGAACTGCTGTGTGAAACTGTGCTGCATAAAGCAGCTAATGACGAACGGAATCGAAGTATAGTTAACCGATCGGAAGCAATAACAACTCGCTGCAGCGCTGAATAGCCGCATTGACAAATTAACTTGCTGGCGGCATTGCCAATTCTGACCTACATTGCTTGCACTAGAGGTAAGGTAACCACAAAGGCCACCTGTTGCTCTTAATTGGTTCGGGGGAATTTATTTAAATCTTTGTTACTAAAATGATGTATATGCTTGGTACGATGGGTTTGCATGGTTCCATTTGGTGCTGTTTAGAAATGAGTGATTGTATTGGTCCTATTTGGTGCTGTTTAGAAACAAGTGGTTTACATCGTGCCATTGTGCTCTGTTCAGAAATAAGTGGACTAACAAATGTTAGAGACACGGTTTGTTTGAGTACAGGTCATCTATTCGAAGTGCACAACTTTTATTAACGTTATTTTCTGGCGAAGACCAAAGATAAAACAAATGTGAAGAGAGGTTAAATTTCGATACAATAGCTGCAGTTTACTTCTTATTAGACATTTGTTAATATTATCTAAGTTAGTTCAAAGGTAATGTAAGTCGCACATAAAATGAATTGTAAAATGGTAAATGTCCAATAAGAATCAGCAATGGCCAACGAATTTTGCAGAATTTAAATAATCCACCACTGAATGCAAAAAAATGACTTGAGAAGAAGTCCTACAACGTAACGCAGACGTTGTTGTGAATTGCTGATGCAGAAATGTAATTTGCATGGTCCAAAGCGTTTACAATTTGAGATGTAGTATGACACTCCAAACACTTTATGTGATTTTTACTGACTTAAACTCTTAATATTGAACATTGTATGTCATCAAATGTTGATTACAGACGCGTAGGTTTCAACGTTTGTAAAGTTAAATAAAACCGACCGTAAGCACAAACAAAATACTTTCGAGATCTTTCTCATTTCCGGTTTGCATCATAAGTTTTATAACACGTATACAGGTTGACTCCGGTTTTAAGTTTAAGGAGATGAGGCAGCAGCTACAGCGGCTGGAATGCTTTCCTTGCTGCTTGCTCGCGACGAGGCCAAGCTTGATCGCCCTGAATGGCTCCCGTAGCTGTATCGCTTCCTGCCAATCTTCTCTAAAGGATAAAGCCTCAACCCCGTGTCCGTATCCACAACACTTCGCTTCATCAGTTCGCTGTAAGTGACATTTTCTTCCGTGTTTGGGTCAAAGAAGGTCTTCAAGCTGTCTTCCACGTCATCCATGGCAGCATCGGTACAAGCAGCCTTCACAATATCAGCCACCTTCTGATCGAGCAAGCCCTGCTCTACAGCGACGTTTAGCGGCAGGCGTATGTTTGTTTTGTGGTCAATAATTCCTCCTGTGGCAAGTTGAGCTTCAAGCAAGCGTATGCCATGTGATTCGATGACCAAGCCTCGCTCCATTGCCTGGCCCAATGAGAGAACGTCAGGTGAGACACGTGACTTGTACCCGGTGACTGCCCGTTCTGCTCGAGAAACTACGGTTTCGTAGACTTTATCAAGAAGCCCGAGTTGAAAAGCTTCGCTAACTGACATCTGCCGGCCAGTTATGGGGTCTATGATATTACCAGTGGCCGCTTGTGCTTCCAGCAAGCTTATAGCGGTGCCCCTTCGTATTATTCCATCTTTTGCCGAACTATAGATTGATTTCTTTTCCCCTGATTCGGAGATCATTATGCCTGCAACTGGGCTTGTTCCACAAAGGAAGGGTTTCAACGCGTCCGGTACAGGCTTGTCTTCAACATCACCTAATTCCGCCATAGTTTCCTTAACCTCATCCGCTTTTGAGCTTGTTAATAAATTCAAATCTACCAAGTCTCTCAACTTCACGCTTCTTCTCCATCCACCTCGAATCAAGATGTCGTCAAACCGCGAAAGATCGCCTGCCTCCTTGAAGGAATTCTCTTCTTTCTCCTCTCCCTCTTTCTCTCCCTCCTCCTCTCCCTGCTCCTCCGGACACGTGGAAAGAGTGGGAGGAGCTGACTCTTGAATGTCGGCGTGAGTAGGCTTAACTGAATTATTTGATGTTACAATATCGAAATCGTCAACGGCCGATGTATGCAGTGAGAAGTGAGTGGCCTTTTCCCGGTCGATCTCTACAACCGATGTTTGTTTCTTCACTGCTCCTTCTGAGTCCTCTTGATCTGGCATGAATGCATCGTCTGAACCTCCAGAAAGCTGACATTCTACAATGACAAAATGTATAGTAAGTAAAGTGTTAAAATAAAGATTTGTTTTTTTTCACAATCATACAAAGGATTTATCATTTTGCGTTGGCTATACAGCAAATTAACAACGACTTAAAACTTTTTAAGCAATACAATGTAGGCCAATATGTACATGTAAACACTAATCAGATGCAAATTATTGTATAAGAAGTGTAACACATAATTTTAGTTTCATTTTAAAACAGATTTTTCTCTTTTATTTTAAAATAATATACTTGGAGAGTCATTCTGGTTAAAAGTAAACGCCAATAGCAGAGAGTTTAATTGCATATACTGACCAAGGTTTGGTCGAGTGATTGGTTCCGGTGTCTGATCTATGGGAGGTCCAGTTTTCTGTTCAGATTCAGTAGTTCTCTCAAGAATACTGTTTCCATTTTCTACTCGAGAAGAATTTTCAGGGTTTTTCTACAAACCGAAATGTACCATGTTAGGTTGTATTTACTTATTACATTAGTTTTTTTAAACTGCAATATCTTCAACGTTCCCCTTAAACAGCAGTAGTGGCCATTTAGCGAAACCTAATAAAACATACGTCATGGACGGCTCCACATGCTGTCACAAAACCTAAGAATTGCGTGAAAATGGTAAAAATTGACAAAACTAAAATACAGCAAGCCCTCGAAATCATTAATTACCAAAACCATTGGAAATGCATTGAAACCTGAGTATTATTGAATCAACTTTTAAAATTGTGAAAAAAGTGATAGGTTTCCACTTGGTCACATTACGCGGTTAGATGTTTTTCTCATAAACATAAACAAATTTGATCGACCACATGCCAAGTCTAAATCCGTCCAGTGCTTATACACAAACAGGCTATACAGTTATCAACCAAATCTATCGAATATAGACAACCGAATAGATCGAATTAACCTGTTACAAAATACCACCACGGTCAGATACTACATTCCCAATGATCTACATAACGTTGAAAACTGATCGGCCATGATAAAACGCAATAGGGGATCTCGGTCAAATTTTAGTGACATCAATACTTTTCGGATCTTTTAATCGCAGGGAAAGATCAAAATCAACACGGATGGTTTACGAGATCTGATGGAACTTGTTTAAAGCAACCGGGCAAGGCATCTGGAGGAATTTAATCTCTCCCGCATCTATTGCCTTTCATCAGTGGTTAACTTACAAGGAGTAGTTTTGTGCTCGACCCGTACACAACTTGTCCATTATAACCGCAGTAAAATCATAGGGTTTAACGCAGGAATTTTTAGCTAGATAAGATTTTGGAACAATGGTGGCACAGTTTATCGATTACGAAATTAGTTGATTGCCTATTTTTGGACAGCGCATCTTTCTTGGTAAATGACATAACAATAATGGTCAAAAGCAGTTTGCAAGTGACAATCATGCTTTATGTCAGCATTGGGTTCAAACAGCAAATAATTAATAACGTTGTAACAAACTTAAACCAAATTGGAGACTACAAGCATCAGAAAGCCCAATTTCACAGTAACATTATGTAGAGAGCAGTTCCGGTTATGCAAGGTGCGGTTTTCGGCCCAACAAAGATCAAAATGTTAGTTTGGTTTTGGTTTACTGTAAAAACTCAAAGCGTGAAACATTGTATACCTGTGCTGTTTCATTTTCCCCCGCCTGAACTTCTGCTTTTAATTCTTGTATTGGTTTTTCTTCTTCAGCTTTTGTTGTTCCATCAGTCGCTGGTTCGAACGCTACGTTTGTGACACCGTTTTCTTTTCCCTTTCCACCTGCTCCGTCCTGCTCTTCCAAAGCGATTTCAGCTTTTTCTGGATCTTTTTCATTTTCTTTCTTTTCTGCAAAACCACAAGCTTCTTTGCTTAATATAAATCATGTTATAGTTTTTAAATAAGAAGAACTTAAATTACTCTAAAGTTTAAACAAGAAATGTTTGAGGTATGTGTACTGCAAACATTTTCAGAAACAATCTTTAATTATCCGAGAAAGTTGGTTTTAAATAGCAGCATTATTCAAATTTATGTCTTTTGTGAAATTATTTTCAATTTTGTTAAAGAAGATCACAGTTTGGAAAAAATGGGAAATGCTTGGAGTTAAAATTATACTCACGGTAATTTAGAATACTCACTTTCTTTTCTCTTCCTCAGAAACCGGGTACAAGCTGCGCATGACGTAATCACTAACGTCACGCATGCGATGAGGGCCACAGAAACGATACCAGTGGTGAGGCTTGAATTGATGATACTTGATTCCATTCTTTTATATTTGAGTTACTCCAATTTCTCAAAAACTATCATTGTATGACTAAGACTAAACATCTAGGTTTGTCTGTCCAAATAAAAGATAAATAGTTAAAATCAAACATTAAATTGATTACTATAACGGCACTTATCACAAAGAGGCTTGGATTTTAAATTCCAAATACAAAAAGGTTAAAAAAGGCTAGGAAGAGGAAATAAATTAAATCTATAGGCAGAATTTTTGACAACAGGAAAAAGATTAAATCCATAGGCAGAAATCCATAGGTTTTTTGAAACGTCTGCAAATGCTTCAGCTTTGAAAGTGTAAATTAAATCGGTTTTCGTAACAAAGAAAGGCATAAACATTCAGTTACATGCAAAAATGCATCAGAACATAAGACTGATAGTCCGTGACAAGGCACACAGTTCTGTGCTACGTAATTGGTACATTCGCAGGCTATAAAAACTGCCAACAAATCTTTTAACTACACTTCAAAGCTATTTCACCATAACTGTCACCAATACACTTCAAAAAACGACTATAATTGAATTACAGGTTTTTACTCCAATGTTTACCTATTTCGTCTCCATATAACACACCTCGTTATGTTTCGACAGCTGCGACCTGCAACTGCCGTTTTAGCCAGTGCCCGAAGACATTGGAGACACATAATACTGCTTCACCGGAATTTTAATAACCACCCACGATAGCTGTTTGACACGGCAGCGTATAGACCTCGACAATAGCCTCATGTCCGTGTCACGGCCAGTTTTATCTCGGCAACTGTCGGACTGGCGAAAACTTAATCCTCTTTTAGGAGTAAGTTTGAACGCATTTGGATTTCCTTAAGCGATAATGTATGCTTGATTTGCAATTAACAGTTTGTTGAAAAGATTTAAGAGGTAACTAATTAAAGATTTGATATTAGTTTTGGTACTAGTCTCAATACGGAAGTATATGTCCGCATAATCTATTTGACCATATCATCTATATTTTATACCACCAGATTATTTTAATTATGAATGGTAATTAGGCATAGTTGCGATACGATTTAATTAATTTATGAACTCTTCAGCTAGACAGTAACCCTACATAGTTAACGGTAATGAGTTGAAACTTTCTCTCTCTCTTGAGAGCAAAATTTAAAAAGGAGGTTTTATAAAAATATGGACACAATATTAGTCATATAGATGCTTTGCTTAAGCTTGGTGAATGGTGAAGAATAATGCACACATTTATCTTGTGATCAAACAATAAAAATGTTCCAATAACATTTACAGTTCACCTTCTATTAAAAAAAGTGAATAATTTACTGCGCGGTATGTGCAATAATGACTATAACTTTCATAAAATATTATCGAAACTAAGTTTTGTTCTGTATTGGCCATTAACTAACAAACTAACTTATTTTATGCTAAAAACCGGCTTTCAGTTTTACACCACACTAAAATTCTTTATGCTGAAAAATAGTTTTTCTATCACTAATGATGGCATGAGCATTTGCCGAAACGTTTGAAATATAAAGCATTTTTACGTCTATTTGGGCGGTTATTTTCATCATTAGTTTTTCTTAATAACTGAACTTTCATTTTTGTTCATTCTGAATTCTACGCCTTAAAGACCTGACTTTCATTCATTCTCAACCTAGCGTTTTAAACAGTACACCGCGAAGCATAGGTTTGGCATTTTCCAGCACGAAGAACAATAAATCACACGGTCCTTAACTTGTCTTCTGATTTTGTGTACTCCCGCAAAAAACTGTTTTTCTATTTCCTTTTACGACTCGGAAACCCGCACCCAGAAACAATACGAGTTAACGAGCATTTATGTCTCAGAATTCCACGTGTTTTACCCACAACGAAGCGACAATAAACGCCTTGAATCGCGCCCCCGGCTGTACAAAACACAGCAAACAAAACGCACCGGATTGGCTGTGGTTGTGAGTTGGACAAATGTGCACGACATTTTACGTCACAGCAATGTGTTCGGCGATTGATTGATTGATCCATTAGCGCGATTAGCTCACCCGATTTAGGCATTGCTTTCATTTTGAATTGGTCGTTTGGCTGGTTTTACAACAATGTTATACGCAGGAACGTCGAAAGAAGATAAACTAACTAGCATAGCGTATTTCAAGTTAACAGTTTTTAAATAACTGTTAAATTAATAACCAAACTTTAAATTTAATTTTTACGTTGATATATACTGTATGGCAGGGGTCGGCAACCTTTTTGGCGACGCGTGTCAATTTACTTGTTATTTCCATGTGTTAATGACCTCGCGTGCCAACGTTTTTCTAGATAATTGTGGTTCGTGCCAGCAGATACCAATAATAAAGAGAATGCAGAGTGTAATGTGCGTGTAAAGCTGAATTTTAAGACAATAGCATGATAAAAAATGAAAACTAGCAGTGTAACAGGTTAAATTGTTACTTCAATATAAACACGCAAATTGGTTGGCGTGCCATGAAAAAACACCTCGCGTGCCAACCTTGGCACGCGTGCCAGGGGTTGCCGACCCCTGCTGTATGGTTTGACTGGCAAAGTAGACATGTTATATATCAAGCAACCACATTAATTTTGTTACTTTTAATAATAGTTGTTGCTGAAAGTTGATATAATAGAGAATGCCACATTTGACAGTAAAACAAGTCCGTAAATTTCTGACGTAACTTTAACAGAAAGACGAAATTATTGCACACAAAATGGAACCATGCCTTCTGTTCAGACGACACAATACCTGACTGCACAAAACTCGCTCGCTAACCAACTTTCATTCCACAGGTCTTAACACGGGTTAAACTCAGACTTTTGTCCAACCATAAGTCCCCAGCAAAGTTTACCCAAATCACAAATCGATGCAACGGTTTAAAATGTCTGTAACTGCGTAACACTGGAATGTATATTTTTAGTTGACCAACAGCAAACCACAATCAAAGTTCTAACTGTCTGCTGCAAGCAATTATCCACGATTTCCTCTTACAACGCCCCAATACTACAGCAATTTGTTCAAGTTCTGCTCCTTACTATGAAGGCGGTTTCAAGCAGTAAAAACCTCATTCTCTTTGAAGCTTGACATTCGTTAAACGCCGAAGGGCATTCGCGCGCTTGAATTAGCGTTTTCTCACATTTTATGTCTTGGTGTCAGCGGAAAGATATTAAGCACCGTTTACCATATTGTTTGTTGTTTTGTGGTTTATTTTGTGAAGTTGACACCAGATGTATCTGGTGTGTTGTACTATAGTACAAGATAACCTTTGGTCTCATTAAAACAATGAATGTGTATCACGTGTGAAAAGGTTGTAGTATACGTCAACCTTGTGTCCTTTTTAAAGTACTGACACTTTTGAAACAGAGATGTTGAAGGGTAGGTTTTGTATTTGGAATAGCATTGTTTTTGCAATAGCACCGAACACTACGTTGTTGTTGCCTTTAGAACTGACGAACTCTTGTGATAATAAAAGTAGGGATGCGCGTTGCATTTGCAAAATTGCTTGCTTCTAAAGCTGCCAGGGCTTTAATTTTCATTACTACTGTATTTTCCTAAGACATACAATCTTGAATCAAAATTTATTTGAAACTATGATTATAGTAAGTGCGTCTGCTTCGGTAATTTTATTCCTTACTCTTAAACATCGCAAATTCATTTTTGGTACTGCGAGTAATGTTGGTTTATTTCGCGAAACGCTAGATTTGGCGCGAACCAAACTGGTCACGTGACACAGGTGACGTAACAACTTGCCAAGTTCAAAAATTTTGGCGGTGATAAATAAATCTATACAGGCATTTCAACAGAATCAGGTGGACAGTAACGAAAACTAGAAAATGCAATAGTGTGTATTTTGGCTGGGTTAATAGCCACTGGAAGCAGGATTCAACGTGGGGTGAGGATAGAGCGGGGTTTGACCTAGATTAACCCCCCAAATAGGGGGGTTACCTAATATCAGGGAATATATGTGGTTGGTTTGCTCAGTTATACAGTATTCAAAATATGTATTTTTTCGTTGTGAACTAATTGTTTGAAAAAAATACCAAGAAAGAAGCTCTTGGCCCAAAGTTTGGCTTTCCTAAGATACTTTAAGTTGGACCAAATAACTTGTTAACCCTTTGTCCTAAAGTAGTTGATGTAAAAATATGCGCGGAAGACACAACAGTGCAAAAAAGTACGAGGGAAACACTGTGGTGCTTGTGTACAGATGAGGCGCAACAGTGTGGTTTAACAATACACGGAGACATTGCACAAAAATGCGAAGAAATTTTCACGCAGCGACGCAGACATTAAACAGCAACGTGTCAGTGTTTCGCAATACTTTTTTATCGACTTACTATATACTCGGTACGAATATTATTTCAGGTAAGTTTCCGAAAATGTCGATCTATAGAAATAATATGTTACAGATTCGGGCGCAAAGTTCAAAAACCGAATAAAATACCCTGAAACGCACACATGCACGTGGAACTCATGCGACGAGAGTCTAAAAAAGTAAAATAATATAAAAACGCAGCAAAAACATTTCGGCACATTATATCACTACAGTCTGGGAATTTTGTATTCATTTTTGTCATCTCCTTTATGCTTCTGGAAAGAGTTTCGTAAAACGAAGTCATTTGGCTTTCCAGTTTGGATTTAAACAGAACTTTACACGACAATGAGATGTCGTATGTTCATGTCAGCAGCTAGAAGAAGTGATTTTCATCGCAACTTCGTTCCCACATCGTCCAACCAACAAACGAACGTAGTCACCAGCCTGGCGAACTGTTTTGGTTGCTCTGCAAACGAAAAATATTTTTTTCCCGAACGTACAAAATGGCTTTACCAAAGCTACAAAAGCTGCTACTTGTATTTTACCTAAAGATTTTGATTTATTATTTGATGTCTTGGAAATCTTTTTTATTGTTGCTTTTAGTTTTAGCAGATTTTTAAACAAGAACTGTTTTGTGATTTTTTGAATAACAAAAGTTTAGACGTTTTGTTTGGAGTTAATAAATTTAAAATCGAATCGACCGATTATATATCGACCCCGTTTTTCTTTGACCTACTTTTTATTGATATTACAGTTATTAAATACCAAATCGAACTATTATAATTCATATGATAATTTTCTAATCGACCAATGGTAACCACTTACTCGTTGTATGACATGTTAAGCAGACTGACACCGTTAGCGGCGAGAATGCGATCCCCCAGCTGCAAACGTCCCTCCTGGAGCCAACATTTAATTACATCGTGGTGCTTGGTGTGACCATGCTGTAAGTTAAAAAAATGGTGTTAAGAAAACGCTCAAATACAAGTTGTGCTATCTAATACATATATGAGACAAGAGCACTTTTAAATGCGTGTTGTAAAATGAAAGACAGACAGTTTCCTAAACATACTATTACAGTTAAGCTATTGCCAGTGCACACTCTTTTGACCTATCAGTCTAATCAGTGTAGCTGGTAACAAGAGATAGGCCATATGAGCTAATTTAGCCACCTTATGACACTCCAGAGTCCAGCTTACATAAGCTATTGCTGCCAGGCATAATATCAAGTTTGTAGAGCTCTTCTGGCAAAGTCCAGTTTATTGGGAGTAACAGGCCGAAAAGCCATACCAGCCATGGGGTATTGCACAGATGAGACCTTATAGGTATAAACAGTGTGCACTGTCTGTAGCATAATTGTTGTTTTAGTGTTTTTGTCTGTGCGTTAGCGAAAAACTTACAAATGGATCAACAAGCAATGCTTACGTCGTGTACAACGAAAAAATCTTCCTTTGAAAAGCAACATTTTTTACCGAAATGTTTAAAAATATAATGTGCACTTTTGTTCAATAATTTAGCCATTATTTCCAAACAAGCAGCAGTTAACAAACTATTATAGATCGTGCCCCCCTTTAAGTAACCCTAACCCCTTAGGACTTTTTTACATCTTCTTACCTTCGTTCCCGGAGCGTCCGGCACAAGTGAACGAACATAGACGCCCGGCGTAACCAATGACGTCACAGATCCATCGACCAATCCGACACCAAGTCCGTTTCTACCTTTTTTAATGTCGACGATGAAAACTTCCTTTGGCATGCCTTGAGCGCCTCCTTGTGGTTGAGGACTTGTTGGATTTGCTTCTGCTGCCGCTAAAATAAAACATTTAACCATTTTATGTTTATACGGTTGGAAATAACCACATGGATTTATTGAAAATACCATTAACGTAAAAAAAGATTTGTCAAAATTACAAACGTTAATGCAAAGACGACTGAAAAAGTTTTCAAATTAAAATTTTATGCAACAGTTTACTGCTTGAGTTTTCGCAATACCTTCTACTCGGTTTGTCGAAACTTGAGTCGCCAGTGACGTAGTTTCCGAAACCGGAAGTAGCAAGACCTCGTCACACGCTTTTCCACGCTCCTCGTCTTCTATCTTCGATTTGGAATCGAGTAACTCATTGATAGCTTCAGAAGGACTCACACGACCAATGAGGTCACTCGCCTTGCGGTGCCTGCTCCTATGCTGTCTGATGACGTAACCCTCGGGCTCTGACGATGATGACGAACAAGATGATGACGAAACAATTCGACCTTGTCCACCAACAGACGCTGTTTCTCCGAGATGATGAGTTGACTTGGAACGCACTGAGGATGACGTGTCGCTACTGACGTTGGTTGTGACGTCACGTTTTGTGTCTTTGACGTCACGACTAGGGCTCGCGGTTTCTTGCGGAATCTCGCGACCGTCGGGCTGCTCGCGCACGCCCACTTGTGTTGAATCTATTCGGTTTCGTGCCGGGGATGAGAGGGAGTTTCCCGCTACTGCAACTCGCCTTTGCAGGGATTCGAACCACGGATCAGTGGGAAGTTGCTGAAAGTCGATTCGCGTCCCAGTTACAGGTAGCATGAGAGGCGGATGCTGATCATAGCTTTCCATCACTAAATCTAACAAAATGTTTAAATGATTAAAATCTGTGGTTTTAAACTTGTCTCAATTTTATTGATCATTTGTCATGTGAAACGGGTTTTGTGTTACCCTTACGAACAATTTTGTGCTTTTGAAAACATTATCTAGCATTCTATCAAGGTAACAGAGCACATTGATAAACAAACATCTTATCATGGTCCCAGTTAAAATAGTGTTTAACTGCAACCGATTATCCAAACACCTAAAATCAGGACAACAAAGATAAATGCACCAGTATACTTAGTTGAAAAAGATCCAAACGACAGTTTCAATAATGGATTAAAACCATCAACAACAAGGCTTAAACTGACGATCACTGTTTGCTTTTTCATACTACAACACAGTAAAACCCATATATGATGGTTTCGTCTATTGGTTTTACTGTTTTTTAGTTATTGGGAGACGACTGCTTTTGGGTCAGGGCAGTTTTCTACTTACTTGTGTCTAAAGAAGCTTCTGGTTCGTGTTGGAAGGGACTCCATGCTTGTGGCTTAACGTGGTTGTTGGGTAACTGATAGCCGCTGAGGACATGGTGAAGTTGTGCAGGCTCAAGAGATGGATAGGTTTGCCTAAAATGTGTCCACGAACCCTACATGTATAATAATGTTTTTACACTTTAAATATTGCAGTGTTGTATGAAGAATCGTAAAAACATTAAAATAATAAAAGGTGCTGGAAATAGTTTTGAATATATATATATATGTGTGCAGGTTTTTTTTAAGGTTTGGTTTGGGTGACCGCTAAGTAGTTTTAAGAGACCGCAAGTGTTTCATTTAAATACCAAAAATAGCCATATTTGCTTAAACGAATTATTTATTAGGCTACTGGCAAATTTTGGGAAACCGCTGGAGAAATTTTAAAACACCTTAAAAAAACACTGTATATGTGTGTTGCATATGCTTCAATAAGGGACAAAGCATTTAAAAATCCTCTACAACACACTTCAAAGTGCGGAAAAAACATAAAATATGTGGGGTAATATAGCATTTCACAATGTTACTAAATATCACTCATACATGGACATGGCATTTTGTAAAAGAACATAAATGCTGTTTCAATTTTTGAAATTGAAAATGTATAGCACGATAGTAGACGATCAGGCCAATAAACAATTCCCTACCTTGGTTATTTGCGTCCTGGGCGTTGCAAGCAGATTAACCAGTGCTGAAACTTTCTCCAGGAAGGTAGTGCACTGATCAGGATATCCGGCGTCACACGCCCAACTCTCAACTTGCTCCAGGTTGCCACGAATCCGTGCTCCCATATCCCACTTGTAATATCTCTCATTGGCTTCTGTAAAACAAATTTACTTGCTGTTATCAATAAAACATTATGCAAAAGAAGGTTATACCCGGGTTGAATGGCTAAACTAGCAAATACGGTCTATATCCTGACTGATGAAACCTTATGGGTCACAACAATGTGCACTGCCTGCAGACTGTAGGTAATACCCGTTTCGACCGTGTCAAACTCAATTTGAAAAAGGTTAATAAAGTACACCGTCTAACATTTCATGCGAGTCTATCGTGTTTACGGAGGTAGACTAAAAACGAACGGTGTTAATGCAAGGAGCGAAACTTTGTGTCAAACAGCTAGCATAACTGTTTCATCAACTCTAGCAATTGTAACCGAGCTTAAGGCAGTCAAACTTGACCGACCCTATAATAAAAGCATCAATAACCCTCTATTTTGAGACATTTTGATTGAAAACTCTTTTCCAAAATCGTGAAACCCAATATTTTCACTAAAAACGTGAAAAACTAAGAGCCGCTTACCGTCCTCCATTAATGTGTTGAAGAGTGAAACGTTGGTGAAGAAGAAAAGGTAGGCGAAGAGTTGATCCGAAATTTGCTGGTTCACGTCATACACTTCCACCATTTCTCGCGCGCTCTCGTACACGCCAGTCACGTGATCAACGAGTACTCCGTCCGTGACGTCAGAGAAGGGGTTGCAGTCGAGAACGGCAGGGAGGTAGCTGTATAGGGTCTGTGTCAAAAATGAAAAAATGTAATTTACCTTTAAAAAAGATCGAAAACTTTGATAAGGCAAAAGCCATCCACAGTTTTTAGACTTATCAAAGCTTTCAGTCCGTTAGTATACGTGACTTTTGTCTCCATTCCTTATACTGAGTCTCTAGTGACTCGTGATTATATAAATGCTACTCACAGTTTATTACCTGTGAAATTGAACACTTTTGGGTACGGGACACATGATTAGATTTTAGTTATATATCAAGTCTGTAGGATTTTTGTGTTTTTATGTTAATTACCTTTGTTAGGTAGTAGACTAATTGTTGGAAGGCGTACATCACAACTTCCTCAAGCAAAGCCAGAATTTCTTCGTTTACTTCAAACTCCTCAATTTCGTCAAGCACAGCGGGATCGACAACTCCTCTGCGAAAAAATGTGTATCTGATGTGACCCCTCATATTACTGATGATGACATGAGTATTTGCCGAAAGGTTTGAATAAAAAAGCATGTCGCTTTTTAAATCTAGTTGGGCCGTTTTCAACGTCATTAAACTTATGAACAGATCCGTGTATATTTCCAAAAAAGTAAACACCTAATTAAAAAAAAAGATTATATAGGGCAGTAGTAAAATTTAAAACGTCATGTTTTCTTAAAATATGGTACATTTACAGGCAAAGACGAATGGACAACCAGACTTGCACCTGGCATATTATGTAATTTAAGACTATAAAATGTTAATTGCAAAGTATTCGTGTTACCTCGATCTTTCTTCGCTGACTCTCTCATGCAGCTTAGGAATGAGATTCTTCTGTAAGAACTCGAATATTTCAAGGGAGTTTGACATCCAGTAAACCACAGGACGAAGAGAAGGAAGTAGGAGGTTGATGTTGTTACCAAGATCAGGCCTAAATAAAATGGATGACATTACGTAAAGATCGTACTAGTTACTAGGCAACAATGCATATGTGAAGCCAAATAAATTTAATGAATATTTTTTTACACTTACGATTGAATCTCTTGAACTGAAACATTCCGAGTCGAGTTCTGAAATAAATAAAATAAATATTCTAGTTATATTTTTAATGTAACACTGAACTTAAACTATTAGATATAATTTTATGTACCAACGTTTTGCAAAAAATAGGAGAAAGAAAAATACACGCCAGATCAGCTAGCTTCACATTTTACGTAATGTTACTTAATTTTTAAACATAATCTTATCAGTGAATTGGAAAAACCACCGACTTATTGCTAAACTCGAATTTGTCGAAGCTCAAGAGTGTTTAGTGTACCATGTGTGTTTAGTGTTTTGCCATGCAAATTTGAGACAGAAAACAAATGCCAGATCAACATTTCACACAACGTTACTTAATTTTTTACTCATAATCATTGAAGTTTTATTCTTACCAACACTAGTGTTTGCAGGTTACTTGCAATCTTTAGCAGCAAATCGTTTCTGTTCTCCAGCCGGAAATTTAAACACGAATGAAAAATGCACTGACACAAGAGGGCAGCAGGTGCGAAGGGATATTCCACACTCTGATCGTCCACGTCTTTCAGCGAATCAAATATCACTCGCAGCACCTGGTCCTCACACTCGAGGGCGTAAGTGAGCTCGGTGGGCATGATTGGTTTTGATTTCGATGGCGATTTTTGAGTTTTCGCCGGAGTAATTTGACTTTTACGCGTTGGTGTTTTTTCGGGAGTCGCAGGGATGGATTTGCTGAGTTCGCTAAATGAGAATTTGTTGCTCAAGTTCACGTTCGACGACGGGTCTTTGAACATGAACATGGAATGTTTGCCTATTGTTATCAAGTCGCCGTGCTGAAGAGAGTACTCTGACATCACACGGAATCCGTTGGCCGTGACCTCAGCTTTGGCGTGAAGGGGAATCACCGTGACGTGCCAGCGTCTGTCCGTCGCGTCATCGGCATCGCTGAAAAGAATTTCGAGTCGCCGTTTCATGACGCAATGATGCGGAAGCACGTCACGCGCATTGAGCCTGAAGTCGGACGCCTTACTTCCGATCAGCGTTTCCGGTTGCTTTAAATAGTGAACTAGACTTTCCTCTTTTCCTCGTTTCCCTACGTCGCCCTGCAGGGTAATTAAGCACGGAACTGGTGGCGCTTTTTCGACGGAATTCGGCGACGCTGATTGGCTGCTTGTGCTCGTTCGGACGTCACTCTCTACGTCAGAGGCAGTTTTTTCCGGACTGCTTGGTGGGGTCGCGACCGGCGGTTCAACAGCTGCGTTGGAAGGTTCGGAAGGTGGTGTGGGCTCCACAGGTGTCTTTATATAAGTATTGGTCTGTTCCCCTGAAGGCGAAAACACGGGATTTTCTCCATTCTCTTCCGTGTCTGACTCCTCGCTGTCTGTTTGCGGCTGGTCGGGGACCGGAACACCCATGTGGGTTCTACGTATAAAAAAGTTTAATTTAATTTATTTGCACTAAATCAACAAAAGCAAGGGAATGTGATCATAAACATTATGCATGTGGAGCTCGAAATACCTTGCGGTCATTGTGTCAGCAACCCCAAAAAGCACAATGTTGTTGCTTTTGCTAAAGTAGAGTCGTATGACGTAAAGACCTTACAAAGTTAAGGCCGACAAGAGGCAACAACATCTGCGCAACGTTTCGTGCACGATAAGCCTAAATAAGCCAAAAAGTGGTCAAGAAACCGTCATTTTTGCCTGTTGGTGGACCAATTTATTTGAACTTTAGTAACTTGAGTAATCTCAGTAAATGCATTATTACCTTGACTTCTGCAATATTAGACGCCTTGCTTGATTGTTGATATCCCGAGTTGCGTGATCCTTCTCTACTTTTTTGAAAACCTAGAAAAGAAATTTTGGGTTTAACAGCAGTCAAATAAAGTGATCGGTAACCCAAAATACTTGCCCAACTACCCTCTGGAAGTAGTAAATACTGTAATACGGAAGTTTTAACTCAAATATGGAGGGCAAACTTTACTTGACGCATTTTTCACTCGTTCAATATTTTTTTACTTCAAAGAGCTCTGTCAAGCTGATGCATAACACATCATAAAGGCTGGCGCAGTTAGACAGAGTGGAAACCGTTACCTTTGATCTTCGCCTGATCTCGAATCTTCTGCTGTGACCATCCAAAGGCTTCCAGTAAGATTGAAGAAGTAGTGGTTTATCGTTGTCGCTTAGAGGACGGACTAAATCTTCCTGGAAGTTGGCTCCCGCTCCTCCAAGGGATGAAGAATCAAGGGACATGCTCCCTACAACGAGAATCGAACGTAAATGAAATGAAAACTTCTGCACTTATTTCAACCAAACACAATGAAAAGGAAAAGCTTAGTTTCACTGAAATAAGCTAATGCTGCCAGGCATAAAGTATAATCAAGTATTGCTCATCCAGCAGTTTTATTGTATGTAAACAATCGACGTTTCGACGTCCGTTACAAGACGTCATCAGGATAATGACTTAGTTTCACTGGTCCATTATTTAACCGAATTATTTAAATTATTATTACAATGGGTTACATAATCATATAATGACAACACTATATTCCGAATATTTACGCAAACGTCTTTGAATAAACACATTTCTGTTTTGCATTTGTTTTGCATAGCACTTCACAAACTTCATATCCAGCAATTCTTACTTGACGTTTTCTTTGTCTTTCCGGGTTTTACATTCAATGCTTCTTTCGCTTGGGGTTCTTCCTCTTGTACTCTTCCCACAACTTCGCATAACACAAAGTCCTTGGCCTGCTGACGAGGGATGCCGTATCGCTGCAAGGCCATCTTTACCAGTTCCTGCGCGTTCGACTGTCGTGTGGCCATCACACTTTTGTAGTTGGCACCAGGGCTTACAGCATCGCCAAATATCTTTAAAATACCCGGTAGATTTACATCTGAAGACAGCTCAGCGCTTTTCGTGGGAGAGGTTGACTCTTCAGACTCAGAAGCAGCCCCTTGGTCGCCCCGTTCGCGGGAAGCAGAACGTGCACGGCTTTTTCGAAGGCTGAAAAACAGTCGTCGGGCTGATGCGGATCTTGGTTCTCGGCGGTTAGCAATTGTAGCGTTCTTCTGCTTCTGCTTGACACTCCGCATGCGACCCGTTCTTGTATGCGAGTCGCTTTTATCGTGCTTTATAGGAAGGGTTGAGTACTTGATTTCGGTCTGAGAACGCCGAAGTGAGGATGTCTTGCGTTCTGGCCGATGGGTTGGAGTCTTTGAAGCCCCATTGGGCACCTTTTGGTTAGGATTTTGGGCAACTTCACCATTTCCTAAAATGGATAAGCAAGTATTACGAACTCTTGACACAAACTTTAAACATGTTTTTTCACACAAACTGAATTTAAAGTCACAGTTCATGTTTAAAATCGTACAGCAATTACGTTATTTTGGCACCCTTTTTTAAAATAAGTAATCGTTTTACAAAATGACTGATGGTATATACATGGCTGCCTTGTATGAAATAGCAAGGTCTCTTGACATAACTTGACGTACCAAATTTTGCCATTGCAGCAACAAGCGGCGACGCAGTTTTTCGTCTTGTATCAGTTGCCGATCGTCTGATGCTTCCACTACTGCTACCGCTTAAACTTGTCCTACGACGCGGTGTGCTGGGTGATGACGCCATGGAACTCTTGTCGTCATCAGTGTTGTCCGGGTTGAGGTTAAATCTTCAGGTTAGGGATAATATTATTAAACAAATGTAAAGAGGAACATATATGCAAATAATATTATTTTTATTGATAGTATAGATATTCATGCCGTTAATGTATGTTAACGACATAGCAGCGCAAGAAGTTCAGAGTCACCATCATGATGCAACTGCAGTTGCTTAATTTGCCATGTTTTGCGTTTGTTGGACTGTCCAAGATAACACAGTAACACAACTAAATACTGTAGGGTTGTGATCACATTTAAACGCCCTTTTAAACAAAAAGTAAAAAAACACACTTTTTTTCTAAATCCCGACAAAGAACTTAGCTTTATCTATAAATTGAGTCTTTGGAGAAAGATTTTGTGTACAAAGCATTGTGGTGAAATCATTGTGCAAGTTTAGACAACTTCGTATTTTCGTCGGATGTGGCACAATATGCACTTTAAAGGTTGAATCACATGGGTTGAAATTGTTTACGGAAGTCTTACCGACACTTTTTGATCGACTAAAATCTTCAGTCCATTTACGGAAAATTGTGCAAACGCTAATACGGAAATCTAAGCATCCGCACAAACTAAAACATCATATTTTAACTGTGACATCTGTATCTGGATGCTGTCCACATACAATTTTTCACTGCTTGACTCATTAAAACACTATTTATGTCGTAATCATTAAATGTCGGCCAGCCCCCTAGCTCACGTCTTGAAATGCCAAAAGCGCCTCGAACAATTTTGCGGAAACTGCTCATTAGCCTATACTGGAACTAAAAGTTTATCGTGGAAAAATTATCCACTCTGATTTGCTGTTTATACTCAGTGATCTTATAACCCTGATCGTAATAACACATACAGAAAACATAATGTTTTGATAACTAATCATGATACACATTTCTTTAAAACACCTTTGATACGTATATTTCCAGGCCAAGTAATATCAAGTAATACTTTACACCCGTTTGGTAGTGAAATAACCGACTTTTTTGCTGAATGAATCGCCAGCTAGCCAGAGAAGCTTAAACATTGCCAGTTTATACAAGAACCATCAGGTGTCCAATTGCGCTTTTTGAAAAATTAACTATGTCAACTGCAAAAATGTACACAGTTTCGGCCAATAAGCTATCATTAGTGCAGCTGGTCATAAAACATTGACCTAATACTCTAGCAGACAGGCTACGGTACTTTAGTTTATAAACTGAACACACTGGGCATATTTCGCAGTGTTACTGGATTTAAAATATATTTCCTTACTTTTCAATCAATCGCCGTCTCTGTTCCGGTGAAAAGCCTTCGTGTCCTAAAATCCTTAGGAGCTCAGCGTTCCGATCTGCCCCAGCCACGAGGTGAAAGGTCAAAGGTGACTTGGAATTAACGGCCAACTCCAATGGACGATCGTCCGGGTCAAGAAGAATTTCGTCTAGGAACAAACGAATTTGTTATTCCCATTCAACAAAGTCTTCTAAACTCTTCCTTAACATTCACATTCAGAGACTTCGAAGCTCATAACAGATGCCCAGCACATATGTTAAGTTACAGCTACATTTCCCGGAACCCGATTTTAGGTTTTGAATTGATAAGACCATGTCTTTTGTACTAAACTTGGACAAAAAGCAAAAACTTTGACACGTTCCATACATTATCATAACACGTTAAATCAATTTAGCTTTAATTTAATTAACTCGTTCCTAAACTAAATCGAAACCCTAGAAGCGTATTACGACCTTAGCATAAAACACACCTAACAGACAATACCTCGTATATATATACTAAATACAAATACTGTCACATAACTGCCAGATTTGGACACAATCTCACAGTATCAGATTATGTTTTCAACCATGTTTCGGTACTATTAGCCGTACAGTCGTGCTAATCCACAACTTACTAGCAACACAATTGGTCTTATGAGAGAAATCATGCAGACATATTTAATACGAAGCAAATGGGACGTGACGAGCGACAATTAATTCGTTGGGCTGACTATTTATAGCGGGTTCGGGCTTGTTGGGGCAAGCGCTAGGCAATCGTTAACACCTGCTGAGCCCGTTCAATAGATTTTCTCCTATTTATCAACTTTGAAAGCTAGCCAACGCTTCTTGGATTCTTACGTGATAAATGTGGAAATGGTAAACGGGCGGTAAATTTTATTAACGTTCGACATCAAAAATACTACAAAGGGTAAAAAACTGTAAACACACTAAAACCTTGAAAAAAATCGATTGATATGCAACATGTTTTAACAGATGAGCGAAAATAATATAGAACAGAGTGTAACAGACCACCGATTCTTTGAAAAAGGTCAGTTGATCAAAATCAAATGCTAATGCCGAATTTAAACGAACAAAATGCTATCACTAAATGGCAAGGCCAGTTTAAATGTCTTATTCGTGGTAATAGCCGCCGATTTACGCCAAGAAAAGTTTTTTTCCACAAACATATGATAGTATAACCGAGCTTGAACTACAGTAAACCTCGGTTAATCCGAAACCGTTTGGACCAAAAATTTGTCCGGATTAGGCGAGGAACCGGATTAAAAGATGCCGATTAGTTCAAGTCCTACCACATTACAAATCATTTGTATCTCGAGTTTTGTCTGATTTGGCGAAGGTCCAGATTACCCGAATCCGATCTAACTGTGGTTTACTATACTACACGATTAGTGATGCTAAACTCTTCAAAAAAATGTACTGAAAAACAAATGCCCTATTCATACCACAAAACAGCAATTTAAATCCCTAATTTTGACCAACTGCTCAGTTCAATTTCCAACCTAAAATTCTCAATAGACTTTTCGCAAACGTAAAAACATTAAACTATTCCGCAATGATAAAAAACAAAAAATATGCTATCACATACCTTTTGGTAGCATTAGTTCCTTCGCTGACTGCGCTATACAACTAAACTGGGCTCGACTGGACTGGAATTCGTGCTGGCCGGATGAGGTCTGAACTTAATTACAGGGGCGTCAGATCCGACGGTAACTTCCAGCGATTGCCGTGAAAAACTGACAATTACGCTGGCTCTAAACTATCCGAAACACTTGACTGTTGCAACGTAATAGAATGGATTACACCTAAATTTCCAAGTAAAATTGGAGCTATAGGCCTACTTTAGGAAACGTATCAATTTATTCGTTTCATTTTGCATATATCTAACTTTTTTTCGTACATCGTAAAATATAGGTTGTTTAACAAAGATTCAAACATTGAAGTTAGTATTGTAAGGCATTATAGCTTGCTACACTTTTTTAATACCGAGTCTCGATTCGGCGACTGCTGTCCTGTCTGACTTAATGACTGCTTCTTAGAGAATTGTGCAACTGTGTAACAATCATACACGACATGTGATAATTGCAGTCTTGTCGTCCCCGCGGGCAAAGGAGTTTTGAAAACACAGTGACGTTTTTACAAAGGAAACCAAACTTTAAAATTGGACTGAGAATATTTAAAACATCAAATAAAAAAACCAAAACAGCTTGAACCACAACTATGACAGATTGACATCAAATTTGCCAAAACGAGATTTGTGTGGTGCACGATATTCCAGGCCCCCATACGACTAGCACTAATTAACATTCTTGGCCAATTGGACACTAACAGCCTAAGTTTGCTTCGCCCATTTCGCGTGTTAATACGGATTGCTAATTGCTGCTAATGTTTACTTTGAGCGCATTTATTTTGCGTATCATTAAATTAAAACCGAAAAAGTACAATTGCGCACACAAGTGATATACATGTAACTACTTATAAACTTGCTGCAACATTAAAAACAATGTTGATACATTATGCCGGACAGCAACAGTGTATTCATTGCTGCAATATTGTTGAACAAAGCAAAAATGAGTAGACTAGTACATTTTATAGTGCGTTTCGTTACAGTCTACCTTTAATCGATTTTCTGCAAAGCACATGTAACAAACATGCACCTCAGTAGGACAGATTGACCAGAATTTTGTATGTTGCAGCTTTCTGATTGGTTAACTTACCTCGATAGCTCCACCCACTACCACTGGAAGGACAGGGGGATGGTATTTCCGGCCCTGTTATGTCACAATCCACACAATCGAAAGACTTGTATGTGCTTTCCATGCTCGTTGTTTTACGCATTGTCACACAAGGTCAATGTGTGTATTCTTTGTGCGTTTAATTCATTTATACAACAACAATCTGTTTTGTAACTTATGACTACTAGGTACATAAAATAACTTGGAACACTTGTAAAGACATCTGCAGAAAAGGACAAATTAATCAGTTTTAAACTTTACGCTTTCTGCAAAAGCAAAACAATCGGAAATTTGCAGTAGCAAATAAAGATATAACGAACGGTTGTTAGCTGCCTGGCTAATTTATGTGCATAAATCATTCTGCAACTTGTTTGAATTAAGATTCAAAAGTTCAATCAACTGCTTGTCGCCTAAACGCGGTTCCAATGTGATGATGAACTTATATACGTATCGGTGATTCACCACCAAACGGTGTGTCACACGAAGGAAAGAAAAACAAATAACAAACTTCAACCTTTACGTTTTTCACCTTGCTCGTCTTTAGGATTTAAATCAAATTTCCATTTTCCAACAAACACAACATTTACCTTAAATTTTTAGTACAGTGTATTTAACAGTTCATTGAAAAACGACTTAAATGGTAAAATTTGCACATCAAAGAACCATTTTGATTCTATAAGTGGCAACAAAATTTTCCTAAACCAGCAACAACGAATATATTCTATTACAAAGCAATCCTGCCTGCTTCCGTTCAACGTCACACCTGTTACGTCATCACCGATCAGCGACATCTTGAGTCAGATATCACCTGACGCGGGCCAAACCCTAATAAGCCCAGCTTTTAGGGTTGGGTAGCAATTTATTTTATCCCTACGCAGCCAAATATGCAAAACGCAGAAGATTTATCGTTGTTATATATTCTGCATTGTTTATAGAGAGGCAAAACTAATCGTACCGTCTATATTGATGCTAAAATAGGCGTCGCACATATGGGTGATAATAGCTACTGGATTGCTAATTGAAACGTTTACTCGGTAATACATATATTTTAATACAAAACCTGAAGCCCCAACAGAAACATACTTTATCACTGGGAAACTTACATCTTGCTCACAAAACTCTTTCAGCAGGGCAAAACAGGTTCGACACTGTTATAAATGCTTCGAAAAGTTCCACAACTGCGTGAACAGAACTGCACGAAAGTTTAATCTGTTCTCCGAAACAACCGAATTCCTTTACGTCCAAACAGCAGAAATGCGTTGCGCAAACCGATCGACCCAAAGCAGTAGCAAGTAACGGGCGAATACAGGACGTATTGGACACGCAATGCATTGTCGTTTCCAAGCAATCCATGGCAACCCCAGCCGTTAGTGGCTTGTTCCAAGCACGGACGCTATGGTAGATGATGTCGCAACAAGGCAACTGGCGGAAATCGTTGAGGCCTTTTAAAAATAAAATGCACAGAGAGCGAGGTATCGTACTCTGGGAGAAACAACTGCAACAGGATGTGGTCGACAATGTGGCTTGCAATTGGACGATGAATTTGCTGGCAAACGCAAGTTAAACGGAATACTTTTGTGTCCTAACTACCAGTAAGCACCGAGCCAGTAAACAACTTGAACAAGATAACTTCGCGTTGTATAGTATAACGCTGTTTATATTTGTCACTGTTTGAAGATTTTATGTCGTGAAACTAAACCAATTAGGCATGGGATTTTACCCTGTTTTTACTAACAAACTGGAGTGCCGTTGGATGGCTACACAAGCCAATACGGCCGGTTTTTCGTCATCGGCTGCACTGATGGGACCTTATTTTGACCATTGGCGAGGGTCGCAACAATGCGCACTGTCTGCAGCAAAAGTTTAAAGAATTATTGCAAAAATGCAATCTAAAGCAAATTTTTTGGCACAGAAAATCGCGGCAATAACATAATCCACAATATCTTGACCGCGGTAATTTCAAATACAAGGCCACCGTGAGGTTTCTGCTAGTACTGACATTACCTTGTGGACTTCAAACGCAAGACGAAGTGCCACTTTGCTCTTCGCAAGAGTTTAATTGTTGTACCCATAGCATGCTTTGTCCAAACATGGCAAGAAAGCTAACATACATTGGAAATACGTGTAATTAAACATAGGGTTTACAAATACTTTACATGATGTACTGTTAGTCTGTTACATGTCAACTATCCACAAACTCTTTCAGAACGGCTGTCATACACACAAGCAAAAGCATATTTTTGCATTGGTCTGCAGGAACCCTTCTATTCTGATCCTCTGTGCTCTGTATTAACAACAAAATGTGTTTCTGAAAATGTGCACTACAGATAAACGTGGCACTGCCATTTATAACAAGAAACCACAAACAAGCCGCAAAAAATACTTCAAACAAAATCAACCGCAAAACGAAATTGGGGCAGCTGCAAAGGGTATCTGTCCACCAACAAACCGCTATATCAAATTCTGTTATATAAGGAGGATGAAAATAGCAAAATCAATGCGTTTGATAAATGAGAGCCTTTATGTTTCACTCTGATATACCGCGTGTCGGATAAAATTTCTAATTGACAAACTAAGTATTTTGACAAGGGTAAGCAGACTAGCAGTACTTTGGCATTGTGATGACACTTTTTTCAGAAAATCAAAGACCAAAATATAGTGTTCAGACTTACTCGCTTTAATTCAAATTTGTCATAAGCTTTGGCGAAAACAAATGATTTTACTGGCCTATAAAGTCGTTGGAAGCAATTTATAATTACAATGTCACCGTCAGTCACGCACTTATAATACATCATAAATCAGGACAGATATTATACAGGGAAGTCGCGGAACAGGTCGATGAGGTGCAAAATCAAGGCACTTTTTTTCATTATCTGTGTAAAACAGTATCTTGTCATACAAAGCAGATCTGTGTTCAGTGTCTTAAACCAATTATAGCTTTTAAAATACGTCCATCTAACATACAGCAAAAAATAAGATCCTGTTTGCTGCTTTACGTATGAGCGGTCTTTCTGTCTATGGCTGATCGCCTAACGTGCTTTTGCACTTTGCCTTTCAAACTTTGTCGAGAACTGGCTTACCCGTGTACTTGGTACGTGTCGGTGTAACAAGCCACTGACCTGTACTAATTGGTGACGGATGGCCAGCCCGTAACGATTCTAACTTACCGCAGGTGATTCGCGTAATTACACCCTTACCGGGATTCAGCAAAGTTAATCTTTCTGGGAGATTTGCGTCAGTGTGGGAAAGTAGGAGTTTTCTATGATGACTTTGGCATATGTAGATCAAAATTCATACAAAACTTAGCGGTTAAAAAAATTTCGTAAAAATCCGTCACTTACGACAAAAATGTCTCATTTTCTAATCTTGCCTTCCGTTAGATTGCTATACATTTTGCCTTACTTGCATAATATTTCTGTTGTTGTTTTTCCCAGAAACGTTTTCTTTTAATCTTATACCTTATTAAATGATAAAAAGTGTGGGTTTCACAATTCTTTATAGTTTTATACGATGCTTTATCTATCTAAGGGTTATGGTTGCTGCTGTATTAGAAAATATGTTTCACAAATCAAATTGGCTACCCTGATCGGTTAAGCAGATTTGGGCAAACACAAAACACTCCACAATGATAACAAGCCTACAACAATAAAATACTTAAATTCACATGGAAACTAATGCATTTTAATTCACAACCCTTCACTGCAACGGTAGTTATGCTTTTATCTGGTTAATTTGAACTTCGTCACTAGTCAAGACTGCTAAAGCTGGTTATGTAACTCGTTTGAAAAGCTGTAGGCAATCAAGTCAGACCACCAAGGCAAAACGTAGCTCGCAATCAGACTAGAAGGAATTCGAGGCATCTGGCACTTGTAATTGTCATTTGCGTCAGACAGTATGAATTGCTTCGGCACATGTAAACTTTATGAGGTAATGTCTAACTGCCAAACGAAATCGGTTCTAGGTAGCAATCAACGGGTTCAAAAAATACCAGTAAAACCTACAGGTGTATAAATGTCGTTTACCCTCGTGAGGATGTAACTTAAGGAACAAGCAACAATGTCAAAATTAACCGGACAAACAGTACGCAATATGTATTGTGGTAAATAAGTATTTAGTAGGTTCGAGTAGTTTTAAACTTGTCTAATAGCGACAATGTTACATCGAAAAAAAAATGTTAAACAAAAAAACATCCTATACGTCTAACAATACGGTAATAAAATTGGTACATTTCTATTGACGTTAAACACAAAATATATTTGTACTTTCCACAATAAAACCAACCAATTAAATCGTAGCTTCAATAAAACCGGTTAAAACAAATTACAAGTCATGCACCTGTCGTTGAAACATCTGGTTTATTTGCGTTGGTGCGTTGACCACTGACTACCAGCTGTCATTATGAAACTCAAGAAGCCAGTGTAAATAAACCTGCATGGCCCAATACGTCAAAAGTGCGACATCCATGGTATTTAGCATGACTGTGTTACAGCAACTGTCATTACGTTGTCTATATTCTGAATAAAAACCGTGTGGTGATTTACCGTACAAATTGATAATGGGTTCTGTATCTAAAATTAACGTTAAGGCTGCATAAGCGCGTTTACTAATTGCGCAGTAGTTAATTGTCTATTCAGGCAAAGACAGAACATCGCCTGCTAACACCTTTTCAACGTTTAGAGGCGAAACAGAAACAGTTTCATCTTGATTTACAATGTCAAGTGCACTTCGGACGTTCAAGGCGTCTTTCAAATTCAAAACTTCGTAGCAATTTGAATTCCCTAAGACATGCGTTGTGTCTGTTGTCAGGTGATTATCCATCCCTACCGCTACCGCAGAAACAGACGAAGTCCATTCTCTTCAGGGGCACAATAGCGCATATTTTAAAGAATACCAATTACAAGCACGAATTGCTTGGTCTTGTAAGAAATAAGTGCTACACAACACGACAACTTTTGATTTAGCTTACACGTTAAACATAAAACATAGTCCAGATACGAAATGTATAGCACAAATTGCAACTATTCTTGCAACTTCGTAGCTGCAAATCTTCATAATCTTCATAAAGATTAGCTTTTAAGGTCTTGCCTTTTCAAGTCTAGTTACAAAGTAAAATATGAACAAATGCCGTATACCGCACTGGATTTTTTGCCTGATTTGACATTGTTTTTACTTGTAAGTGCGCTTTATCCTAAAACTGTTTTTTCTTTTACTTGACAAGAAACAAAAAAACAACCTAACAAGATGTCAAACGTCCTGTACAGTCCAATAAAACTAGTGGCACCTGGACAGCTAAACTGTCATATAGCCACGGCACTGGGTTTGTTCAATTGCAAAACTGTTGTGGTCCATATTTAACTTTATCGATTAACGGTCCAAAGGTTTCTGAGAAAACGAGCTATAGTTAAACTCGGTGCTGCAGATAAGGGCGGAAACGTTAGAGAAATCCTGTCCTAGTGACCTTACTTCCATACAAAACCTAATCATAATGATAAACAGCATCTATTATTTCCTCAAAGGTTCAGCTATGGTTCACATGGCTGCATTGGTGATTTTACATATGCCTTCAATCTTGTGACGTTTCACCTATAGTCACTCCCAACAGGTTATGCTACACAAGGCGCGTCATATTTTATGACGTACGTATACAGCGTGCTGCCGCAAATCTTCCAGCGAAAATTGCGGACATGCTATCACACCTGCGTTGGTCTAGAGCAGTGGTTCTCAACCTTTCATGGACCGTGGCCCCCTAAAAGTAACTTTTTGGCCTCGTGGCCGCCTTCAAGTAACCCTGTAGAACCTGTGGCTCCCTTAAAAATGTAGATGGCAACCTTGTGTTGGAATTCGGTACTAATTTCGGCCTTAAACAGGTCGAATAGAGCACAGATGGGTCCATAATGGTAATTAACCTCAATATAGACAAATAGTATGTGAAAGAGTTGATTAAATTAAGGAATAAAGTTAAAAAGAAAATGGATTTTAGTGGGTGTTTCTGACGAATTTACACCAGTGCGGTTTCAATAAATATATTTTGATTTTTTTCAAAATCAACACAGATGACGGTTATAGCGTAAATGTAAGATTGGTTGCATCTAGTGGAGCCAAGCTGTTATGTACGGGTGCCAGGAATATCGTCGTGGATCGTGACAGAGCGGTCCACTGCTCGTTTCTTATTGGGAAATCCTGACTTGCTCCGTAAAATACGCCGACGTTCCCGCTACTTGAGTTAACTGCTGCTGTGCTTGCTGCAGAAGGAATTGGACTTGCCTATTGACCTTCTAGAGCAGTGGTTCTCAACCTTTTTTCTTTCGTGGCCCACTTTCAATGCACAAAAATTCTGTGGCCCAGTAATTTTTTATGAAAGAAAGAAAACACATATGAAATAGGTTCAAACCAAAAAACTGCAGAACATATTTTATACAGATTATTATCAGTTCAAAATAACTTAATGCAAAAAATCATAAAACAGCACTTTCCCTTCTTTAATCAAGCACTTTTAGTTATGACGGAATAACTGGACAATGGATATACTGCTATTATCTGGCTTTATAGTAATCACAAAGTAGTTTATTACATCACAAACATAAAGTGTTGCAGAAATTTAAAGTAACTTTATACTGTAAATAGAATAATTCAAATAAATTTACATTCCTTCTCAATTCCTTCCCATCCATTATTCTTGTAAAATTGAGAGTAGTGACACAAATAAAAGTAAACTCTTAATAAATGCTTTACTACTGATTGGTCTGTGGCCCAATCAAAATGCTTCCATGGCCCACTGGTTGAGAACCCCTGCTCTAGAGTCTACACACACGATGAGAATATTGTTCTTCTACATATCTCGTTAAAGTCACCTTACCGTGTCTTCGGACTGACTCTAGTCAAATGCATAATAATAAACCGCTACTAGACGACAGTTTATCGCTTCACACACAGAATGGACATAAACGGTTGAGACCGGTAGGTCAGAAAGGGGAAACAATAACATGAGTATACCTGGCACGCTATGAGCGACGACACAAACAGACAATCAGAGCTCATTCAGTACGTCTATGTCAACAAAGTGGTTTTCAAGCGATGTAGGAATACTAAGGGTGCTGTACCGTGCTACAATAGGAAATATGACTGATATTAACCTGACAGTGTCATTGTTTCACAATATATTGTGTCATTGTTTCACAATATATATACAATATATAATATATTGCTGCATTCTTACTTCAGTTGACAGTAAATCAAAACAATGGATACTATATACACGAAAAACTGACTAAAAGACATTTGAGTCGTTTATTTGTCAAAAATGTTATTAATGTACATATATATATATGTACATAATTATATCTACAACAACAAAGTGATAGCAACAAGCACTAACTCTGTTCTTTCTGCGTTTGGCCGATAAACGCCTCAACAATAAACTGCCAGTACTGACCTACACCTGCATGAACCACATCAAACAATAGAAAAACGGTAAAACCAAGCACCTACGGTTCTGCGTTATATAAACACTTCTGTAGTCACTACGAGTTATTATCAAAGGTCGGTAATTATCAGATTTTAAATGACGCGCCAGATTGAGATCAAAAAACGCCTCGAGCAAAAAATAATAATTGCGACATTTGACTGACATGTTTTCTGACGCACTGACAAAAGTTATAAACTCCAAGTAAATACTATAACCTGCGTTCACCTTGGCATATGTCTATATTCCACAGCCACACCCCATTTGACATGCCATTAAACTTGCAAATTTACAAACAATGTTGTAAGACTGCCTCTGTATTCTGCCAGCGCCCCTAGCTTCAATGCCACAATAAATGCTAAGTGACCTCTTCAAAAGAAATTTAAATCTACATTTATAGATTCCTCTTTCCGAACAGAATGAGCATATGTTCAACATAATGAATACAGCAGTTACAACAAGCCTTTTCCTTTTTAAGGCAATTGTCATCGGAAATCCAATCTATACACACTAGCTCAATCGGGCTGGCATTGTTTACACTCGGAACGCGCTCTACACAAGGCCATTAATTCATCGAAACACGCCTGGACGAATTCTAGAGTGCCTGTGAGGGGATTACAGTGCTACATCAAGAGGGACATATGTTGACGGCCGGCGATAGGGCCACTGCCCAATGTTCTAATCAGGTCTTTTCTGTCGTTTCGTTTCTTTGACCACCGTCCTTAAACACCATTCATGCATGACGAACTAACGTAGAAAAGATTCTTCTCCGATTTGGCATATGTCACTAAAAAGATAATCCAATGTCCCTTTCGCTTTATATTGACGTGGTTTAAAGCAATCGTTAACAATTAAATTTTGATCCAGTTTGTATTTCAGCTTGTACACATTGTTGTTAGTATGAGTTCTTACCAAATGTTTTGACTTTTAAAACATTCGATGTCAGTGTAACCAACAACATCCTGACACAGTTTGATTTTGCATCTTTTGTACAACCAGTGAGTATAACCCCTGATGCTTTATTAAACAAAACCAACATACGTGAACGTGATCACAAAAAAAAAACTCAAGGCTCTTCTGTTTCTGTATAACACTTATAACACCTTTAACAATCATAAATTAAACTTCCTAAAACGTTTCTAATGTCCCCTACAGGTACAGTCTGTTAATAACTTGGAAACTGTATTACTGATTACCTTGCTACACTACCGCTAATCTTAGAACATACACAGACAATGAATGAGAAATAAACGGAATCAGAATTTAACACGCTCGATTGCTTCTGTCTCGTCACTACGGCGTCATAAGTAATTGTGACGAAACAAAACGTAGGTGTAGCCTTGAGGGGCAATGTATTGATGCTAGACGAGCTACCGTGGTTTTTCGCTTATTGTTACATGACAATCAGTGCTACGCCAGCGTTGAATGCGATAGTGATTTAATTGTTTACTGTTGTGGCATCGTTTCTGCTGTGGTTGCTGATCATGTTACAAAGCGCTGTCGGAAGAAAGTAGGGTAGGTTTAAAAGTTTCTGTTTGGCCGAAATGTGCCTGTTTTTTTACATGCTCAAACGCCAAAACGTTGAAATCTTTTACATTGGTACTTAGATTTGACGACAAAATGCTTAATGAAAAGTATAATGATGATGGATCTATTGAGTTGAAAGCTTTGTAGTTTATTTATCAAAATCTTTAACCCGTTCAGTGTACACGTTTTACCAATCATGCGTTCTCAGCAATTGTTAAAACTGAAGGTACACATTTCTTGTTTTACCGTTCGTACCTTATCCTACTAACAGTTTCTGTTTCGTACAAACACGTTTCACCCAAATAATCAAAGTATACATTTCGCCCGTTTCAAAACACCTTTTGTCGTAAACAGACAAGGAAAAATGTGCTTTTCTAACAAAACAAATATTTAGGCAGCAAAAAAATTGCCAAATTAGGAATGGGTGTTGTCGTAACCAAGTACATGTGATCCCATGCAATTAAATTAACATTCCTTAATAATTATGGTGTAGGTTGACGTTCGAACTTGGGCAATTTTGGTGGGTTACCTATTTTTATGATTTATGACGCAAGTTCGACGTGATTGGGCCAAAACTTAAGAAAAAGTTGTGTTCCTGGAAAAGCAACGATTGTGCTCTGAAATAAGTCTGATAAATATATGCTATTCTACCAAGTTTTAAGTTATCAAACCACGTTTGAATAATACTGGCCGATGCGTCACGATTGAGTGGTAAATCACTACCAGAATTTAATTTTATTTACCGTCTATTGTATTTGTTTCGGCCTAACGAAGATAACGCAGCACAAACTATTTAAAATTTTGGCAGAAAAATTGCAATTGGGTCGCGAAGACGACTAGCTATATTTGCTTTAAATACATTACGTATTTTAACGGCTGGCTCATTAGCGACATTAAGTGGTCTTTTTCTCGTTCGATCTAGGGTTTGGGCTAATGTTTGTGCAGCTCGGGAAATTTTTTCAATTTTTAAAATAAACGTGGACAACAACAAAGTGAACAAAAACATCAACTCAAGACCGATGAAAAGGACTGCAAACGGAAGATGGATGGCAATTTACCAGCACTTTAGCATTGCTTGTTGGACATAAATCAAAAAAAAAGGAAGCCTCCTTGCTGATAAAAAATACCCGATAAAATGGCACAATATTGTCAGATTTCGATAAACACGTAAAATTATGTTTTTACCCCTCCTACAACACACACTTTTCACTATCCAAACCACACAGGTCTTCAGACCACCGGATTACAAATGTTTCATTCTGTGCATTGGTTTAAACACTGTTACACATATTTATTGCTACTTAACCAACCTCCGTTGATAATCTCCCGCAGTGTACATCGTATGTGATCTTGCACACCGAACCTCCGACGTAACGCGGGCATGATGTCACGGACGCAGTCGTGGTCCGATAGCGTCATCAAGCGGAAGCTTTCCTGTTGTGTCACCGGTGAGCGATAGAAAAAGCGAAGAGGACCCGAGTATACCAGCTCATCTGTTCCCTGCAAAATGTCAATGAAATTTCCAATGTATATGACTCAGGCAACTTGTTAGTGATTTTAAACGTAAACTGTGTTCAACTGTTAAGGATACTATCCTGAGTGACTTCCACTCACACATTAGTCAAGTCAATTTCTTAATTTGAGTTGATAAGTTGCTGCTACTTAAGGGAGCAAGTATTTGGCTAGTTACTAGACGAGAGGTGAAGACAAGAGACGGAAAATGTTGGTGTTAGATAAAACAGACATGACACAGTCTTTCACAATCATTACATAACTGTTAAAACGTACCAAAACCAATTGCACACAGGCGGGACAAATGGGTGCATAAAGGCTGCGTTATTTTTCTAGCTCCAGCCTGAAAATTCCGTCACGAGTTTGTATTAATCGACTGGTATTGAATCGTGCCAGCAAAAACATAATGCCTAAAATTTTGGCACGTTTTAAACCCTAAGAATTTGTGCCAAAACAACTGACTGAAAGCGTAACACAAAATTTTCGGTTTACTTAATTGCCTAAACAATCAAACGGCCTGACATGCTTTGAAACTAGTAAAGCTTAGCACGTCGTAGTTTTTTCTACGCTACGAAGAATTAACAATATAGTGACAGCAACCATATAAATTGCAAAGTTACAAAAATAGTTTTGAACCAAAAACTATTTTTAAGCGTTTTGCAGCTACAGGCCACATGCTAAATTTGCACTGGACGGAAAATAATCACATTTTTGTCATGATGTTCACGTATAATTTGTTTTCCCGTGGAGTCATCATGGAGCCTTTAAAGTCAACAAAGGTTCGTTTGAAAACATTTAGGACCAGTCAAAAGCAAAGATTTAATATTTGCCTAAGTTTGACAACGGGACAAAGCAGGAGCGCCAAAGCAACTAAGTAAATCGCCGAAATCACGTCTCACTGTCATTTAGTATTACAAAGCATTTTCACCATAAATTAGAAGCTTTATGGAGATTAGAAAACCCTATGCATTGATTACCACCAATATTTAAGGCTGAATCTGCGTTAATTAATAACAAAGAAAATTTGATTTTTGTCAGCAGCGTTGTACGTATAGTGTTTTCGTAATTATTACGAGTGAAAAAGGTGCAAATAAACAAAGAAAATTGTGCCTGTCTTCTAAAAAAACATCGTTGTGGAATTGAATGAATGTAAACGTATAGGTATTTTGTTCAGGTTGGACGAGTAACGACATACAGCCACATGGTTAGCATATCAACCTACCTCTAACAGCTTGACCTTGAAAGCACCCACTTGACCTCTGCGGTTAAACGCTTCCACTTTTGCTCGAAGTTGTCGTCTTCTCTCGTCAATGTCATCTTCCATCTGTTGTTGAGTCGCTCTGTAGGAATAATGTAAAACTGATGTACTATCTCTACGCATAAGTGCTATAAATAAACCTAAATACATATTTATTCGCTAAGCGCTAAGCTCCCAACCAAACATTCACGTTCATGATCAAAGTATGTGGTACACATGAGCGCCGCCACGTAGGGGCAAGAAGTGGCACTTGCCTTTTTTTCAAGAAACTTACCTTCTGGTTGCACGTTCATGGATCTTTTGCAGATGACGTAAAATAACCGGGTTGGTGAGAACCACGTTCGGGTCAGACGCGTGTATTAGGTGTTTCGGGTCCAGCACGAGATCCTCCGACTTGCGAGCGTTATGAGTGACGTCACTGGTCTTGCTGACGTCAGTCGCCGTTGATAGTTGGCGACTCTTCTTCCGACGAACGCCGATAGCACTTGACTTTTTTCGACCGGAATATTCCATCCCAAAATCTTGGTCACTAACTTAGGTATTATCAAACGCAAATTTCAGGGTGACCAGACGTAAGTAAGAAGATATATATTGATCCATAATGTTGGACATATATCTGGAAAGGAAGTTTCGTTTACTAACAAGACAGCTGGGCTTTTCGTCCCAAAATTCAGCGAATAACATTATCGACATTTATTTCGTTTCAAAAAAATTAACCACCCAGCTTATTGCATTTGAGGCCAGTTTCCTACTGAGAAGCAAAATAGTTGTATTTTCCCCCACAAGACCACTGCAGCGTTATAGTCTATTTTACGGTTCTTTTCATCTTTTATCACTCTGTCTTATTTCTTTAAATGTAATAGTATGACAGACAGTTCGCTTCACATTTTCAATTTTTCAAACGACGATCACTTTGCGTTTAAAAATCTAAATACTTCGTTAGGCTTACCGAAAAAAAACGGCCCTGCTAAACTTCTAACTAATCAAGAAGCAAAGAACAGACTGACAAATAATGTTCTCTACACTCTACAGGACAGGTAGATTGCCTGGACTTCGAACTATTGTTAGCTCGCATCTTTACTCTTTGTATAAATCCAAATGCTCTTATCTGCGCACGCAAAATGCTCACTGAACAATCGAAGTCGGCCGGAAGCACAACTGTGACGTATAGCTGCCCTGCGCCGTTTTGCATCACGAATTCCCGTCGTATGACTTTACATAAGATACCATTCTGCTGTTGAATTTACAGGCCACGTGCATTAGCTGTCGATGTCTTACTGTTAACCACTGTTTTGTTGTAATCTTAAATCTTTCTTGACACCTAGCATGGTTTTTCAAGACCATTATATGCTTATTGGATAAAAAAACACAATCCTGTGTTGTTTAAGCCCTGACAGTGTGTTTATGAGCAAAGCACCCTGCTGCACTGTGGGAAATCTTAAACTAATACTTTTGATGCAATCAGTTCAAGTTAGGCATATCCAGCATTTTTTGCATAAGTTCTTTGGGAAGTTGCAAGTTGTATCATACCGTTAATTAAAGTGGCCAAAAATACTCACAAAGCTCTCCTTATTACGCTTTACATCAAAAAGCATTTCCAAACATGACTAAATGAACGCATTCATTGACGCAACTGCTTACCCATATCAAGCTGCAATTATCATACGCTCGCCCGAAAAAAAATGTAACAAATACTGAAATGCATGCGTTTCACGCAAATTTTCCCACTAGTAATTGGTCGTGACTACACCAATGATGTATCAAAAATTCAACATCGTAAGTATTTAGCTGACTACTAATTTCTATACAATTTCAAACGTCTTGGATCAGCTCGCTACGAAACGAACAAAGCATAACTGATTTTTATGGTTCTACGAAGAAACAGCTCTGAGTATGGCGTTACTGTCGTCTTGTTTCTATTTTAAACCTAGCGTTTGTTAAATTTCACGGAAAAGTAGGAAAAACGCTTGGGTGAAACGTTTTCATCCAAATTTAGATGGCTTTGTCGCGTAACATTACGTTGACCCGTAAATGCAATGGGTACGTCATGTTTGTAAAAGCGTATGTTTGCGCACGATATTTTACGCGTTCCTCATAAAGTGACGTTTTTCATGCCAACAATCCAGTTGCCAAGCGCCAGAACAAACAATAAAAATTTTTAGCGCTTAAAGCCAAGCAAAAGACCCCACAAACATACAAATACCGTCAAATCGACATTTATTACTCTTTCAGGTGGCAATACTACCCAGGGCGTTTAGAATTTGCTTAGTTATCAGATGTCACGGCCTTTTACTACGTTTTTGTTGCCAAATGAATAGCAGACTAAATTTTTCACGTTACATCAAGCCTTTAAAATTTAAATGACACTCTTCACGTGTATAAGGCCATCAAGTGACATTCTTACCACTCGCCACATTACAAAACGTTTTAGCCAATTTCGAGAAAAGTTGCTGCTCAAAGGCAGTAAGGTGCTCTCACTTGTGGCTGTGGTGAGATTGCTTAGGTTTGTTGTGACAGCTTTTCTAGCAACGACATTTTTACCACTTAATCGTTTCGCACAAGTTCGCTGCAGTCCTTGCGTTTCCTCAGGCGGGGGAGAAACCGACAAAAACCCGGCTCATTCTGTTTAGCTATTTCTTCATCTTCAATTATGCTGTTGTACATATGCTTAAGTATGCTGTCTTACATATGTTCAAAAGCAATCACCTTTTTCAAAAATATGTGTTTTATTCTGTTCTCAAACACGAACATACTTGCATCACAAACCAACCGAACGAGCTTCGTGGATTTAACCGTAGCAATGTATTCGCAGCATGCTGCAGTTGTAAACAAACTGAAGTATAGGACTTACGGTTACGTACTTTGTCTTCTACAGGTATAAAGCAAAATCCAACTTTTCTACTTTACCCAATAAACGTTTTAACGGTTACTGTACTCGGCTTGTCATACAACTTCGATATTTTATGCTGCGTACAGTCACTATATAAACAGCTGATTCAGACAGCGTATATAGTTGCATTTAACACTATGAATTCCACATCACAAACTAATAGCTCAATGCAAATTGAACTGACATTACCTTCCCATTCATAAAACCAGATGGCGAACTATCAATTTAAGCGCCTGGTAAGCGGTGTAACAAATGGGTGTGTTAAAATTATCAGGTGTTCTACCTCTTTTGAAATTAATTTCACTAGAATTTTACTGTTGTATGTTTTTCGTTGCAGTTACAACTAACTGCGTACTAAAGAAGCTGTAAAACATGGTTAACGATTTGGGTACATTTGATCAACGTTTAACAAGCGAATAGTAATGAAGGCCGCTGCTTAGTTACCCAAACCGTTTTGTTAAGTTTTCAATCGGGCTGTAGGCTACTTCAGAAGCTTTATCTAAATATCGGGTACTTTTTATTCTTGTCTAGTTTATAGAACCATTTAAACCTGGCCTGATGATCTGCACTACTTAATGACAATATTCCCTTTTTGCAGGCTTTACATTGCTGAGAGGCTGTGTAAAGTAGCATCAAAACAGCAGAATATTGAAAATTAATCAGTTCCTGGAAAAGACCAACCCGAGGTTATAGTGTTCCACGTTACGGTAATCGTCAACAAACACATCACAAAGCCGTCAATAGTATTTTATAACCAGCCACAAGTATGTCAAGAAACGTGATATCCTTACAAAAGCTGGCGCAAACGCTGTTGGAAACGATAACCCGTTAATTGGTGATCAGTGAGCATTGGTATCCTAATTGCTTACACGTGGTGGCCACAGGGCAGAAACAACGGAAATACCAAGTCTAGCAGAAACAGTAGGCCTACAGCTCTCTCAAGACGTTACCTGCTAAATTCACGTTAGATTTCGCATCCCTTTATCCGCATTTTAAACACCCTGCATTGTGTAAGCTGTCAGACTTTACTTTGCGACTTAATCTTCGCCTGAAGATAGAAATTCAAACAACCTGGACATAGTAAGTTGTTTTAGGTGAATACTTCGCCTTTCAAGGCAAGACAAACTTGTAACACGTTCGTCGCCTATAAGTACACTGGCGATTTTGGAAGGCACATGAAGGCATAGAAAAAGTCGCCTTGCTGTAAAATGTTTGGCGACGACAAAATACACGATTCTGTGCAAACATTATGAACTTTCAAAGGCCTTTGTAATTTTTTCAACCTCAACGCTACAGCGCAAACATTACGGAACGCCTTTGCGAGAGATTTATGCCTTTCCGTCGCGGTTATTGTTTGAGATTTCTCATATTCGACAATCGCCTTTTAATGCGACTAATCCGAATTATTGAGAAGTGTGCTGGTCAAGCTGTGCCAGAGCGCGTTTTTGCCTTATTAAATCTGTGCTTCCTGTGGGTTTTCGACTTTAAATTGGTTAATATTATAATACATCACAGTTGATTAAAAGCATTTTCAATGCATTCCAACGCCTGTTTTATAATGCAAAACTACCCAGGCTTAACGAAGTAAAATGCATTCTAAGCCTGTTGGCAGCTAAACTTAAAAAAACGTTTGTTGTCATGGATTTTGTTTACAAATTTTAGCACATATTTGAACTTTTTTTGAATTCTTGAGAACCAGACCAAAAGGGCAAATTAATTTTTTTTCTTTCATTTTTAGCACACATAGTGGCGCTCTTGAATATGGTAGAAATAAGTTTTTAGCGCAAAATATTCAGTATTCAAATAAAGAAAATCTACTGTTGCAGTCTACATAGCAAGGAATAGGCTATGTTTATGACAAATATACCACCTCTTTGTGACTTAACCTGCCTGTCATTAGGTAAAACGAAAGTCATATTTTAAATCAAACCGAAATTTATGTGTTCAAGGCAGAATCTAGTAAACGTTTCAACTTAACTACAGAATTTAAGCAGGGTCAAAACATGACCGAGTGCGTTTGAAATGTTTGGTTAAGTTTTCTCGATAAAATGGCTTTAAAAAAGGTTGGTAAGATACTTCACTGGTTACGTTTCGACAAGTTTAGTTGTCTTACACGCATGCCAGCATCAGCCACATGGACTACAAGACAAACTGTTTTGTCTCGTGGTTTATGTCAATACTTGCACAACCACATTGCAACACGGATTTCACGCACTGCATTGACAAGCCCATTTTCGACTCGCACCATCGTCTGGCCGGTTAGCTCAGTTGGTTAGAGCGTCGTGCTAATAACGCGAATGTCGCGGGTTCGATCCCCGTACTGGCCACTCTGCCTCGATAGCTCAGTTGGGAGAGCGTTAGACTGAAGATCTAAAGGTCCCTGGTTCAATCCCGGGTCGGGGCAAACTTTTTGAATCGTTATTCACCAACAAAACTTTAAAGCCAATTTAACATCATTTTCACTCAATTTATTGTCGTTTTAAACGGCTACAATCCAGTCTGCAGAACATGGCAGTTCCCGACGAGATCTCGCGCGTGTAGGACCTACATGTCCTGCGTGCGCGACCCGTAAGTTCGCGTGCAAGACCAATTTCAGCAGGCCCAAAGCAAGTAAAAGAGGTCAAGACAGGCCAATTAAATGCCTTTGGTGCAAAATTTTCGCGTGCACATATTTTTTTTCCAAAAAAATCGCGCGTGCAGCTGCCATACTCTGCAGACTGGGCTACAATAACGGTATGGTTAGCCCTTAACGACCCGCTAGAACTTATGTCTTACTAATGCGAGTGAAAATATAGGCACAATTTACCAAAACTTACAACTAACCCTTATGTTCACACCAATCACACGTAACCCCAGTCATTTGTATTCTGTATTCCACAACATATAATTGTGGCAAAACCAACAAAATTAGTCTAACCGCTAGTGTTTGAAACAAACTCGACACCTAAAGCAGCATAATATAACATAAATACTCTGTTTATTTGCATGACAGCGAGGACAGATAAAAAACGACGACTTTATGACTTTAAACAAGACCACCACATGACAAGAATGTGGAATAGACCCATATACGTAGGTTTAAAAATCTGCCCAATCTATAAAATAAACAAGTAATCAATATGTATTTGGGTTAAACCAATTCATGTTATCAGAGAAACACTTTGCCTATACAAGCTGTCAAAAATTTCCTGAGTTAAATAGTAAAGTTTTGGTACGTATAGCCCAAAGCTCGATTACAACACCAAGGAAATATGCAATTGACAACTGTGATGGCAAAACACCGGAATTTTAATCACAGCGAAACATCATAGTGACAGCTCGCAAGCTTTCAGTTTTTGCGCCTGTGGGTTTCCACTTCATTTTTGCACCACCTTTTGCATTAGACCAGGGAGCATGAGGGGCAAATCGGAAACACTTGCTGTACCAAAAACCTCCCCATTCTTTCTTGTCGGCACAATTCTTGTTCCTGTGTGAAATCATCGTAAAAAAATACCAACAAAAGCACTATTTTCGAACAATTGAAATTGAGTACTAATAAGGCGCGACAGCGTTGTAAGTCTGGTCAGGTTTAGGATTAGTTTTGAATAAAACGGGCTTGGTCCGCGCCTACACTAGGACATATGTATGTTATAGCTTCCCAAACCCGTGACATTTTTTTAGAAATGGGTTGAACCCATCCCTTCGACATTTACAGGGAATTGGATCTAACGTTTTTCCCGTGAAACTCTCTGCAGGTAATATTAGGCCAGGACTGTTTCATTCCAAACCGCGAGGCAACCGCTAATGTAAATTGATTTTGTCAGCGACTCATATTACTAATGCAACATAAAAAATATATCTGTTGCCTATCAACCCTAAGTAAACTTATAGGCCCTAGGAAAAAAAACATATTTCTGGCATTCCGATTCGGATGCTAATCTAAACGAATTGTATTTTTTTATCTTTTATATACTGTATATACTTTTACAGTACTTTAATGTCAGTTTGAAACCTAGCGGGTCGAAAACAAATACGGTTTAAAATTACTTGAATTGGTCGTGATCCTCGTCCCGTGTGCTAAAATACATTTGGTTGTGATATTTATGCAAAGCATTTCCTGCTGTGCCAGAAAAACCCCTCGCCGTTAGCTTGTAAAAGTCCTTCTCACTTGCAACGGCAAACGTCCTGTAGTGACACAAAAATGTAAAGTCAAATTAAAATTGTTTGTTTGTAAAAGTAAAACTGTAAAACACGGCTCGTCAACCTGCTTGTTGTTACATTGCTTGTTTTTATTTTTTATCATGGTATTGTCGTAAAATCGCACCAATATGCAGAAAGCGCTCTGCTTTCTGTTTATTATGAAGTTTAGCTAGCACAAACCACAGTTACTCAAAATAATGCGAAGTTTATGGAAAATAACAAGTAAATTGACACGTATCGCTTAAAACAGAGGTCGTCAACCTTTTTTCTACTGCGGACCGTTTTTTAAACTAAAATTTTATCGCGGACCGGCCTTAAAAAATCCACAAATATTTACAACGAAAACACATGAATTAGTTTATCATCTCCGGGATACATGAGCAAAATGTCTTAGAGCATTTAACCTGAAAAATTATACGGCCCGGTAACGAACTTGTCGCGGACCGGTACCGGGCCGCGGACCGACGGTTGCCGACCACTGGCTTAAAAGGTTGCCACCCCCTGCCCGAAACAGTACCAGGCATTTATACAAAAAATCCAAATTTTACCTAAACACACAACACCAGCGAACGAAGTTTTTAGGAATAAAGACTTAATAAGTTGTGATTGTTAATGATTTTTACCCGTAGTGTGCCTGAATCAACTGGTTACCATAGTTCCACATGTCAATGCGCATTCTGCACGGCCCAAAACGTGATGTCTCATTGTGCAAAGTTTCCAAACCTACAAACAGATATTGTGTACACTTTACAGTTTCAAGTTCAAATGACTGATGTAGGAACCACCCCTTTACAGTACGAGTTAATCAGGCAAAGCATTTAAGCTTTTCCTGTTTTGGTTCAGTAAAATGCCCATCAAGGGATCTCTCCAGGGTAGAAAGTTATCAAAAAAAGAAAGAAAAGGAAACAAAATGCTCAAGAGAACTATGACACTTTAAGAAAATAATTAGGCATTGAAATGGACATGGTTGTTCAGCACGGTGTTAAAACTTAATGGTTGTGCGTGAGGTGCGATGTTTTACCAACGAAGGAATTTCAACATACCTAACCAGTATTCGGAATCCAAGGAGCCGAATCCGTTTTTGTAATCTTCCCAATATAGGTAAAAATCCTGCGACCCATCATAACGACGATCAAAAACCTGCAGAGTAATTTATATTTTAGTAAGTATCTTTACATATGCTCTTCGTTGCCATACTCTCCAGCCTTCTTGACACAGAGCCATATCTCCCGACCGCAATTTGGTAATTCCGTCTTTATTCGTTTGCCAGCAGTTGGGAGGACCTTGACCAGTAACCAACAAAAAAAGGTTTAGTTAGGCAAATCTCATTCAACTTTATTCTCTTATGAACTCTTCACAATTAAAATATCATGTGCTTATTACACACACTGCAAATTGTTTAAACATACAAACTTTTGAATTCCTATGACTGTTATTACGCACCCAGGTCGAATAACACTGTAATAGGGTAAAGGGTTGCATTTGGGGTTTGTAAAATGCGAATACACATTTCAAGTGTTACTTGTGTTAACAGTATGAAGTAATAACAGCAGAGCAAATCACCACATAATTTGTAGACAACGCTGCTCTTTTTTTCCAAGAGCCTGCACATCGCCAAAACAGCACGATGGGATTAAATCTTTTGTCCATCACCAATTTAAAACGGTCTGATTATTTATCTATACTTCGATTTTTTGGTTATGGTTAGCAAAAGAACAAAGTTATGATTCCCCACACAATTTTCATTGACCCTTAGTACCGCAATAGGTAAGAAATTTTGTAAGTGAATCACAACAGCTGGTGATTTAGATATAATTTATACCGTCATCGCATTCATTATCATCATCATCATCGTCATCATCGCATCTACATTCAAACCCTCCGTCTGGGTTAGGAATGCAAATTTCATTTTCGGAACAAGGCGTAAAGTCGCAATCATTTCTGTCTGAAAAATATGCGTCAAAAACACACAAATCATCAGTTTGAAATCAGGCCCTGTTGTGAGCTTTTACATGCCGCTAAAACTAGCGAAAGTTTGACAACAACTATAGGCTACAAAAGTTGCTGGATCCAATCGGTTTCATTTTTGGGTGCTTTTTGACAAGTTGTGATTGGTTCCGTTGTGTAATTGGTGAAAAAAAATATTGTATTGTCATACATATAGCGTTGAACCGAATCAAGGCGGTATCCCAAGCATTCCCATGGCAAACCACAGTGATTTGGGATTTTAGTTTTTTTGTTAAACAACCCTTGTTTAAACAAAAGGTCTGCTATTTTTCGGTGAGCGTAACAATACTGTAAAACAACAAGGTATAGTATAAAAAGTAGTGTTTATCGCGTAGGGTTCAAGCAAAGAAATAAATTACTTAAGACCAAAAATAGTCAGCTATCCCAATTTTACCCTATTATGTGCAATAAAATAATATTACTGTAAGTCGATCCATTTTGTAAGGGTAGCTGGGTAACCAGAAGGACAGGAAGTCGAATAAATTTCAGTTTCTTAATTCATCTCAAAACAGATTACTTGTGTTTTCATATGCCACAAACGTGGTTTTACTACCATGCATAGAAAACGAAAATCTGTCACACCTTCACAGCTGTCTCCATCGTACCCTACGGCACATTGGCATTCGTAAGTTCCTCCAGACACAGGCACACAAGTTGCATCGTTCTCACACGGAACATGCACACAAGGATTTAGCTCGACTAAAAACATAATACACGTTCTGCTTTAAAACATTCTGTTGTGTAAAATTACTTTTGAGCAGTAGATTTTTGCATTTCAGCTGGTAACAACTGAAGAGAGAATGGATGGGGTTCGTTATACATTCCATTGCAGTTCTGTTAAATTAGACGGACCAGGACAGTAACCATTAATTATTCGTGGAAAAATTATAATTACGCAAAATTTCTAATCTATAAAAATTCTTTTTGGTCAACAGCATTTAATACTCGATGTGTTTATAGTGTCAGTATCTGGTAAACCATTAGAAATTTAAAAAAATAGTTTACAGAGCTTTTTTTCAACCTTGTTTTAGTGCTTTCACATTTCATCAAAAATAACAAGAGCATATGACAACACCTTAGGGAAATCAAAATACATGTTTGCTGCTTTGTGTATTTACTAAAGCTTCGACAGAGCAGAGGGTGTTCGGCCGACTTAATTTATCTGTAACTGCTGTATACGAGCACAACAATATTCCACATACTTTCACAGTCCTTTCCATCAAAACCCTCTGCGCAGTGACACTCGTAATCCCCATCAGACACGGGCACACAAGTTCCGTTGTTCTCGCACGGTAAGCTTACGCAGTGGTTAAGCACAACTTCAAAAATATTAAACATATTCTGCTTTAAAAACTTCATATATGTCATAATTAATTTTTTTGAATGCGCCTGGAAATCAACATTTCTATTCACAGGGGAAAAGTCAAAGAGTTAGGTGCAAAAGGAAGAAAGCTTGAACCAAACGTGGAGAGTAATGCAACAAATAAATTAGCCAACGCAGAAATTGTTTACAACGTTGGCATTTTTTCATTAAATAACTAGTATATATTATATAACTTTGGCAGGGATAATGTCCTATTAATAAACAGAAGGCAAAACTCCATCATACAAACTTCACCTTAATTGACAAAAACTATTTATTGGTTTCTATTTATGAATTTAAGATGCTATCAAGGTAAACCACCATGACAAAAAGACCTAATAAATTTTGAGTCCCAACACGATCTACAGTAAAAAACAAATTATTTGTGTCTTTTCACATGCCAGTAAAAATAAGTACAGAGTGTTTAACAACAATTTAAAGTTTGTAAGGTGGATGTTTCTAAATCTCAACTAATAACAAAGATATGTTCTGCTTTAGAAATACTGATGTAATCAATGCTATAGTTAACAGGGTAAGCCAACTTCGTAATAATTCTAACAGGCTGCTACAACGATTGTTTCGTCGAGGAATCTGTTTTCTGGTGTTGGTGAAACTTAAGCAATCATAATGACAGCCTAAAAAGTACTAAATTCTGTAATGTACTTTCACAGTCGTCTCCATCATATCCTACAGGACATACACATTCGTAGTTCCCTTCAGACAAGGGCACACACGTTGCATCATTCTGACAGGGGGAGCTTACACACGCACCGAGGTCAACTAAAAACAAAGATATATACTGCTTTAGAAATCCTGATGTAACCAATACTACAGTTGACAGGGTGAACAAACTTTTCAATAACTCGAACGAAATTTCAATAATTCTAGTAGTTTTTCGTTAAGTAATCTGTTTTCTGGTGTAAGCTGAAATCTTATGAACCATAATGACCCGAATTTTACAGCTTAAAAAATACAAAATTTAGCAGACAAAATTATTTCGTACCCAAAGCAAGACGAGAAATGGACTTGTAGCAGTCGTGTATTTTCAGGTTTTGCTGAAATTACCTAGAGCGTTTATAGCAGCTTGGAATACGTTGGGGTTGTTGGATTAAAACACTTCTGGTTCGTTTATGAATTTTTCCAAAGCAATTGCAAAAATAAGGCTAAATAGAGTTGGAACTGTTACATACTTTCACAGTCGTCTCCATCAAATCCTACAGGACATTGGCATTCGTAGTTCTCTCCAGGCAAGGGCACACACGTTGCATCATTCTGACAAGGGGAGCTTGCACAAGCACCCAGCTCAACTAAAAACAAAAGATATATACTGCTTCAAAAGTCGTTATGTATAATCAGTGGTGGGATGCCCGGTACGCACCGTTCTATAGAACCGCCGCACAAAATTTTATGAGATCAGCACACCGGTAAGCATTTCTGGTTACTGTCAATGGACTTTTTGTAACAGAACCGGCTAAAAAAATGAATCCCACAAATGTGCATAACTAATACTACGGTTGATAGAGTAAGCCAACTTTTTATTAAATCTGACGGACTAGTACAACGTATTTTCGTCGAAGATCTGTTTTCTGGTGTTTGATGAAACTTTAGCAATCATAATGACAGCTTCTGAAGTACTAAATTCATCATACAAAAAATTTACCACCCAGAGGCAAGACAAAAATGTATTTGTAGCAGTCGTGTGTTTTAACGTGTCGCTGAAATTACCAACGGTCTTTATAGCAGTTTGGAGTACGTAGGGGTTGTGGACCGTGGTTTTAAAATATTTCTTGTTTGTTTTTAAATTTTACCAAAGCTATAGCAAACAACAAGGCTAAATAAAGTTGGAACTGTTATATACTTTCACAGTCATCTCCATCATATCCCAAAGGACATTGGCATTCGTAGTTCCCTCCTGGCAAGGGTACACATGTTGCATCGTTTTGACAAGGAGAACTTACACAACACCGAGCTCAACTAAAAAGAAACGATATATTCTGCTTTATAAGTACTGATGCCACCAATACTACAGTACGGTAAGCAAACGTTTCAATAAATAATTCTAACGGATCACACCGGTGGTTCTCAACCTTTTGTTGACCGTGGCCCCCTTCAAGTAACCCTCTAGGACAGTGGTTCTTAAACTTTTTTATTGTCGGGGCCAAATGGTATTTTTTAAGTGTGTAGGGAGCCGAAAAAACGAAACCTTGAGAAAATCACCAGAGAAGATGACTTTGAAAGCTAAAATAGCAATGTTTGGTGGTTTTCTGAGGTCTGGTGCGAGCCGCAAAATAAGTAGTTGGGAGCCGCATGCGGCCCCGAAAACCGAGTTTGAGAACCACTGCTCTAGGACCTGTGGCTCCCTTAAAAATGCAAATGACAATCTCGTGTTGGAATTCGGTACTAATTTCGACTTTAAACAGGTCGAATAGAATAAACAAGAATCAGTAATCTTAAAAAACCTCAATATAGACAAGGGCTATAGTATAACGATTTGTCTTCGAGGAATCTGTTTTTTGGTGTAAGTTGAAACTTTAGTTATCATTATGACAACTTCAAGCGTACTAAGTTCATAGGACAAAAAATTTACCGCCGAGTACTAGTAGCAAGACAAAAAATGTATTTGTAGCAGTCGTGTGTCTTCACTAGGGTTGGTTCGGATATCAATAATTTCCACTATCCGGATAACGGATATATACGGATATTTTGAATTTAGCTATCCGTTTAACCGGATAATAATAAGTCTATTCCAACATCATTCAATTGTGGCGCCGATTTCGTTTTAGTGTTCATAATTGTCCAGCATATATTAAATTTACGCATTTACTGCTTAAGCATTATGGGACGCCGTTTTGAAACAAACAAAAAACTTGCAAGATAGCTAACTTGCGGCAACTTAGTTACTTGCGTTGCAAGTTAGCTATGTTTCGTTGCAAGTTACCCGGTGCATTGTGGGAAATTCATATCAAAATGTATGGAGATGTCCCACAATGCACCGGGCCGCAAACATTGTTACTAATCGAACATTTTTTTACGTGTCTAAAAAATTATCCCTCCGAGCCAATCACCTTACAATAGATGTATTTACCGTTTCATTAGTGTGACGTAAATTTTCTTGTGAATTTGAACATTGGTAGGGAATATGTAGGATAAACATAAAGTCGTTCGTTGCATCCACCACTGCACATTAACTGCGTGTTTTCTAAAATTATGTTAAAATGCATAAAACGCTGACGCGGCACTGTTCTTTTGTTATCCGGTTAACCGACACAAAAATATCCGGATATCGGATAACAAAAAATCCTTCGGTTAATCGGTTAACCGGTTATCCGATATCCGGATAATTCAACCCTAGTCTTCACGTGTCGTTGGAATTACCAACGGTCTTTATAGCAGTTTGGAGTACGTAGGGGTTGTTGTTTCAAAATATTTCCTGTTCATTTTTGAAGTTTACCGAGGCTATAGCAAACAACAAGGTTAAATAAAGTTAGAACTTTTACATACTTTCACAATCGTCTCCATCATAACCCACTGGACATTGACATTCGTAGTTCTCTCCAGACAAGGGCACACACGTTGCATCGTTCTGACAGGGGGAGCTTGCACAAGCATCAAGCTCATCTAAAAACAAAGATTAATACTGTTTTGAAAATCCTAATGTAATCAATACTACAGTGGATAGGTTGAACAAACTTTTCAATAATTTTAACCGACTGCTAGTAGTTTTTCGTCCAGAAATTTGTTTTCTGGTTTAAGATGAAATTTTACAAACCATTATGACACGAATTTTCCAGCTTGAAAAGTACTGAAACAAATATTTCGCGCCACAAAACAAGACAAAAATGTATTTGTAGCAGTCGTGTTTTCACGTTTCGTTGAAATTACCAACGTGCTGTATATATTCTTGGAATACGTAGGGCTCGTTGGTTTAAAACCTACCTAGTTCGTTTTTTATTTTACCAAAGCTATAGCAGAAAACAACGCTAGACAAAGTTAGAGCTGTATTATACTTTCACAGTCGTCTCCATCATATCCCACAGGACATTGGCATTCGTAGTTCTCTCCAGACAAGGGAACACACGTTGCATCGTTCTGACAGGGTGAGCTTGTACAAGCATCGAGCTCATCTAAAACATGAGAGAGGTTTTGTGGTGTGATTGATAACTTTATATGTCTATCGTCGATTTCAAATTGTCATTAATGTGGATCTTTAAAAAGTTTTTTCAGATAACTTGCAATAATATTTGACTTCTCTAACATCCCTGCATTAAACTATAGTTTTATAATCAAAACGTAGTTCTATAACATAGAACTATAATTAACTATTGTAGGATTACACGAATTTTGTGGATACATACAAATAAACAATTGACTGACAGCTTACTTTTGCAACAAAAGCGAACTTTGTAGTCGCAACATTCCTGCTCAATGGGGAAAGTGTTGTTGCAAACAAATCCTCGGTCTAAACTAATGTGGACCTCCTGTTGGGCTTGTCTGTAATCGTCCCCGTCAACAGTCCGTACGTCGATGGCGGAAGGAAGTGATTCACAAATCTCGTCCGGATACAAATTTCTCAATTTTTCGAGTGTTTCAAAATCGCCATCCTCCCCAGGATCGTCAGCGTCGAAGAAACGAGTCCATTCGCCGTCAGGACAAGTGCAAGGCGGCGCTACAAAAAGTTACAATGCTTGTTACGCTAATGCTGTATATTCTTGACTTTTAAAGCCTCGAAGTAAACTTTTTTTATATGCTGAGTGGCACTGGAGTTGCATAATAACCTCAACTTGAATTCGCATATCATACACAGGTAGAATCGCATACAATACGATTTTACTGCAAGTACTTTTAAATGTAAATTTACGGTTTGCTTTGGATAATAGAAATTATTTTTTTTTTCGAAAAAACGTCAAAAATTCCCGATTGCCTTTTACCAAAGAGAACTTTCAAGCTGTTCCGATGCATGTTAGCCTGCTGGGACGAATTATATGAAGAACAATAAATAACATGGGCACATTGGTCTCTTTTTGTGGCTTTTACAAAAAAAATTAGACGTTTTAAACATACAAATACTTGAGGTTATTGTGCAGGTGTGTCAAAAATCGGTAACCATAGGTTAGCGGTTTCCTTTTCCAACTAAGGTCTTTGGCTTCCCAATAAACCCCTATACTCAAACTACAAACAGCAATAAACGTTAATTAATGCAATAATATATCATTTCAGTTTTCAAACTGGGGTCCTTAGTCCTTAAGGGGTCCGTGAAGCAATTTTGCTGGGACCGCCAAGAGTTTGAAGTCATAATACAATCTATTTTAATGTTTTATAAATTTCGAGATAATGGCAAACGAACCGTAATGAAAATATTAATATAAACTCTCAGAACCACTAAGTTGTAGCAATAGGTTTTATAACAAACTCTTTCACATGGCGACTTACTTTCAAGACAGCAGAAGCGCACTTTGTAGTCTTCGCAGAGTTGGTCAACATTGTCGCATCGCAATCCAACCTGGCGGTTGACTTCTACAACTTGCCGGGCATCGCGATAATCCCAATCAGTAGCCGCAATTCTGGCATCAATTTCCAGTGGTTCTTGGCAAATTTCCCCGGGATATTTGCATCGAAGCGAAGGAATTGTCTCATAATCCCCATCGCCATCCGGATAATCGTTGTTGAAGAAACGCGTCCACACGCCAGCACAACTTGGAGTGAGCGGTTTGTCTGCGTGCAAAAAGTTTGTTAGGAAATTTACGTTGTCACTAAGAATGGTTAATGTAGCTGTAGTTTAAAAATAATAGCAACTGCAAACAAATTTTTCTTTTTCATTTTTACCATCGTTAGGTAAAACACCTAACAGCGTTTTATATTAGTTTTTCTCTAACGTCTCCATTCGGCTGGAGAATACCCTTATTGCATGTTCTATGAAACAAGTTTAAACATCACAATCAAAAACGTTATGTTACTAAGCATTTTTTTATTTTCCCTATTGTGTACCCAGCAATCTACATGCAAGTTGAGTTTAGTAGAAATCGAGTTTTTTTGCCAGCGAATCCAGCAACTAACATTCACAAAAATACTTGGAGAAGAACCTCTGCGGAACACTTAAGATTATGCAACAAAAAACACCAGTTGAAGAGCCCATGTGCAGTATAAAACAACTACCAAAGCTTTATTAATAAAAAAAGAAACGAATGCAATGCCAACTAAAAAATAGAAATCTTACCGAAGTCCTCAGGACAGCAAAAGTTAACCTCATAATCATAGCAAATCTCTTTTGTATTTCTGCATTTGAAACCTATGTCTGGTCCAATCTCTATCAGTTGCAACTGCTGACTGTCGGCTGTGTATCTCACATCAGTGCCAGCAATTCTTGCATCCACAGCACTTGGCAAATCACACACTTCCCCGGGAAAATAATACTTGACTTGCGCCAAAGTTTCAAAGTCCCCGCCTTCGCTTGGAACGTCACGGTTGAAGTATTTCGTCCATTTGCCATCACACGTGACCTCATCTGTGCTCACCACTGTGACAAACAATGAGGCTTTGTTACATCATGGGAAAATGAAAAAGCAGCATATCGCTTTTTATGTTGTAAAACACTTGTAAGCAAACATGCAAAGACATTTTAATAGTTCAAAAGTATAAACGTGAACACAAAGCAATTAACACACCTGTTTTAGGGCTGTATATAAAACCAGAATAACACAAGCAATATATTTTTTCATTGTAGACACACAATTAACTAAACTACAAATGTATAATAGAGTAACTCAAAAACAACTGCCAAGACATAACGCACAGCCTATAACGCACTTTGCAATCGAAATTATCAATACAAAAACAAGACACTACAAAGCCATTTTAGAGGTCCAAAAGTATACTGAACACACCTGTATTAAGAGTTGTGGATAAAATCCACATAACACAAGCAATATATTTCTTCATTGTAAACTAACAACTAAACTATAGGTGAACAAGTATTCAAAAATACCACAACTATGCAGGACGGCTCTGCAATAACCATCAGCCTGCAACACAATCAGTACTAAAATGCTATAAGCGTCGATTGCAGGCGTTTTGTAATATGAAGGAATTGATTGCTTTTGAGTCTGTTGGCCTATTGAAGAAGCGGTGTCGAACGTTTCCGTTACGTATGTGACATGTGTTTTAGATTTGCTATTATGGCGACTGTTGCTTCCGAAGGCTGGTAAACGCGCTACATGTATTCACACAAAAAAACGAAAAGCAATCACCAAAAACATAAAAGTTTAAATTAAGTTGAATGGTAATAAAACCTGTTTTGGTCGAATACATTTAGCTGCACAAAGCTAAACAATCGCGGATCATTCGTACAATGTTATCAGGTTGAGTGGACACGTCTGTGACAATATGTTTTTTGCTTGCGGTATGTGACAGTTTAGGTTGCTTTCAAAGTTCATGTCCCTAAGGAACAACATGTTTCCTAATTACCTCTTGTACGTTGGTTGTCACCTACAACTCCAAGCAGCACCGTTTTTGTTTAGCACATTGTCGATTAACTGTTACAGATTTGATTAACATTGTCAATAGCTTTTGCCTTGGAGATAATCAATGCTAATGGCATCGGCTACGCTTGACCGCGTTTCGTTGCCAGGCGAAGAATAGGCTATCGTGTGAAAATCAGCAGTCAATGAATTGCGAAAAGCAATCACTTTATTGATCGGCAAGTTGTGTTTATTTTTAGTGTCTGTTGCGCAATAAAAGAATAGTGTCGGCAATTAATTATCGAATCGTAATTAACGTTTCGTTGCGACGGTTAAAGCCGAATGAATAAAACAGTTTGTACGGAATGCAACTCAGCATTTTAGCCAGGATGGTGGCAGTGACAAGTTGTAGGTAAACGTAAAGATTGTCAACCGTTGAACGGTTTTGTTTTCCATGAGTTTAAGCTAAACATTTATATTACGCGACGAAGATGTGTAATATAGGCTCCTGTGGCATATACTAAGTAACATTAATTAGGCCTAATTTTGGCAAAATATGTTTCTTAAAATTTGCGTTTGTCTCAATGCTACTGTACAAGAGTAAACTAAAGGGACTATATGGCTTAAATATTATGTTTCTGTTAAGATATTTTGTGTCCAAGTTAGAAAGGTTTTACAAATAAAAATGAAGATTCTGTTTGTTATAGCTGTCATCGGGTCTCTTGTCGGTCTTAACGAGGTAAGCATATTTTTTATGTTGCAATCTTAATGTAGGTAATAAGGCAATAGTTCTCAGTCACCAGCAGAATTATTAAACAGAAAAAATGATAAACCTAATGTTTAAACTAAATATAATTTACAACATTTAAATCATTTATGGTTCTTCTTGTATCGGGATAGTTTGTTCTAAAAGTTTGTTTTTCGATTCTATGAACGTTATGTTTTAAAGAATACAAAATTATGAACGTTTCAGTTTTAAAGAATACAAAAAATGCCACCATAATGTTTGTCACGTCATGTAACTGTGACGTAGCAATGGCACAAGGGGTCTCAATCGAAAACCTGGCATAACAAAACAACTCTGAATGCGAGGCCCAACGGTACACTTGTAATTTTTGCAAATTCTTTATATTGTTACAAACCAACACATATAAACAATATTTTTTGTGATGTTTTCAGGGCGAGAAAATTCTTGGCATCGGTAAGTGGTTGGTTGTTATGATAGCCACAAGTTTAACCTAGCGTTTAAATAACAACTGCGTTATTTCAAACAGAGGTGGTCAAATTTAGCGACGCAAAAGCGATCATCCAATACATGTTTCCGACCGACTATATAACTGCATTGCAATATGCAGTTTCCGGAAGTAAGTAAAAGTCCTTTGTTTCGTTGGAATACAGTCCTTATCACAAAGTCACTTAAAAACGCAAATACCTAGTCATGTCGTAAATATACATTACTGTAAGTTACATATTTCTTAGTAAAAAACATGTAAAAAACGACAGCGACATTGTATATTGGCGCTCAATAAGGCATTGAGTGGAATAACATGGACTGTACGTTGTAATTTACCAGGGAAGTACCCTCTATCTTTTACACCGATTCTTGGACCTAATGAAAATGCAAAGTATTCAGACGGTTTTTAGTTATAAAAGCACAAAGTCAAAAAAGATAAGTAAGCTGCGGACAGCGCATACTGTTCCGACCTATAAGGTGTTGTCACAAACAAAGTCATATTTTGTTTTAATTTGATAAACATGTCGTGAGGTGATCACAGACTCCCGAAAACCTTTAAAAAGGGTCGAATTGAATTTCGACTCGTAACATTTAGAAAACGCTGTAACAGTTTTGTTATTTAACGAATCTCCCGCAGACAATAAAATGTATAAAAGAAAGATTCTTGCTTCTGATCAGTATAATATTGGACTGTTTCATAAAAACAGATAAAAGCATAAATCGTTTCTTTTAATAACTATTGATTCTATTTGAATAAGAAACTGATGATGCCTATTTATTAAGGCGAAATATATATTTCCCTTTGAGGTCCAAGCTTTTTCCACAAAAAATCTCACAGGGGTCCAAATTATTTTCCTTGCTTTTTAAATACCCCAATACATACAAAACACGATCTTAAAAGTTTTATTCCTAAGTTCAAATGATTTATTTTTTATAGACATTTCAAATATGACTTTTTTCTATGTAGCCTATGCTAAAACAGCCTTATTTTTTTACCAAACCAATCAATTCTAAAATAAACAAAACCATACACCACACAAAAAACATGCAGTTTATTGTTCAGTCAACAAACGTAAATAATAATATTGCATATAAAAAGTCACAGTTTGTAACTTTGAAGCGTATGGTACAGCTCAAAACAATATCCAGGTTTTTGTTGCATAGAATTCAGCAACATTTAAAAGAAACGATTTATGCTTTTATCTGTTTTTATGAAACAGTCCAATATCATTTAGAAAACGTGTTTTAAATGTTTCTATTTGAAAGCACTTTATTGTTTTCCTTTAAACCGTTTTCAAAATATATTAGCGTTTTTTTTAATTTAGCGAAGTTTTGCTTTCCGTTTTGCGAAAGTGCCAATAATCAAGTCCAAGTAGCCCCTATCAGAGCGATGTCAATGCAGATGTATCCGCAAGGTAGGTGATATTTGTTACTAATTTTTATCATTTTTTTGCAAAATTAGTTTCACTTGTGAGCCCCCGCCACATAACGTTACATAACACGGGGTAGCAGCAGCGATTTTATTCATCATCCACCAATTGTGCCCTTCACTTTTTTGCGCTCCATACCGTTTTAACGTTGCGCAGCTCTTTCCGGTTTGGTGATTATTTTTTAATTTAAAGTAACTCAACTCAATTCATTTCAACTGTCCTATGTCTTGCTTTTTTGAAACATTTTTATTTTCAGTTAAAAACTCACTTGATTTTGATACTCTACTCAAAATACACTGTGAATTGTAGTGACTTGTAAAAAGAGGTAAATACTTGTTTATGTGTTTCAGCTGGCATTGAATCGACTGATGAAGTTGTTCAAATAGTGAAAAAAGTGATCACTGAGGATATGATAAAAACCTACATTGGTATGATGTCGTTTATACTTTTGTACAATATCAAATTAGTGAGTATATCTAATAGTTAAATGTTTTTATTTTTTTAACGAAATGTCTGGTTATGTATAAAATCGGGATAGTTGACAAAATAAAAATGTTTTTTTTTAAGGTGGCAGTTACGACCCCACGCTTCAAGAAGCATTTGCCAAAGCCGTGTACTTTGAATTCCGTAAGCAATGTGTATCTTTTTCAAGTTTTAGCTTGAGCCCTTTGAACTTTAAATATGTAACAAAATGCTATATCACCAGAATAAAGAATGGGTTTTGATCTATAAGAATTCGTTTACTTGGTGGGTCCACGCTGTGCACTCAAACGATTCCTATCTATCTGAACCATCGTTATCAAGACTGATGGGTTGTAAAACGCTTTGTAAACGTAAAACACTTGCTGACTTATGCGTTTATGCCAATGACAGTTTCTTTTTCGAACGGACGATAGCCTAATCCGAAGCCACGTGATTTTTAACACTACTAAAACATTTCAGAGCCAATTTGATTCAAAAACTCACGAACCTTTGCGTTTATTTGTATAGAGGTTATGCCCGAGCAAACGAAAGGATTGGAGTGGGCCGCTACATTCACCAAAATAGCAAAAGACGGTAGGTTGAAAAGATCAGTACTAGTAAATAATTTGCAACACTTCAAACTCAAACATATTTGTGTTGTTTGCCCTTCTGTAAGATTTGTTTCACAAAATATTTTTTTGCAGTCAATAAGATCATCATTTTTTCGCAGTCAGTAGATCTGTGTTAGATGCTTGTTTTAACTGGTAAAATAAGCATTTGTAAAATGAATGTCTTTTGATTGAACTGAAAGGGGAAAAAAGTCATTTTTTGCCACTATTTTGTAGTCCTTTTCCAAGATTTCTTTTTACTTTTGCCGTTTGCACTGTGAATCGTTTCCCGAAACTATCTTTGGCTTTGTCAAAAATAATTTTAACTTTAAGTGTACGGTATAATTATCATAAAATAATTATACACGTCATGTGATCTGGTGCCATTTTTCTTTTTTTCACCTTTTTTCAAAAGTTGTTTTAACATACAGAGCTTGATTCGGGGGGAAAAGACGAACATATCAAATCATTCTTGGAGTTCATCAGCAATGGTAAGTACGTAATGCTAAAAAGAATTTTGGTTAATCTAAACTACCAACTGTATAAAAATACATCCTTACCTTCGTATCGAAGTATAAGACGAGATGTAAACTGCCTTACGCCTTACGCCATCATGTGGTTGTGTTTTTAACCAGCGGAGAATGTCATGCGCGCTTCCACGAGCTTTGATGATTCGAATGTAAGGGCAGGAACTTGGCCGAAAGGCCTGGCGCGCCTGACCCATATACAGTCATAAAAAACCCTGATCGGGATTCGTCCCCGGGAGTGTCCTGGGTTCGAACCCCGTGAAAAAAAAATGTATGGTCTGGCGCGCCTGACCCACATACAGACATAAAAAAAAACTTGATCGGGATTCGTCCCCGGGAGCGTCCTGGGTTCGAACCCCTTAAAAAAAGAACAGTAAAATTTACGTCTATATATTTTGAGACACACAGGGCGAATTTTTATTACAGCCGGACAAGGAAGGTATCCGGTACCGTGTCGTCTTACAGTCCAACACAGCGGTTCCCAAACTGGGGTCCGCGGTCCTTTAGGGGGCCGTGAGGCAATTTTGAGGGGACCGCGAGGCGATTGAAGTAATTCTATAATCTTATTTGGCGTCAGTTTGTGCCACTAAATAAGTTTCAATCAAAGTAGAATTGAGAATCGACTGTCTCCATTGCTAAACAATGGCCTTTATTGAATGACAACTATAATAAATGCAATTGTTTGCGCACAATCGTAATGTTTTTGTCCTGTTTGTGATGTCACATGCTGTCCTTGGATGATTCTTATGCTCAATTTTGCACAACTGGCTAAAATCATGCAATCAATTTTTGTTTTTATGAAATACACATTTAGGCTTAAGGACCGCGAGCCCTCGAAATAATGGCAAGGGGACCGTTTGCTTTTGAGTAACAATAAGTATTGACATCTAATTTTTAACTTTCTTGTCATAACGGTCCCTTTGTAATTGTCTCGAACACTCGCGGCCCAAGCTAAATATTGCTTATTCATAAAATTAAAAATGCCCTTTCGAAACAAAACCTATGGTAAACAACCAAAACGTGTTTTTCTTGCGAAAATATTCCCACAACAACATGCAGGATGAATTTTGTTTAGTCGCGTAAGATTGCCTCGTAAGGAATTGTTTCAAGGGCAATTTATTACGTTACACACAAAGGCTAAAACAATCATAAAAAAGTGCACAAATAATCGCCTCTTTTGTTACTTAGATGAAGAATAGGATTACTTCTTGTCACAGGAGACCCATTTATCTGTCAAATGGTTGCTTATGTAGTTGCAAGATCTGATGTTACTGAAGATTATGAAAAAAGTTTTTGCTCCTCGCGGTCCCTCAGAAATAGCTTGGTTTGGGAACCGCCAGTTTGAGAACCGCTATGTTAGGGTACTTAGGTTTGGCTGTGGAGCTTTCCATTATATTTTTGATTGATGGCGTATCGCAAAATATGTTCATCACAAAAAGGGTGCTGCGACTCCATAGGGATAAAAAACATTGTTGCAAACATTTTATGGTCAGCTTTACTTTAGGTTTCCCGGGAACTAAATATTGCAAATATTTTTTAAAGATTAACGCCTACATTTTAACACAGAGTTCGAGATAAGCAGTAAAATAAAGAACAAGCAATGGCGAGAAAGCCGAATGGAATTTATAGAGGATCTTCTACAGAGTAAGTTTTTTTGCGAAGTAGGTTATTCGCCTGTATACATTTAAAGTTCCGTTTCGGATTAACCGTTAAGGTTTTGGTTGAAAATAAAAAATTGACACTATTCCAACGATCGTCATCAATTTACATCAATTTTGCACACTATGAACAAAAAACGCTTAGAATTACAATTTGGGGCAGTATTTGTTTATCAAGTAGTTTGAGTCACATTGCGTCATTTATTTTGCGCAGAAGGGACGAAGGAGAATTTTCAATCATTCGTTTTGGAACTTATGAAATTGTTGGATGAAGGTAATTATGTTAAGGCCTAAAAGCTAATTTGCCATTTAAATTCAGTTATCTTTAGACGTTATCGTATAAACATACCTTATGAATAACAATAACTTTTGCAACCCGTGTATTATCTTTTTCAGCAACCTCCGGCTTTAACGAGTGTCCGGCCAGTCATGAGTTTTCACAGATGTTTTCGTTCGCTATGAAATTGGGTAAGTAGCGTTGATGTTGCGAAGAGACGTGTCGCGTTTTACCACAACTTTCTTGTACGTTGTTGCAGCACATAATACCATCAACACGGGTACAGCAAGCAAGTTTTTTTGGCAAGTAATTACCGACCTTCTTGACGACTTCCGTAAGTTTCATTATTTTGTACAATCTTCTGCTTGTAGGCACGTGTATAAGTTTTTGTTAAAGGTTTACCAAGCAAACTTGTATTTTTTCATTAAATTTATAGAGCTCTTATTGCCAGAAGAGACACACACATAAATTAGATATTATGCCTGGCAGCAGTAGCTTACATATCGTATTTTTTTCATTTTTTATGGGTGCCAAAGCAGTTTGCATTTCTGTTTTGTAAGATTTGCAAAAATAAACTTACGCAAAAATGAGCTCACCGAAGTCTCGGTTCGAGTCTTAGGGGTCGGAAACTTCAGTTTATTTAAACCGTGCATAGTGTCCTCAAAGTACTGTGACAAAATCAACTTACTATATTTTACAATACATAGGAAGCTTGTGCACTGCAGCGGAAAGTGCGGACGCCCAAGCAAATGCCCCAGTGGTGGACATGAGCTTTGGGGGAAGAAGCAGCAGCAGTAGCAGGATGGCGTCTCTGCTGCAACGAATCGGAAAGAAGTAATTTACGAGTCGACTATTAGAATTGATTGGTGTCGTAAATTTTTTTCGTTAGCTTTGTAATTAGGGGTGCACACAGAATGATCTCCTAGTTTTTAATTTAACATTTGAAACATACTTAATTTTTTCTGTCCAAATCGTAAAACATTAAACAGCAAGATTTAAATTTTACTCCGAGTAAAACTTTAATACAGTTGTAGTAAATACATTGTGACTTTACTCCATTGGTAACTTTATGACTTTTGGGGCGTCATCGTTTTAACAGTTAGTCTACTAAGTCTGCACATCAGCAATGTACGAATATATGTCCGAAGTAGCTTGTTTCTTATCTATATGTTTCACTCGTACCACAATATATCTTACGTTAAATGTTTTAATCAAATATGTGTTGATCATATTTTCGAACGGAACCTGAGTCAAAATTTGTACAGCAAATGTCAAACCAAAAATTTCATCGCATCTGTAAACAGATAGCGTTGTGGTTTTCAGCGTCCATACTTCTACAATTTCCATTGTCTTGTACGCTATATCGTTTGTTTACTGGCATGCAATAAACTGTAGGATAACAAGATGTTATTATACTTCAGTAAATCACTTTATTTATGGATAAATGACGGGAGCATAGACCAGGTAGTTTTAAAAAACCTTTTTCACTTTTTGAATATATTTTTCAACGGTTTGGGTTATGGGATGTTAAACGGCTTTTTGGCGTCCAAACTAACATTGCCTGATAACAGCAAACTAGGACATTTGTGTTATAGTTTTGGGCCCAGTTTGTTTTTGTTGTTTTAATAGCGCCTGGTTTCAAGCTTGTACAGTCGGCTAAAGGGCCAAGCTGTTTTTGACGTAGTAAGCCAAGTTCAACCCAGCTAACACACAACGTAGTTTCGACGTTCGGGACCAATTTTTTTGAACAAAGTAAATGTTGTGGGAATGTTTGCCAACGAACGTCAACAAATCACGTCTTGCTACAGTTTTTGTTACGTAATACATGACGTTGAAGATTGGTAAAACCTAACGTCAGACAAAAACATTTATACAACCTTTCCAGACGTGGTTTGAAACGTAAAAAAAACGTTTTTTGTTGACGTTACAAGAAAACCTGTCTGCAACTTTATTTGACGTAATTTTGAACGTTTTATTAACGTTTACTCTTTACGTTGCAACAAACTGCAATACAACTATGTTAAAACGTTATACGTGACGTAGAATTCACGTTTATCTCTGACGTCAAATTTAACCAGTTTACAACCGTTTTCGACGTCATTTCAAACGTTTTACTAACGTTGTTTAGTAACGTTGCAACAAACTGCAATACAACTATGTTAAAACGTCATGCGTGACGTAGAATGCACGTTTGTTACTGACGTCAAATTTAACCAGTTTACAACCGTTTTCGACGTCATTTCAAACGTTTTAGTAACGTTGTTTAGTAACGTTGCAACAAACTGCAATACGACTATGTTAAAACGTCATGCGTGACGTAGAATTCACGTTTGTCACTGACGTCACATTTAACTTGTGTACAACTGTTTTCGACGTCATTTCAAACGTCTTATTAACGTTGTTTAGTAACGTTGCAACAAACTGCAATACAACTATGTTAAAACGTCATACGTGACGTAAAATTCACGTTTGTCACTGACGTCAAATTTAACTTGTGTACAACCGTTTTCGACGTCATTTCAAACGTTTCAATAACGTTGTGTAGTAACGTTGCAACAAACTGCAATACAACAATTTTAAAACGTCATACGTGACGTAGAATTCACGTTTGTCACTGACGTCAAATTTAACTTGTGTACAACCGTTTTCGACGTCATTTCAAACGTTTTATTAACGTTGTTTAGTAACATTGCAACAAACTGCAATACAACTATGTTAAAACGTCATACGTGACGTAGAATTCACGTTTGTCACTGACGTCAAATTTAACCTGTGTACAACCGTTTTCGACGTCAGTTGTAACGTTTTATTGCCGTTACATGACAAGTAAATTAATGTTGCAATGTTATGAAACGTCACTTCCAAATTGCAGGTTTCTACAATTGATTTTCCGTGTCCTTTTTAACTTTTTTACCGCTTTTCTTTTTCGAAAATGTATAAATTATTGCGCCATAGGTCGTAACATAACATTTCAAAATCCGTCATACAGGTTTGATTTTGGGCGCGGTGATCAGTTTAAAAGTGTTTTCAAACCGCTCTTACATGAGCTCTGATGAGAAAGCTTGTATAGTCTTTAATTAATTTTTAGTGCGATAATTACTGGACTGATTGAATTTTCTTTTAAACACATGTGCAAATCGTTAAGACATACATCGCAACATTCAAATTTGAAATATTCGCGCATATTTTGAATTTTGGCGCGCAGGGCGGACTTTGAAATTTCAAAACCCGCTGTTATGGATGTACTTCGTTCAAAAGGTGTAGAGGCGTTGTCCGTGTTGTGGACTTCAGAAATCCATAATGCGTGTTAGTCAGTAAAACTTGGATTTATTTTCCTTATTTATTCCCACGATTAATGCAGTTCGAGTGTGAGTATAAATTATTCCAGAGGTGTCAGTTTTTGCGCCTAGTTTGACAGGACTGTAGGCCTGAATTGCCTGAAGTTGAACTATTTTGGAGATGTCTGTCTGTTGTTGTATTATTTCAGATAGGTATGTTTTGAATAAGAATGTGAGTATTGTGTTTGCTGGGCACCAGTTGAATGTTGAACTTTAGTTTACAGTAATATGTTGCAGTGTTATTCATTTTTCCAGTAAAGAAATTAACTATTTTACCTGCTATTTCAATGGTTTGGATATGTTTACTTAGAAAGTCACCTTTGTGCTATTTGTGAAAAAGTAAGCTAAAGCTGTTCTAGAAAGCAGGCTATATAATGTATACATTATGTTAAAAATTGCCAACTGAAATTAGTTAGTTTAATACTAAAATTATAGATTGTATTTGACATACACTTATACTTAATTAGGTCCTGTACCATCATAATCAATAAATCATTTTTTATCTACAATTGCAGTTTTAATATTCATTACATAATACACACTAAACCTGTGTGAATTTGTCATAAAACTACTTTGTGCTGAAGACACACATACTTTTCATTTTGGTCGTCGGAAAGAAAAAATCAAAATAATTGAAGACCACAAAAGGGTTGCTTAACATTAGTACATAAACAACCCATGTGTGAAAAGTATCTTTACTGCCCTGCAACACCTACAGATGGATCAGTTCAGTTTTATGTAAGTTTTAAGTAGCCAATAGTTGTATATGTGTTTAGCCTAAATGATACAGAATGCAATGTATGTTCTAATATGCAAAAAATACCCTACATGCTGTTCTTCTCTTTATGCATGAGAATAAATATGTTAGAAATGATCATTATCTAATGCTGGTCATGTATATCAAGGATTTTGCTGCTGTTTGCAAATTCATTCTGTCATATAGTAAAAAAAAGTGTAGCGCAATGAATGAGTAGTTGCAGATAGTTTTTTTAACTTGCTATTTTAGTTGTTGGAATTGAGGCACTTTTGCTTTCCAAAAATACAAATATTTTTTTATATTTACCAGTTACTGGTGTTTTTGTTTTTTAGCCAACAAGTTACACATTTTGGAGTGATGCTGAAGAAAAAAGGAAACTTGTGACAATGCAAAATCTGTCTAAAGTCCCCAATCTAGTGGCAACTAAGAACTAGAGGCTTATGACTGCAAGCAAACTGAAGACGAAATCTTTTAATAAATCCTAGTAAGTTTTAAACTAATTTATGTGTAGTTCTTTTGTGCAAATCTCACTCTAAAGCCAAAATCTGTGTTACATTGCTGCATGAACATTACAATTACAACAGTGCTTGTGATTTTTAGGTATACTTTTGGCAAACCTGGAAGGTCCGTTTCCTTGCGATATTCTCTGGAAAATGACAAAAATTATCGGAACAAACAAAGGACAGCAAAAGGTATAGTTCTACTTGCAGAAGTTTGTGTAACAAAACCCTATTGAGTTTGTACACAGTATTTACATTTGACTTTTTTCTGTATTATAGTCTGGTGTTCAAAGCAAAACACTGGATTCCTGAAGCACCAGAAGAGAAAAACTTAAACTAGTCTGAATACAAAGTAAGTTTATTAACAGTACAAATTTAATTTTATTCTGGCCCAAAGACTGACCAAGCTCTGGCCCTATTTGCTTGATTTAGTATGCTGGAGTGTTGAAATATGAAGCAGTGTACAGTGTGGAATGTTGGTTGTTTGTCCTTAAAAGGTCTTTTGGCAGAAAATGTTTGAAACAATTAAATAACACCTACACCTGCTACCCAAACCTTTAATAGATAAGATTTTGTTTTTGTTTGTTTACCTTACAACAATTGACACACCATCCCCAAAATGGGTCAAATGATTGTCTAGCTGCCTGAATACCACATTTACAAGTCAAATATTAATACCTTTGCATAGAAATTGTTATAAATGTGAAAGTTGTATCTGCAACCTCATGTTGTTCTTTACTCACAAAATTGACATATGCTGCAATAAATTATACCTGAAGGACTAATCTCATCGACAAATTTGATTTGCAGAGTGGAAGCGCGGAAATCTTTGTCAACATCCTTGACTTCAGATGTGAGAAGTAAAGATTGGTTTTTAAAGGCAGAGATTGCCATGGACTTTGATTTAGAATTTTTCTATATTTTACTGGCACTATTTGAAATGTTTATTTGTTTCTGCTATAATTGTGTTGTATTATGAACAAGCCATGTCAAACAGATATTATAAGGCAATGTTTTAGCACAATGCAACGAAAACCTTAATAGTATTTACAAACTCTTTAGGAGTCATACATATTTGTCTATTGTTCAGTGAATGCCATACTTTTTCGCCGTTTTTTGCTATTTACTGCTAACCCTTTTTGATTCTGTACTACTGTGATTTTTCACCATCAATATTATATTCCTACTTTGATTCCTTGGCATGTTTAATTGTTAGCGTTAGTTAGAAAGCTGCAAACGTTTTAAACATTGAAATTAAAAGTGCAAACATGTCAACACGTAATTAGGATCGGCGTTGTTAGGTGTCGTACTCATGTTTATTTGTGCGTATTATTGACATAAATTACCACGTCATATATACATCGTATGGAGTAGACACTCTTACGTAAAAATGACGTCATGAGTTACGTCATACAAATGTAGTTTTGAACGTTCGTTATTACATTTGGTTCAACGCATATTTGACGTAATTCAACAACGTCATGGAGACGCGTTTTTATGAGGTCGTATTGACGTTTAACTAGACGTGCAACAAACGTCATGGGAAAACGTTGTTTACAACGTCCTATCTACGTTTTCTGGAGTCGACACTTTTACGTAAAACAAACGTCACGATTTACGTTTTAAAGACGTCACGAATTTACGTTATCTGCAACGTCCTATCTACGTTTTCTGGAGTCGACACTTTTACGTAAAAATAACGTTGCAAATTTACGTTTTAAGAACGTAATTTACAACGTTCGTAGTTACGTTTACTGAACGTAAGGTTTACGTTATGCACAACGTAGTTTCCAACGTCCTATCTACGTATTCTGGAGTCGACACTTTTACGTAAAATTGACGTTTTGTCGCAACGTCCTATCGACCAAACTTGACCAAAAATCTACGTCGAGCCGACGTCAAATTGTTAGCTGGGAAGTTGCTACCAACTGTGGATCTGTAGCCAGATGCAGCTCTGTAATGCCTTTTACTAAACGATTGTAAATTCGACAAAGCATTGCTATGCATCACACATTTTAGTAACTGGAACATTTTTGGTTTTACCATTTTACCAAAGAGTAATAAACAAATATAGAAACTAGAAGGGTGGCTTACCACATATTGCCCTTGCACATACACTATGATCTATTTTAAAACATAAATATATTTCCTTGCTTATTTTGTATTGGGTCCCATATTAGCCATCGTCTTTTATAACCTTGGTTGTTTCTGCAAGCAAAAACTCATGGGTCCCCACACATGCAAAGTTGTAGATAATGCATTTCAATAGATAACAATGAGTAAGTTTGGTATTGTGAAGACAAGCACAGTGATTGGTACTGTGCATATTTAAATATGCTATATGGAGTAAAAACTATTTAAAATAAAAAAGTCATTTTAGGGGGCTAGTAGGATAACTAATGGAGGTTCAACACACACAAACTTAAAAGTAGGAAACCACAGTGACTCAATCAATAGTACTGCAAAATTTCAGTCCAATCTGCCAACGTTTAAAATTTCAACCACTAGAGGTGTTTTGAGCAACAACCGTTAATGTTTCTGACGGCAAAGGGCTGTTAACAACCCCCGAACTGCAATGGCGCAATAACGATAATTGGCATACTTTACAAGCTATCCAAATTTTAGCCAATTCTGACATTGTTTACAAACTCACCCATTTTAGGGGGCTAGCGGGGTAAATACTGGGGTTATCAACAAAAACAAAGTGGGATGCACATCTACATAACTATATCTACCATCTGTATAATTTTCAGCCACATCCATCACGCATTTGATGGCAAAACGAGTCAGACAAACTTCGCGGAAAAAAACATTTTAGGGGGCTAGCGGGGTAAATACTGGGGTTATCAACAAAAACAAAGTGGGATGCACATCTACATAACTACATCTACCATCTGTGTAAATTTCAGCCAAATCCATCAAACATTTGATGGAAAAACGAGTCGGACAAACTTCGGGGGAAAATACCCATTTTAGGGGGCTAGCGGGGTAAATACTGGGGTTATCAACAAAAACAAAGTGGGATGCACATCTACATAACTACATCTACCATCTGTGTAAATTTTAGCCAAATCCATCAAACATTTGATGTGAAAACGAGTCGGACAAACTTCGGGGAAAAATACCCATTTTAGGGGGCTAGCGGGGTAAATACTGGGGTTATCAACAAGGGAAGGGGACCCATAATTTGCAAACAAGCATGTGGAGGTATCATACATATAGAGGTATAAAAAATTGTATATCAATGTCTGTGAAAAAAAATATAACAAGAGCTCTGTCGAACCTAATTGCCTAAAACAGTGGTTCTCAAAGTATGGGTCGCGCAGGGTCAAAAAATGGGTCGCATAAAATATGGTGATTCAATTCTGCCCAAACGAACTATTACTGCAATAAGTAAACACAAACGAATTAACTTAATGCAGTAGTAGTAAAGTCACCTCACACGACCACGTTGTACAGTAAAATGAACCAACCATTACCACATACAGACCACATACGACAATAGCCTTCCAACTTTTACGCACACGGCGATTGTAACGTCAAAGCACGGGAAATAATAGGACAAGTTCATCATGCGAAACTGAACTTGGAGACATAGCAGTAAGCGTTTAAGGATGAGTAATTATTCGTACAAGGAAACGTTTTTAGATTTGGGATTCACTACTATCAATGATCATGGTGCTGCAAAGCCACAATGTGTTTTGTGTTATGCACTGTTGTCGAACGAATCGAGCTCGTTAATCCTGCAGCCATTTCGACATGTGCAAACTCCTATGCAGCCAAGACGTGGCCTCGAAATTGCAGTCCGTCTCGTTACAGAACAGCACAGTTAAAAGTCAAATCACAGTCCTTTCACTGAATATAAAATATTGAGTGGTCTCTTGAATGAAAAATAGAGCCTTGCCTTGAAGATTTTTGAAGGAAAAATTTCAGTTTCATCAAAATAATAAAATCAATCAATCATTTGTTTGTAATAAGTCATTGTTTCATAGTACTGTGTACATACAACTGGTTGTCTGCGTCTTTTTTCGTGCATATTTGAAAAAAAAATACATTTTTTGATGTTTGAGGCTTGGGTCGTGAGATGTTCATAAAACTAAGATTTGGGTCGCGGTCAAAAAAGTTTGAGAACCACTGGCCTAAAACATTAGTTTGACAACAGACGAGATATGTTGTGTATTGCCTAAATGCACAACCTTAAAAGCTTCTATCGGGAATGAATAATCATGTTGTATGCATCAGGAATATACACAATAGCATTTGAACCGCGAGTGAGAGAAGGAGGATCCGGATCGTCAGGGTCAACACTTATCCTGAACCGCTGAATAACAGTGACCAGAAATAGCCAGTTTTCGGCCCGGGCCAGCTGCTCCCCTAAGCACATCCTGGCCCCAGCACCGAACGTTAACACATGTCTGGAGTTTGTGAAGTTGCCGTTTTCGTCTAGGTGGCGCTGCGGCGCGAACACCGAAGGATTTTGCCAATTCGCTTCGTCATTGTTTACTTGCCATTGATTGGTTAAAACCTGTTTCAAACATGCCTTTAAAATAAATTTAAACGGAAACGGCAATAAGAATACCTTTGTCCCTTTTGGAAGGTTGTATCCACAAACTGTCACATCTTTAGCAACGCATCGTGGCAACGAGAGAGGTGCCACTGTCCTAAATCTCAAAATCTCATGTACCACTGCACATGTGTATGGTAACTTGTCACTGAGAGACAAACTTGGGGTTCCGTCTTTTCCTGGTGAAAATAAAATGTGTTTTAAAATACTTCTTTTTTGTTAGTCTTAATCTACGGTACACAAAACATGATGCTCGCAATTGGAAACTCTTGTTTTAATATTTTGCAGCTAGTGAGTGAAATATAGTTCAGTCAATCAGTTATATTCCAAAAACTGTTTCTGAAGTTTAGGTGCATAAAAAACACTCAAAAATGGGACAAGATTAAAGAATTTTTTCAAGTGAGTCTGATATAATCAAAACGAGTATTTACAAAACAATTCAGTGGCAAAAATCTTGGGTTCATAAGTTCACACAATTGTTTGAACAACAAATAGATGCAAACCTATTACGGTATCGATCTCTTCTTGCATTTTTTCTTGAACGTCTTGGTGGATCATTAAACATAAAAAGGCCCATCGAAGGGAAGATGCAGTGGTTTCGGTTCCACCAGCAAATAGGTCAACAAAGAAATCTTGGAGGTCCTACAAACAAACACTGCTGTACCGACCGGCAATTAAATATTCACTGGTCTACCTCTAGCACCAGGTTGTTTTCTTTTTGTTGGTAACACTCGAGGTAAGCGTCCATAATGTCACGAATATCGTTGGGATCAAAGGTAGATTGATGTTCGATCAGAAGATCCGCAATCATATCTGCCATTTAATGGTGAGCAAAATAAACTTCTGTACGTAAAAAAACGATCTTTACAAAACTCCGAGGATTATCTAATTACTTCTTAAATCACAGTAATTCAGCTTCTTTTTGATAAATAAGCTTATTACATACCGAGCTTATAAATATTAAGTGAAAATTACTATCCCTGTTAAACTTATGTTGTTATTCCATATTCATGAGGATAAAATTGCAAATGAAATTGCTTTTTTACAACCTCGTACTGGTTTCCAAAGCTTTCTGCCTTCATTAATGTGCGACGAAAATGAAGGAACGTCACATAGAAACGGAATGAACATCAATAAATTGGTCTTCCAATGACCCAACATTTTGAAGCTAAACGAAATGACATCATATTATAGGTGTGGTGACTTTTGATACACAAACTGCATTTACACTGCTAGAAGGCTTGAGACCAGCCCACGAAACTTATCATCGTCGTATTGAAATCTTCTACCAAACGCTATACTGCAGATCACATTGGACACGGCATTTGTCAGTAAATTCTGCAAAAAGGTAGTCAAATTCAAAACAAATAGCTAAATATGTTTTTGTCTGGGTAAACAAAGCATAAAGCGTATTGTAAATTATCCGATAAAGATTGTATAACCACACTTGTTGGAGCTTACCTCCATCTGAAACGGCTTACCCTCGTACTTTTTCAGTTCTTCAATGAGGTTTAAGGCTTCTTCGTTCACTTTACGCTCTATTACTCCCTTACTGCCACCAAAGCTTTCAAATAAAGTTGGTAATAATATGACCAAAGCAACACATTTATAAATTAAAAGTGTACATATATATACATATTCGATGACATACAAAATATATTTAAAAGAGCAGCAACAGCGTCAGTGTAATGTTTTATTTAAAAAAAGAAATATTAATTTCGCTTATTTGGGCAGCGTCAGTTTCCGTCTTATTCAAATAGAATTCAATGACAGTTTATTTTCAATCTTACCGTCGCAAAGCAGCAACTCCAAACCTTCGGTGTGAACGCCATATTTCACCACCCGGTACAAAGCCAAGTCCATTTGGTGACAGCATTTGCAGAAAACGGATCTTTGGACGTTCGTTAAAGTGTTCGCTTCTTTTCAACAAAGTCTAAAGATATCACAACACTGTTACTTTATAACAACACAATAGTATAACAGTTTTTCACCTCTTTTATTGTTTCATAATCATTGAGAACTACCCAGTTTTGCCAACCCATTGGCACAGACATTAGCGGTCCATACTTCTTGCTCCATGTACCAAATTCATGTTCTGGATAAGCACTAAGGAAGGGTAGAATTCCTAGCAACGGTAAACCTTTAGGTCCAGGTGGAAATTTTAAGGGCTTCCTATACCACCAGTAAGTTAAGACAGAAATCAATACGCAAACAACAATCAGGTACAAGTTTAACATTGTCTGTGTTAGTTAACTCAAACCCTGCAGCCATTTGTGCAGTGGGAAAAAATTATAAACACAAAAAATGGTGAATATTTTGAAAACAGCATGTAATTAAGGTTCATTCTGAAACATAATCTTTGTAATCTCTCCTCAAAGTTATTGCTGTATACAGTGCACTGTGCTGTTGAGACGCAGACAAATTCGGCTTGATATTTGCTGCAATTTATTTTAACACTTCAATAAACCCTTGCCCAGCAATTAGCACCAAACGTTAAGCAACGGATGATGTTATTATGTGTCATGAACGTTGCAATGTTTTGATGACGAATATTATCACTGTTTCCTGTGGTTACCAAAAACGCCCTACAAAAACAGCTCACTGCATACCGCAAATCCAGCAACTTACAAAACTCAAACATTTTTTTGAAACTACACCTCACTGCGATTCTTTAATGCTTCATCTTTTCCTGCCGAAAATAACAAATGCCTGTTTCACAAAATAAGACAAGAACTTGCATAGCGCAGGAACCAAGACCAGTGCAACGAAAACACCCCTACGTGGTGCTGTTTCTTGCCTTCGAGCCAAAACAATCATGTAATTCGAGCACGAATATTTCAGTGACGTCACAAACACCGCTTTGCCCGAGTGATCTTAAAGAACATATTGCTTTGGGCTAAAGGTAAGCTTCAAAATGGCTGTACAGTAAACGGTTGACCGGTTTCGGACGCTCAAGCTTTGCACGCGATGACCTTAAATGCCATTTTTTGCTTTTAACTGCCTGCTGTTTGTTCTGTTATACGGATATTCTACAATTTTTAATCAACGTAATATTTTGTTTAAAAGATACATGTGGTGCAATTAAGCACAAATTGGTCTGTAATAGGTCCTGTAAACTAGTACTGAATTGTTTTAGAAAGTAATTTGTTTAAAATCATTTTTAAGTATTGCCTTTTTTGCTTATAATAAACAGTTTCAAGTGTATAAACCATTTATTTTTTAGAACTAACTGATATTTGGTGATGTCACTAAGTATTATCGCTTCAACAATTTTGTCATTGAAACTTTGAAAACGTATGTAGCTTGTTTTTTTTAACGTAAACTTGGTGGTTTTTGCGACATGTGAAACAGAACGAACATGAAAAACCATGTGTACAACATCAACCTTACGAGACATTAAATGAAAAACGAATATAGCTATTTGCACAAAGTTTACATGTAAAGTTTAAAACAGACACATAAAAAAGTAGACCCCAAAGTACGATCTGAGTAAATGTTCCCAACAGATAAGCTGTAAACAAACCCGTTAAGGTATATATATACCTTATATACTTTTACTATAGTATATACTGTCACATGTTCAACAACAACAGTTTCAAAGCCTAAGCCTGATGGTGCAGTATTGGAATCAACCTACATAAATTTGATGGAATTAGGTGCATTCCAATACTAAAAGAAGCTATAACACATATAATCTAACTTGCACGCATAATATGCACTCGTTCAACAGTTAACAATACTTCAGCATTTAAATCAAACACACACATATTTAGCGGGAATGAATAATCATGTTGTATGCTTCTGGAACATAAACCAGACCGCTCCTTCCTTGGCTGAGAGAAGGAGGATCCGGGTCATCAGGGTCAACACTTATCCTGAACCGCTGAATTATTGCGATTAAAAACAGCCAAATCTCAGTCCGCGCCAGCTGCTCTCCCATGCAAACACGGGCCCCAGCTCCAAACGGTATAACATGCCTAGAGTTGGTGAATTTTCCGTTTTCGTCCAGATGCCTTTCCGGTGCAAACAACTCGGGATTTTTCCAATAAGTGTCGTCGTTGTGTACATTCCAAAGGTTGGTCATAATCTAATAAACGAAACTTATTCTTGTTTAAGACTATAAAAATTACAGTTTTAACACTTGCCTTCGTTCCTTTTGGGATGTGGAAACCTCGAACAATGATGTCCTTAGTAACACGGCGTGGAACAGACAGGGCTGTCAGAGTCTTAAATCGTAAAACTTCATGCACAACTGCGCAGCAGTATGGCATATTATCACGATGCGATAAGCTTGGTGTTCCGTCTTTTCCTGATGAATAAAACGGCAAACACCATTTAGTTGTCAACTCACATGTACTTGTCGAAGAAACAAATTAGTAGTCGCAAATTCCCAGGCGCCAACTAACAAACTCACCTATGATATTGTCAATCTCCTCTTGCATTCGATCCTGCACATACGGATGAAGCAATAAACACAAAAGTCCCCATCGCAAAGTTGACGCAGAAGTCTCGGTTCCAGCAACAAACATATCGATAAAGAAGTCTTGAATGTCCTTAAAACATGGGCTTTTTGTTAAATTTAGACCATACTTGTGTACGCTTGGGCAAGTATTCTTTGGTTTTTGTGCTGCATTAAAAAGGTGACAAAAACTTTTTCTCATCTAAATAACATGGTACGAGTGACCAAAATTTCCACCCAGAATGCATTTATCTAAGTCGATTGTACATAGCGAACGAGTACGTCCGTTTCATAACCAGTTAATGCCACACGAGGGAGAGTCGACTATCTGTTACCTTAAATACGAAGTCGTTCTCGTCGCATTGAAAACATTGTAAGTACCCGTCCATAATATCACGAATGTCTTTTGGGTCGTAAGTCGATTTGTGCTCTTCATACAAGTCCGTAATCATATCTGCATTAGGCCAAAAAAAGTTCATTTTGTTTGTATTTAGATATAGAACACCAAGAAACTGCGTTTTTTTATTTCAGTCCAACAGCCGGACATCCTAAATTAATCACCTCGTATTGGTTGCATAGCTTTCATACTCTTTTCAACATGCCACGAAAACGGTGGAATATCGCACAAAAAAGGAACAAATATCATAATGTTTGTTTTCCAGTCGCTGGAGATTTTAAATCTGAAACAAAACATAGAAAAACAAATCGTGTGATTGTTGTTTTTCACAAATATTACATTACTTAAACTTGATACTATGCCTGGCAGCAATAGCTTATTTATTACAGTACTTACTGTGTCAAAAGACATGTGATAAGGTTCTGAAACTTGGCATCATCATATTCATATCTTCTGCCGAAGGCTATGTTGCATATCACATTGGACACTGCGTTTGTTAAGATGTTCTGTCAAACACAAGTATAGATTCGCTCATATGATAAAATCGGGTTATATATCATCACAGTGCCGGATTAACCATTAGGCAAAGTAGGCACGTGCCTACAGGCCAGGCAAAAATCTAGGCCACTTTACAACAACGATCTTTGTGACAATGATTTGGCAACACTGATAATTATATTTTTTTTTAGTTGGCAATCCTGATTTTCGGGCCACTTATAGAATGTGCCTACAGGCCAGCAGACCCTTAATCCAGCACTGTATCACCAGTTATAATATACAAGGTACTACCATCCTGGGAAAAACAAAACTAAAATACCACAAATTTGCGTCATTTTTAGGTCATTATGTAGGGCAGTGGTTCTCAAACTTTTTTTTGTTGCGACGCCTCTGGAAAAGTTTTCTTGACTTGCGACGCACCAGCAAATAAAAGGTAATGAGGAAACTTATCAATAAACAGTTAATTTAAATCTATTAAACAGCACTTAGAGAACAATTTTAGCCTGTTTTTTGACAAATTTATAAAACTGCACTCAACACTTTTAGTGCACCCGGCAATCACGTGCGGGCTTTTGTTAATTGTTTCAATTATTGCGCACAATTGCATTGTCTTGTCTGCTGCAAGGTCTCAACAGCATCAATAACGAATTACAATGAAAGTAATGTTTCAACTTACGCACAATATAAACTGATGCACAAAAATTTACTGCTGCAACTCATGCACAATAATCACTTAAAACTTTAGCTAACAATTATACGTTATAACTACCTCAAGCCTTTGCTAGAAAAGTCGCCTTTGTTACATTGTTATGGAACAAGACTCCGTTCACATAATCAAGTTTAATGCCCGCCAAGCGTCGCCCCAGACACGCGCCTATCACGCACTTGCTGCTTGTACTGTTTGGTCTTGACGTACATTAACGGACAACCGCGTTTTTGATCAAAAAGGTAAATTTACGTCAATCCGCACTCTACGCAAAAAGTATGGACGTAGATATACGTCAACCGCACTGAAACCTCATTTTTATGAGATAAACTGAGTTCAGCCACGAAACGGAAATATTCTGCGACGCCCTTGGAAAATTGAAACGACGCACCAGGGCGTCGCGACGCACAGTTTGAGAACCACTGATGTAGGGTATTTCTCTTTTTGCGTAACATTATGTCGTTTATTATCTACCTAATTTAGGCCAAGCTGGGTGCATCGCTTCATTATGTCACGTGTCGGTTGTGTCGACGGTTTTATATGAGTCATTTTGGTGACATGAAGAAATACGACAGAATTGGCAAACTACACCTACTTGCATTCTATAGCTTTTTTGCCAAGTTAATTTGACACAGCAAGTAAAAAAGGTCAATCAAAAAGTTTGTATTCTAATCAACTGTCCAACATTTGCAATTAAGTTAATACAGTTTTTTCGTTTAATTAGAATACAAACTTGTATCTGAAAACGCTTTCCTTCGAACTCCTGTAGTTGTTGAGTAAAATGCAACGCTTCTTCGTTTATCTTTTTCTCCATAACTCCTTTGCTACCTCCAAAACTGAGCACAAAAATTAATAATACATTATTTAATTTACCAACTAAAATATATGTTATAGACAAAGCCTATAGTACGCACTTATATTTACTTCATATTCCATGGTCTACATTACAGTAGCCAGGAAGTCCGCAGAAAATTAAGGTTTTCTATGTTTTATTCAAGTTTTTCTGTATAGGGCAACGAACGTGTTTTCTGCATAAGTAATATGCGATTCTTTCTAAAACATACAAACGCATATCAGATAATATTGAATGATAAATGTGCGCATCGAAGAACAAATTAACCACTTTAGCACCACAGTTAGCTATACTCTAAATAAGTCGAAAACAGTTCGTACCTTCGAATTGCCCCCACTCCAAATCTTCGATGAGATCGCCACTTCGGACCACCGAGGTTAAAAACGACCCCATTTGCTGTTAGCATGCTTAGATAACGCACATACGGTCGTTCATGAAATTCCTCACTCTGTTTTACCAGCGTCTAAAGGTAAACGTATTTTACTAGCAGTTGTGGATTGAAGTCAGCTAATTTTTATTTATATCCAGACCAATTTCTTAAACGTATTTTCAATATGTAGCTTACTGACACGACTGACGCCCAGCTTACGTAATACATTAGATCTGTTTTGAATGCAACTTACTTCGATTATGACATCGTAATCGTTAAGAACTACCCAGTCTTGCCATCCCATCGACACAGACAAAATCGGTCCATACTTCTTGCTCCATGTACCAAATTCGCGTTCAGGAAAAGCACTTAGATAGGGTAGAATTCCCAGCAGGGGAAGTCCCTTTGGACCTGGTGGATATTTGTCTGTTTTCTTGTACCACCAGTAAAAAAATAGTGCTACCAGAAGCACTGTAATGACTATATACAAGAGCAACATTGCTGTGATATAACACAAACTATAACATTTTATACACCTATTGACCCAACTCTAACTAGTAACAAACTAGTTCTACTGTGCCAACAAGCAAACTGACAGAGAACATCATCTGTTATGGATGCGAACATCAGTTGTTAACAAGTTGTTTGTTTGACATCTAACACATTTAAAAAAGGTTTAAAATACCTTGTTAGTCTGAGAGATTATTTGAAAACTTAGTGAACTTTAAAACCCAAGCAAACCTGCAACTGTTGCTGAAAGGTGAAATTGACGCAATGAGCTTTAAAGTTTACTCTTAGACAGCGATACAAGTCAACCAATACAGCAATGTTTGCACATCATAGCAGACCAGGCTACACTACCAGTAGACTTCAAACTGTAACATTTGTCATGCAATCGCATAACTGACCCCAAGCACACAGAAAAGGTTATGCCCTCCGATGATGTGATACAGCAAAAAAACAAAACGTACAGCTTCGCGGTCGAACAGTTTCATTTCAACAAAAGCATTCTTACAAGCTGTCACGATTCGGTGTGTGACGTCACAAACATATTTTTCGCTTCATTGCCCAACCTTACAGGGAAGAAACACGTTTAGCTGAAGCAAAGCTGTTGTCTCGATGCAGTGTTCGATGACCAGTCATGTTTCATGTTTTTGTAAATGTTACGTGTTGCGCGACCGACTGCTGACATATATGCATGCGTATGCGGTGACCAATGTTACGTGTTAAATAGTTCAACCTGCTTAGCAAAATTTCTGCAAACGCTTTTTTGCCATTCAAGTTAAAATACAACTGTTTTATATTCCGCCTTCTCTTGCATTTACATCTGACGTACCTCTCAAGTTAGCATACGATCCTAAAGCGTTTTGTATAACCTGCTATAAAGCTGTGCGACCGACTGCAATCATAACCCCACTTTCACCCAGCACTAAGACATGTGTAAATGACATTACATTTGTCAATTACCTTAGTCCTGATATATTGGTCTGTTGGAAACAAGAACACTAGTTGTTGTAATGTTTTTACGCTTGTTCAACAAGTTGCAGAATTTGAGCAGTCACACCACACACAGATCTAGCGGGAATGAATAATCATGTTGTATGCGTCTGGAATATAAACCAGACCATTTGATCCTCGACTCAGTGAAGGAGGATCCGGATCATCAGGGTCAACACTTATCCTGAACCGCTGAATTATTGTGATTAAAAACAGCCAACTCTCGGCTCTAGCTAGCTGCTCTCCCATGCACACACGGGCCCCAGCTCCAAATGGCATAACATGCCTAGAGTTTGTGAATTTTCCGTTTTCGTTCAAGTGCCTTTCCGGTGCAAACAACTCTGGTTTTGTCCAATAGGTATCGTCGTTGTGTACATGCCAAAGGTTGGTCATTACCTAAACAAAAAATATAAATGATAATGAAAACCTTGTGAAGAAAAAAATCTGAACAAAACTCGTTGCAATGTAATTTCAGACAAATATTTTTTAAACTTGCCCTAGTTCCCTTTGGTATGAAGTAGCCGCGAACTGTGACGTCCTTATGTACGCAGCGGGGCAGCGACAAGGCCGCAAGTGTCTTAAATCTGAAAACTTCATGTACTACTGCGCAGCAGTATGGCATCTTTTCTCGGTCTGACAAGCTTGGTGTACCGTATCTGCCTAATTATAAAGGTATCAAAGTTTAATTTTACATTCACTCATAAAAGCACACATTAGGACTCTAAAAAACTCACCTATGATATTGTCGATTTCCTCTTGCATTCGCTCCTGAACACCTACATGTAACATTATACACAAAAGTCCCCATCGCAAAGTTGACGCAGCAGTATCGGTCCCAGCAACAAACATATCAATGAAAAAATCTTGTATGTCCTAAAAATAAGACACAAACATAAACGTGTTAAGCAGGATGAATATACGTTTACTTGCGTACGTGCGATTTCGTATGAATTGCTGCCATAAAATAAACTTTTTGACGAATCTACCTAACTCTGCAAACAATATTAAGTCTCGCCTTCTTGTATTATAGTCGAATATTTATAGACCTTCGTAGAAATACCGCTTTGTTTATTTCCCGATCCATTGCAAGTCGACTTTCTGCTTGTGATTGTTTACCTTTAACATGAATTCATTCTCGTCGCATTGAAAACTTTGTAAATAGCCGTCCATAATGTCACGAATATCTTTTGGATCGTAAGTCGATTTATGCTCTTCATAAAGGTCCGTAATCATGTCTGTATGTAAAATTTAAAATGTTATCTTTTTGCTAGTTTCGATGGATGTCTGCTTCATTCTTCAACAAATTTTAGCAGGTTAAAACAAAACAAAACTTAGTATCAAAAATGTGTGAAAGAGATCATATCATAAAAACGCCGCAATTATAAGTTAGCACCAAAGCAAGGGCAAAATTTAAGGTTAAATGCACCAGTTCAAGCTTTTTTTGGAAGGTTCGTTGAAACTAAATTCAGGCACTGAATAGCAAAAACACCGAAAAATCACAGGTGTCGAAAAGATTCAATAAAGATCAAAATTTAGTACCCCGAATGGGTTGAATGCTTTCCATACTCTTTTGAACGTGCCACGAGAAAGGCGGAATGTCGCAAAGGAATGGAACAAACATCATGGCGTTGGTTTTCCAGTTACCGGCGATTTTAAACCTGAATTAAAACAAAAATAAAAACTGTTTTTGTTGGTGATCGTTTTTAATATGTGATACATACAGTGCCACAAGACTTTCAATAAGACTTTGAAACTTTGCATCATCGTAATCGTATCTTCGACCGAATGCTATGTTGCAAAACACATTTGAAACAGCGTTCGTTAAAATGTCCTGCAAACACAAGTAAAAATGTTAAGCTTGGCAAAGCGGAAACATCGCTTTAAAGTCTAAATTTCATTGCAAACTTCCGTTAACTTAATATGACACAATTACCAATGGTTGGTTATTAGACTTAACTTGAATAACCTTGAAAAGGCTTGGCCTTATATAAGCAACAATGCACTTTTGATAACAAAATGCTTTTTCTAATTATATTTCAAAGGATTAAAATTTAAATTGTGCAAAAAACAATTTTACATTCTATCTGAAGTAACATTATATATACGAATTGTTACAAACTTGCAACGCAAAGGGGCGGTTTGATATGGCATTTAAAAGTTTGCATTTGGTTTCGCCTATCTTAAAATAGTGCATAACAATGTCGCCCCTCCGCCAAAGTAGCATTCCAAACAAATATCGTGTATTTCAAACCTGTATTTGAAAAGGCTTTCCTTCTAACTCCTGTAGTTGTTGAGTAAAATGCAACGCTTCTTCGTTTATCTTTTTCTCCATAACTCCTTTACTGCCTCCAAAACTGCGTAGAAAATAATTTTTATGTCGTGAATTTTGCAGACAAAATAGTCATAACTTAAAGGCACGTTTAAATTACGGCATTTTACTACATTCACCTTTATTGTCAACACAAAACATCATTTTTTTTGTGGAGCATAAAATTATCGTTTTCAAAACATCCGTTGGTTGGAACGGTATAATGACATACTACCGACTTTAAATGCGTGTAGCATTATAACATATAAATTAAAAACAAATATACGGCCCACCAGGAAGTAACATACACACTAACTATAGACACCAATGATTTCAATATATTAGTGTTACCTTCTAATCGCTCCTACTCCAAATCTGCGGTGTGATCGCCACTTTTGGCCACCGGGAGTAAAAACGACCCCATTCGAGGTCAGCATGCAGAAAAAACGTACGTACGGTCGTTCATGAAATTCATCACTGTGTTTTACTAGTGTCTGAAGACAAATAATTTGTACACGATAACAGCGGTAGATTGTCAACAAAATTTCCCTGCCTCCAAGACTTTAACTTGTGACGTGCAACGTATACTTCATTTGGGCGATTAGCGCAAATGTTTTACCGCAACAAAAAAACGTTTGGAGTGTTTTACATATATCATGGCCTATAGAAGTTGAATGTAACATTGTAGAAAAACAAAATTACAGACCTGTTAAATAGCAACTTACTTCAATTATGACATCGTAATCGCTAAGAACTATCCAGTCTTGCCATCCCATTGACACAGACAGAATCGGTCCATACTTCTTGCTCCATGCACTAAATTCACGTTCAGGAAAAGCACTTAAGTAAGGGAGAACTCCCAGCAGAGGAAGTCCTTTTGGACCTGGTGGAAATTTGTCTGGTTTCTTGTACCACCAGTACAAACCAAATGCTATCACTGCACAGAGTATATACAAAAGCAACATTTCTGTTCACTTGTTTGTTTGTCTTGTTACTTACAAACTAAATATGCTACGCAAACAATAAAAGTATTTTATTCGACATATGTTGCGCAAAATAGCTTTTCTTTGTGGATTTGGTTTTGGTGGTGATATATTTAATGACGCAATGTTTTGATGCTTTTCCGGCAACTTCTGCAACACCACTGCACACAATTATCAACTATAAACAATTTGTTCTATTTTTCTAGTTTAATTCCATAATCAGTTCAGTTGATTTCATTTCACTTGCTGAAAGAAAACATAGCGACAAAATAGCACTAAAACAATCACAAGTTGGAAATAACTGCGCAACGTAAATAATCATGTATGTTTATCAACTGCCGGTACTTACTAGCCACAACGATCAGTTTTCGATAACGTTTTGCCTGTCGTAGCGCTGAACAAGCATAACTACACAATCCTACACAACACAAATCTGTCAGTACTGTACGAGCAAACACACATTCGTATAGCCTTGTCACTAATATCACAAAGTCTACAAACAAGCCACAATATAGTACATATCAAATTTTAAACTTTTGCCACGCACTTACTACACCAGCAACATAAAGCAGCAATGACCGAACCCTCAGGTTATGTGAAACAGCAGCGAGCGAAACGTGCAGCAAATAGGTCAGCGCTTTTCTCTTTGGCAAATAAAACCGTCGGCACAAGTTGTTACGTCACAAACATGCTTTGCGCTTCACTGCACAAGCCATGACAGGTTGAAAAACCGCTTTGCAGTGGAAGCGGATAGCGCTTGATGACTGACTGCTAATTCGGTGGCCAAATTTAGGTATTTTGTATTTGTTATTTTTGACAGGCGGACAAGTGCCTCATGCTTTCATTTGTCGTAACGTTTAAATAAATCTGTTTACGGTTTGCAATTGTAGTTGTTTATAATAGTTGATGGTCGTTTGCAAAAGCAAAAAAAAAATGTTTACGGTTAAGTAATGTTTTTTTTCTTGCAAAATCAAAGAAAACGATTTACAGAGACTTAAACAGTAATATCTAGCGAGAATGAATAATCATGTTGTATGCGTCTGGAATGTACACCATGCCGTTAGAGCCTCGACTCAGAGAAGGAGGTTTCGGATCATCAGGGTCAACACTTATCCTGAACCGCTGAACTATTGTGATTAAAAACAGCCAATTCTCGGCCCGAGCCAATTGCTCTCCCATGCATACACGGGCCCCAGCTCCAAATGGTATAACATGCCTGGAGTTGGTGAAATTGCCGCTTTTGTCCAGGTGCCTTTCCGGTGCAAACAACTCGGGATTTGTCCAGTAGATGTCGTCGTTGTGTACATTCCATAGATTCATGAAAATCTAATAAACATAACTTGTTGCAGTGTGGTGTTAGGATTATAAAAATACTTTTTTGAAACCTACCCTGGTTCCTTTTGGGATGCGGTAGCCACGAACAGTAACGTCTTTATTGACACAGCGTGGAACAGCTAGACCTGCAAGTGTTCTAAATCTGAAAACTTCATGCACAACTGCACAGCAGTATGGCATCTTTTCACGGTGCGACAAGCTTGGTGTTCCATCTTTTCCTGGTGTATAAAATGGCAAACACCTTTTTCAATTATCAACGTAAACACAGGTAACGTAAAAAAAACAAATAATACGAAAATAGTATTTCATCATCATCTTTAACTTTTTCAATTATCTGATTTTCGTATGCTGAGCATAAGCCTCTCCATCCCAAGTCAATGTAGACTAGCCAAATTGTCAACAATAATTAAAGCCTTTTGGTAGGTTAAAAAAATATAGGTTCCACAAATTTTAACATGCTTGTCCCACGACCAAATTACAACACCCAAGTTTCTGTGTTAACTGACAACATCACCTATGATATTGTCAATCTCCTCTTGCATTCGGTCCTGTACTTCTGGATACATCATTAAACACAAAAATGCCCACCGCAAACCAGATGCAGAAGTTTCGGTTCCAGCCGCAAACATATCGATGAAGAAGTCTTGGACGTCCTTATGAAACAGGAATCAATTTTAAACCAGATGTGCGTACGTTTATGCAAGCGCAGTTTAAGCATTATGTAGCATTGGTAATGTTAACGAAAATGCGCTTTATTAAACACTGAAAGTCATGCAGCAGGCTATGCTTGTCACATGTCAGCAAGTGGGCTTTCTATTCAACGAAATTGTGTACCTTAAATACGAAGTCTTCCTCGTCGCATGGAAAGTATTGTAAATAGCCGTCCATAATGTCACGAATATCTTTTGGATCGTAAGTCTCTTTGTGCTCTTCATATAGTTCCGTAATCATATCTGTATTTTAACCTTTTTTCATTCAGACACTGATAGAATAACACTAAGAAATCGTTTTTTTATTAAATTAAAAGTCTTTACTTCCTATAAACAGCACCTCGTATTGGTTGCACGGTTTTTAAACTCTTCTCAACATGCCACGAAAACGGTGGAAAATCGCACAAAAACGGAACAAATATCACAGCTTTTGTTTTCCAGTCGCTTGAGAGTTTAAATCTGAAAAACGGTCGCAAATCGTTTAAGTGTTATTTTTTTCACGAATGCTATATCACTTACTGTGCTATAAGACATGAAATGAGGTGTTGAAACTTGGCATCATCATAATCGTATCTTCTGCCGAACGCAATGTTGCAGATAACATTCGACACTGCGTTTGTAAGAAGGCTCTGTCATTAAACACAAGTATTTATATGTCATACAAGAAGCATCTTGTTCTTTAATTCGTTCCTTTAATAAACTTTTTCCTAGTAAACGAAACCTACAAACTGAACCTACCTTTTTATTTAAATTTATGTTTGTGCCCATACTTTGAGTTGATCGGACCTAATAAAATAGATCTGCCATATTTTTGCAATCAAACAGAGGACATTATTTAGAGCCCTACAATAAAACTATGGAGTAGATTATTTGGGTTTTCAAACAACTGTCCAACACATGCAATCGAGTGCAACCTTTAGTTTCCCGTTTAGAATACTAACCTGAATTTGAAAAGGCTTTCCTTCTAACTCCTGTAGTTGTTGAATAAAATGCCACACTTCTTCATTTATCTTCTTTTCCATAACTCCTTTACTGCCTCCAAAGCTGAACAGGAAAAAAAATGCAACATTCAATTTACTTATATATGTTACAGAGAGGCCTGTAATCAGCCGTTACTCTTATTTCAAATGTAATGTTTGATTTTTTTGCATTTTAAATCGATTGTTTTGTAGCCGTATAAACGACGTGTTTGCACAAAAAATGTTCGATTCTTTCCGAAACCATTATTCTATACAAAACATCGCGACAGGCATACGATTATTTGGACATGGATTCTTAAACATTTAAGCTCTTCCAGTTTGTGTTCTTCATATTCTTATTTGAAGACTTCTCCAGTAAAATTTTTTGTTCCACACAATTAAAAGCGATTATGGGATATTGGTAAGGAACGATACAATGGATACAGATACCTTTGTGTTATCTTAAGCAGCCCACTTTAGGGTAGGCCCCCCGTTTGAGAACCCTGGATTTGACTATACCACAGGTGGCAAAACTGCGGCTCACGAGCCGCATGCGGCTCTTTGAGCCTATGATTGCGTCTCTTTTATGTTGTTTATGAATTTTTACATGTTGCCGTGTTGTTTAACCTGATTATAAAACAATGTATAGTGTCACGCATTGACAATGGACTGACTGAATGTAATAACCAATGTGCATTTCAAAAACCGAAAAGATTTTTATTGTAGAAGCGTGCTAGTTTGTGCTTTGTGGTCACATATATTTTCAGATTGAAGCTTTAAGTCAGGGCTGACATAAAAAGCATATCTTTTACATTTATATTCCGGCTTATAGTAACTATAACTGCAAATTTAGCCAAGAAAATGTCGCTGAGAAATAACTGCAAAAAAAGAAATATAAACAGGAAAATGTAACCTCTAAAACAGAATGGGAGGAGAAGTCTGCATTTATTGATAATGAAGGTAAACCTGTGTGTCTTACTCGTCAAGCTTCGCTTAATCATTACAAAACCAGTAACTTGAAACGTCATTACGAAACGAGACACAAAAACTTTGCCACCATATCAGTCTAATTTCAAACAGCCAGGTAGAGACTCACAGTATCACCAGCAAACCGTTTTTGATTTTTTGTGTTGCGACCCTTTTGAAACTAAGTTTTGTAATATGCGGTTTGAGCACGAAGCAGGTCTGGCCACACCTGGACTATACTATACAAACTTACAAATGCGTACAACATAATGTTAAACATATAACGTAATACCATATACAAATCAAACAAATATACCACTTTACCGCCACAATGTGTATCCCAGTAACTTAGTTTTGTACCTGCGTATCGCCCCAATCCCAAATTTTCGATGTGAACGCCATTTTTGGCCGCCAAGGTTAAAAATGATCCCATCCGCTGTTAACATGCTTAGATACCGGACGTACGGTCGTTCATGAAACTCTTCACTCTGTTTTACCAGCGTCTAAAACAGGGGTGGGGAACCTACTTAGTACTGCGGGCCGCATGAATGGCACAACATTTTCGGGCGGGCCAAATATTTTTTACTTTCAAATTCCGTGTAATAATACCCTAAGCATACAAGTGATTTTATATTTCATCGCTCCAGATTTGATTTTTTTCTTTGCTGCTACATGTTTGCAACAAACAAGGCTTACAGGTTCATCACTTAATTCGACTAAAATCTGTCCATTCTTTCTGGAACACCCTAGCTCCATTTAAAACTAACACCGCATGGCAAATGATTTGTTACTGGAAGAAGAGACAATCGAGTGACTGTTACGTCACAAATGCAGCAAGTGGTTGAATGTGTGGCAATTTTAATAAGTTTGGCGTCAAATATAGAAATGTCGAAGTCTTTTCAAGTAAATGTTTGTACATAAACATTTTATTATTGTTTTTTTATGCTACGTTTTATGCTGTACTTTAACAAAATTGTGACGCGGGCTACTTTCAAAATGCAAGCGGGCCGCATGCGGCCCGCGGGCCGCAGGTTCCCCACCCCTGGTCTAAAAGATAACCAATCAAAGCGATTTACTAGCAGTTGCAGTTTCAAGTCTAAACATGTATTATAAATACTAGAAACACCAAGCATGCTCGATTATGCATACATGCACAAAGTATTCAATGAAAAAAAGAAAACATAATAAATTCTCTCTTTTGGTGTAAGGCCATTACAAATTTAATTCATAAGTCACAGAAAATCTCAAGTCTGTTAAATAGCAACTTACTTCAATTATGACATCGTAATCATTAAGAACTACCCAGTCTTGCCATCCCAACGACACAGACAGAATCGGCCCATACTTCTTGCTCCATGCACCAAATTCATGTTCCGGAAAAGCACTTAGGTAAGGAAGAACTCCCAATAGGGGGAGACCTTTTGGACCTGGTGGATATTCATCTGGTTTCTTGTACCACCAGTAGGCTGCCAAAAAGACGACAATGACTATATATAAGAGCAACATATCTGTGATACAAAACATTCTGGTAACTGTTTGACTGACTGCAAGGACCTTTAATTAGCGTTAAAACATATTTGCTGTCTTTCATACAGGATAAGTTGTATGCGAGAAAATAATTTTTGACACTTAACACATTTCAGGTTTAAAATTCTACAAAAACACACATCACATGTATGTCGTTTAACTAAGTAAGTAAACCTAATGGCACTAACATGTAAGCAATTTTAAGCAAACTTAACAATTACATGTAAACAAATTTATGATCCAGTGCATGATATTACAAAGCCTGTTAGTCACTTTTTGCCTAAAGCAAACAGGAAACGCTTACAGCTGTTTGCAGATGAGTCAATGCTGCATTCGCTGACGAAGGAGTTTTATGTATCAATTAGGAATTCAGAAATGATCTTAGGTAAATATGCTGCATAAAGTCTGTAAGAATCTAAACAGCCTTGTCCTGTTTTGAATGAAAAGCTGTAGATCTTGCGGCTATGCTGGAATGACACAGACCGGGATCGTATCCATAAACGTAGATTTCAAAAACATTTCGTATAATATTTATTCTGTGATCCGACAAAAACGTCGACGAAACATATAGAGTAAATTGTAGTGGTTGTACCATATATACACTTGTTTTAAGCTAACAAATCAAATACACATATTCAGCGGGAATGAATAATCATGTGGTATGCTTCTGGAATGTAAACCAGACTGTTTGAGCCTCGATTCAGAGAAGGGGGATTTGGATCATCAGGGTCAACACTTATCCTGAACCGCTGAATTATTGTGATTAAAAAGAGCCAATTCTCAGCCCTGGCCAGCTGCTCTCCCATACATACACGGGCCCCGGCTCCAAATGGCATAACATGCCTGGAATTTATAAAAATGCCGTTTTCGTCCAAGTGCCTTTCGGGTACAAATAACTCTGGATTTGTCCAGTAGGTGTCGTCGTTGTGCACTTGCCAAACATTGGTGAAAATCTAATAAACGAAACTTGATGCAATGTTGTTTGAATAAATATTTTTCATAACTTGCCTGTGTTCCTTTAGGGATGCGGTAGCCACGAACAGTAACATCTGTATTTACGCAGCGCGGAGCAGGTAGGCCTAAAAGTGTTCTAAATCGGAAAACTTCATGCACAACTGCGCAGCAGTATGGCATCTTTTCACGGTGCGACAAGCTTGGTGTTCCATCTTTTCCTGGGGTATGAAACGGCCAACCTTTGCGTTATCAACTTAAACATACGTAACCAGAAACACAACGGTATGACTTAACCTTTGCAGTTGTCCGATTTTCAAACTCTAAGCATATAAACCTGTGCGTGTTTAGTTTGCGCAGATTACCAATCATTCAATCATTTATTTGTAACGCTCTGATTAGCATAGTTGCCAAAACAACTTCTGGTACCACGAAAGAGAAAATTGTAGTTACCACAACTTTTAACGTGAAACGGAAATTCGCATTTTTTTGCATCAGCTCACAAAATCACCTATGATATTGTCAATCTCCTCTTGCATTCGATCCTGCACATCTGGATAAAGCATTAAACACAAAAATGCCCATCGCAAACCGGATGAAGTAGTTTCGGTTCCAGCAACAAACATATCGATAAAGAAGTCTTGGACGTCCTTAAAACAGGAACCACTTTTAAATCAGATATAAGTACGATTGTGCAAACATGCTTTAATTATCATTTTGTTGTGCGTCTTGGGGCTAAACACTTTTTTTTTCGCTTGGAAATCATAGCGACACAACAATCGCCAAGCCGAAAATAGCTGCGCTATATTAAGACGTTTTGGAACGCAAAACAGTGGACAGTACTAGTGATGCACCGAACCCGCCTAAAAAGGTTCGGGCCGAAACCGAATATTCGGCCACGAGGCCGAAAAATTTTGGCCAAATCAGGCCGAACCTAAATCTGCATGTCTTATGGGTGTTTTTAACCTAACCTTGTGTTGTTGGTGCAAGTGAACTCAATTATGACAAACCAAAATCACTTTCACAATGCGAAAGCTTCACTAAACTTGTAATATTTCGCAGACAATGTGGCAAGTATTTTGTAGATATAACAAATAGTTAATTTATGATGTTTCGTATTGGCGAAAATGAAAGTTTGGGTGTGAATTCCATGCAATCAAAAAGTTCGGTTTCGGCCAAATTTTCAAAAAAGTTCGCGCCGAAACCGAAACATCGAAAAACAGCGTATTCGGCCGAAATGTTTCGGCCAACCGAAACTTCGGTGCATCACTAGACAGTACAATTAATTGGTGGATGATGCTGGCTGAACGCGCTGCAGCTCCACCGTAAATGGTCAGATGCATGGTGGGCAAAACCACATGAGTTTTGATAAACACTGTCATATAGGCAATGTGAGCAAGTCGGCTCTCTGTTCAACGGAATTGTATACCTTAAAAACGAAGTCTTCCTTGTCACAAGGAAAGTTTTGTAAATAGCCGTCCATCATATCACGAATGTCTTTTGGATCGTAAGTCGCTTTGTGCTCTTCATACAAGTCCGTAATCATGTCTGTATTTAAATCAAACAAAGAGTGTTACTTGTTTAGCATCAGAGATTATAATTTTTTTAGGTGTCACTGAATTATTAAAGCACCTCGTATTGGTTGAATGCTGTCAATAGTCTTTTGAACTTGCCTCGAGAAAGGGGGGATGTCGCACAAAAATGGAACAAAAAATGCCGCCCTTGCTTTCCAGTCGCTTGTGATTTCAAATCTGAAAGGACACAAATCGTTTGGGTGTTTCATTTCACAAATGTTATATCACTTACATTGATATAAGACTTGCAATGAGGTTTTGAAACTTGGTATCATCATAATCGTATCTTCTGCCGAACGCAATGTTGCAGATCACATTCGCCACTGCGTTGGTAAGAAGGCTCTGTCATAAAACAAAAGTATTTGAACATCACCACAGCAGTGTGCATTTAATTCGCTTATTTGATATTGTCGTGTAAACTTTTTCATTGTACATTTTTTGCACAGATTATTCTGTTTGCCGAACGGAAATTATAAATCGGACTTAAATGAAAAAAAAAAATGTGTAAAAACTTGAAACAACACTCACTGTTGTATTATATATAACATGGTTGTATAGTAGGAGATAATTACATCAAATAAAACAGGATCGGCATGTTTTTGCAAGCAAATAAGAGGACATTGTCACTCGTGCCTACAATTGCAGGTATGACAATTTGAAAAGTACATCCAATTCGTTCTAACACTTTCTGATTTGGATTGCGAACCTGTATTTGAAACGGCTTTCCTTCAAACTCCTGTAGATGTTGATTTAGGCTCAATATTTCTTCATTTATTTTCTTCTCCATAACTCCCTTACTGCCTCCAAAGCTAAACAGAAAATCATTTACAAATTATTCAACCTACTTAAAATACAAGTTACAAAAACGCCTGTCACGAGCCTTAACGATTTTTCACATTAAAAATTTACCATCACGTCTTGTACCCCAGTAACTTAGTTTTGTACCTGCGAATCGCCCCTATTCCAAATTTTCGGTGTGCATGCCATTTGGGGCCACCAGGGATGAAAATGACGCCATTTGATGTAAAGATGCTACAAAACCGGACGTACGGACGTTCATGAAATTCCTCACTCTGTTTTACCAGCGTCTTAAAATGAAGTCAAGCAAATGTTTTTCTATTAGCAGCTGCGGTTATACGTCAGCAAATTTTTATACTTGAACATTCAGGTCATTTTTAAAACAAATTTTAAAATCTACTAACAGTGGTTCTTAACCAGAGGGGCACGCCTCCCCAGAATCCTGTCGTTGGTTTGAATCCTACCGCAGGCTGGATTTTTCAGCATTGCCACATGGAAATGCTTGCGAGACCAGCTGATTCGGTACACGCCCCCTATTAAGCCAGGCGTACTATGATTTAGAAGTGGTAAAAAGGAACGGAAAATTATGATGCAATACCTTTAAATAATGACTCGAAATTTGAGAGGACTGTCTCAACTGCCAACAGAATCAGTCAGTAAATTAGAAAGTAGGAATATATATTTCGCCTAATAATGGCATCATCAGTTCCTGAAAAACGCAATAGATCAACACCAAAATATCAAGAATGTAAAACAAACACAATGAACATTGTGTTTGTTTTACATTCTTGATATTTTGGTGTTGATCTATTGCGTTTTTCAGGAACTGATGATGCCATTATTAGGCGAAATATATATTCCTACTTTCTAATTTACTGACTGATTCTGTTGGCAGTTGAGACAGTCCTCTCAAATTTCGAGTCTTTTAACAATTTGCACAGTTATCGTCGGTATGCATGGCGGCTGTTGGAGGTTTAGATATTGCCCACCCACGACAATTTCTTTAAATAATGACATACAGACAAAGTTTTCAGTTACAAAATAGGCTAGTAAGACTACTCGTATTTCCATCGGTGCAATTTTTCAAAACCTTAGGTACATCCTCAACAATGAAAAACAGCTTTTTTTCCTGTTTCGGAGGGGGCGTGAAGTGTCGGACAAACCGCTGCAACTATCAACGCCAAGCATGTGAGGCGTATACAATGTAGAAAAGTAAACAAAAAAATTCTCCATTTTGGTATACGTTTCTGTGATGACTGATGACTGATGACCAATAGAAAAATAAAGTAGCAGACAAACGAAATCGCTGGTCTGTTACAAAGCAACTTACTTCCATAACGACATCGTAATCATTAAGAATAACCCAGTTTTGCCATCCCAATGGTACAGACAGGATCGCTCCATACTTCTTGCTCCATGCACCAAATTCATGATGGGGTAAATCACTTAGGTAAGGGAGAACTCCCAATAGAGGAAGTCCTTTTGGACCTGGTGGAAATTTGTCTGGTTTCTTGTACCACCAGTAGGCTAGCAGAAGAACGACAATAGCTATATATAAGAACAACATTTCTGCGATAGATAACAATGTGTTATAAGTATCCTAACTTTTACCTAAGTGTCAAAGTAAATATGAACAGAAAATTTTTACACTTAAAAAACGTCTACAATAAACACTTTAAAACGTCTACAATAACAAGCATCCCTTGTATTTATAGTCTAGTAAATTTAACAAGACCTGCAGATGAGCATTTATTATGTAGTGCGTGACGTAAAAAATCATGCTTTTCTTCAGTTTGCCTAAAGCAAACAGGAAACACTTTAAGCTGCGAGAAGATGACTGTTGCGTAATGCAACATGGTGCCATTTGCTAACCATGATGTTGAAATAACACAGACAATCAATCATTTCCGTCATGCCACAAATAACAGGCGATCTGCAGAAGGATGTGATATTGCTCGGTTTGCTCAGATGGGACAGGAAACGTTTAGGCTTGCGTTGTTAAAAGAAACAAACCATGCATTTCAAAAACGAATAACTGACGCATTCTTTATCGCAACTATCGTAACTTTATTCGCGTGTATTCTCTTTTTATTATGTAAAGTTAGAAGCGCATTACGCAAACTGGCAACCGGATATAAAGGCCGCGCCCAGTTGCGTCAGTATATATAGGCCTCGCCCAACAGCGTCGAGTTTATGTCTTATGATTATGTTTTTGAGTTTGTAAATCTTTGTTATTGTATAATCTTACATTGCATCCAATAAAATCAAGAGGTGGTGTGGTAAAGGTTGTAAGTATTTAGGGGCACTGCCCTGCTAAATAGTTTAACTCTAATTTAAACTACAGAATAGTGCACAGAGATCGTAAGCGTTAGAGTGAATTCACCCCTGATTGAATATAAAATTAGATTTTAGTTTGTGACGACAGTTTAGGACTTGAGACAGATAATTCAGTCTCAATAGGCTAACTGAAGCGTTAACATTGGTGCCCCGAGTGAGGATCTCTGTGCTATTTGCATAACGGTTAATATTGGTGCCTGTGAGTGAAGATCTTTGTGCTATTTCATAATAAAAAGAGAATACACGCGAATAAAGTTACGATAGTTGCGATAAAGAATGCGTCAGTTATTCGTTTTTGAAATGCATGGTTTGTTTCTTTTAACAACGCAAGCCTAAACGTTTCCTGTCCCATCTGAGCAAACCGAGCAATATCACATCCTTCTGCAGATCGCCTGTTATTTGTGGCATGACGGAAATGATTGATTGTCTGTGTTATTTCAACATCATGGTTAGCAAATGGCACCATGTTGCATTACGCAACAATGACGAAGAACATTTTGTACCAATAAAGTAACCGGAAATAATCGTACATATGCAGCACGAAGTTTGTAAAATCATGAACAGTTTTTTTCTGTTTTGCAAAATAAGCTGCACCTTTGATTGCTGAGCTGTTTTGCCTCAGACAATGGGATCATTTCGTTTTACAGGTATCTTCAAGCAAAAAAAAAAATATCAGGTTCGGTTTGGGAAACCGTGATGTACGCCTTCTGTTATAAGTGGTAAGTTCTTGGTTTGTATGTTCAAGTTATTTTTACTAACTGTGTTGAAACAAAATAGACTAAAATATATTTTTATGTGTGTCAACAGTTGCAGAATCAGAACTTTTACCTTTCAGCAAGTCGGCTAAACCTGTTATTTTCCCCATCACATGTATCAGCTTTAGAAGTCTGAACTTACTTGCAGTCATTCTGTTTACAGGTGTTTTATCACACACTGAGCAAGAGCTGAGGATTGGAATGAGGACGTGCACTACGGGCTTTACTGGAAACATTGATTAAAGGCGAAATGTTCTTTTTAATACAAAGTGTACGATTTAAACATGTTGTGTCATTTTTGGCATGTGTCGAGGTATAGAAGTATGTAATTTTCTCGTGTTTAGGCTTGGGACATGTAAGGATTATCTTAATTTTATCATATTTAAGATTGGAACACCCAAGTGCTATCGTACTTGTGCAGTGCATAATGCACGTGTGGGCCATCAAACGACCGATGCCAAATTTCAGGGGTATAAACAACTGGCTGTCCCAATTTTATCCATGGACTTTAACAACTGCCCATGTATGACTGTCAGAGCCTTTGTTTTCCAGTCGCATGAGATTAAAAAAAACGTTTGAGTGTTAATTGTTGTTGTTTTCCACAAATGACATATCACTTACTGTGTTATAATTATAATACATAAAATGAGGTTTTGCAACTTGGCATCATCATAATCATATCTTCTGCCGAACGCTATGTTGCATATCACATTGGACACAGCATATTTAGGATTCAGTGCGTGATATTACGGAGCCTGTTAGCCTAGGGTTGCCATATTTTGTGATACACAATCCCTGACAAAATTTATCTCGGTTGCGTGAACCTAGTTTTTCTCAAACTTAAGGTCTAAATGTGTTAACGTAAGTCTAAATGTGTATTTCAAAAAAAAAAACGGAAGTTATTGCAGGATTTTAGCTAGTTATGCTCTGATATAACGGCAAGACAAAAACATTACAATTGTGCGCGAACAACTGCATTTTTGTTGGTGATTATGCAATGAAGCCTATTGTTTAGCAATTGATAAGGTCGATTCTCACTTTCACTTTGATTTCAATTATCCACTTGAACAAACTGACTACAAATAAGAATATAGAATTACTTCCACCTTTTCGAGGTCCCCGCAAAATGCCCTAGAGGACCGCGGATCCCAGTTTGAGAACCGCTCCGTTAACCATTTTTGCGATCCAAACACTTCTATTCCGGAATAAGTTTAGAATATTCGGAATTCACACGGACGGCGACACGTGAAAACTTTACATACGATACTCTGATCAATTAACTTTGTGCGTAGGCTTCAGTTTAGTTAAGTTTTTTTTTCACCAAAAAAATAAACAATGCGAGTCACAAGAATCTTTTTAAATTTGAAATAAAATGCCACTGTAAAAATGTTTTTATGTCTCACGCATTGGACTTTTAGTTGTTGGTTAGTTTCCTGCATATTAGGTAAACAGTTAAAGCAAATCAAATTTCCCACGTTCTCATGTAGCATCAAATGCTGTGTTTTCTTGAGATGTTGATTTTTATTTGTGTATGTAACGCATATTGTTAAACAACTATAACAAACAGGTATTGTTACGCACACACACACACAACAAAACCAAACAGCAACATGTACGTTATAACCTGTGCGCCGCCATGAAGTTTACCTACGTTTCATGGTATAGACGCGGTTGTAGTTAACTACTAGAAATTTTTTCATAGTATGTGTCTTTTTTCTTAAATTCCTGACTTTTACGTACATTTTGAAATTTCCCCCTGACGCAGATTTAAACACTAAATTCCCTGACATGTCGAGTTGAGTTGAGTTTATTTCGCTTGGTGAAAGACAACATAGCAACACAATTGCACTAAAACAATCACCAAGCCGGAAATAGCTGCGCAACGTTAAGACGTTATGAAGCGCAAAAAAGTGTCGGGCACAATTGGTGGATAGTAGTTGAACGCGCTGCAGCTACACCGTATTATAAGGCGTTATGTGTCGGGTGCTCACAAGAAAGTGAGTGTGGCGCAGAGAGAGTATAACACGACTGGGGGGGAACGATGGTGGGACCAGTCGCGGGGGCCCTAGAATCTAACCACCCGTGTTAGGGAAAGAGGGGGGGGGGGGTTCGACAGGAAAAGAAACCACCGAAAGAAACCCTGCCGGATAGTTTCAAGCGCCGGAAGGAAGAACACACAACAAATCCCTAGTCGCCATTAATAGTTAACTTTGGACTCACTTGCAGTTAAAATTATTGATGAGTATTTTGGCAGTTGATTTAGTCGTTTAAAATAAATATGGATATTAGTTTAGACACGTCCAAAGATTAAAGTAAAAAATAATAATAACAGTAATAATAAAGCATAAACAATTAACACAAAAGGAAAAAAACACACACACAAAAAAGAACAAACAGCAATGAAATATTGCAATGAATAATTCAAATCTGAATAGCTCGTTGTCAGCTCAGCCGTTTTCTATGATGACAGAAGGATGGTTAATCTATGATAGTCCTGCAACAACAAACAAACAGCAGCAGTTAACTGGTTCCAGGACAAAAGCAATGCAATAATTAGCAACACATGTACAAGACTACACCACTCCAAGTAGAAAATGTTTTTGTGAAAACAAATTGTGTTCATAAAAAAATAACATTTAGAAGTTTGTGCCAGTATAAATAAGAACACTGCAAGCGTGTGGGTGAGAGTAGTTTAACTTAGTCAGAACTGTACAAAAGGTGGCAATCGTGAAAAAGACTTATGTTGCAGCGTAGGACCATACCCGAGCCAGCAAGTGGTGCAAAAGTACAACAATATAACGTGCAATTAATGCGGTTTGCCACAAATCGGGATCGTATATATTTATTCTATGATCCGACAAAAAATCCAGGTAGAATACACAGTAAACTGCAGTCGTGGTAACATATCTATATATACTTGTTTGAAGCTCACAAATCAAACACACACATATTCAGCGGGTATGAATGATCATGTTGTATGCTTCTGGAATGTAAACTATGCTGTTTGATCCTCGATTTAGAGAAAGAGGATCCGGATCATCAGGGTCAACATTTATCCTGAATCTCTGAATTATTGAGATCAAAAATAGCCACTTCTCAGCCCTAGCCAGCTGCTCTCCCATGCATTTACGGGCCCCGGCACCAAATGGTATGACATGCTTTGAGTTGGTGAATTTTCCATTTTCGTCCAAGTGCCTTTCCGGTGCAAATAACTCGGGATTTGACCAGTAGGTGTCGTCGTTGTGTACTTGCCAAACATTGGTGAAAATCTAACAAACAAAACTCGTTGCAGTGTTGTTTGTATAAATATTTTTACAACTTGCCTGTGTTCCTTTTGGGATGCGGTAGCCACGAACAGTAACGTCTTTATTAACACAGCGTGGAGATGGTAGACCTGTAAGTGTTCTAAATCTGAAAACTTCATGCACAACTGCGCAGCAGTATGGCATCTTTTCACGGTGTGACAAGCTTGGTGTTCCATCTTTTCCTAATGCATAAAAGGGCAAAGCTTTTTGTTATCAACTAAAACATATAAAACAAGAAACACAAATGGTAAGTTTATGACCAATATATTTCAACAGCAAAATTAACCTTTGCAGTTGTCCGATTTTCAAACTCTAAGCATAAACCAATACGTTTTTAGTTTGCACAGATTATAATTTGATTATTATTATCAATCAATCAGTCATTCATTTGTCACGCTTTGATTAGCATAGTTGCCAACAACACAGTCTTCTGGTACCACGAAATAGAAATTTGTATTGTAACTTTTAATGTGCTATGTCTAACCATTAAATTACAATTCGCAATTTTCTGCATTAGCTCACAAGATCACCTATGATATTGTCAATCTCCTCTTGCATTCGATCCTGCACATCTGGATAAAGCATTAAACACAAAAATGCCCATCGCAAACTGGATGAAGTAGTTTCGGTTCCAGCAACAAACATATCGATAAAGAAGTCTTGGACGTCCTTAAAACAGGAATCAGTTTTAAGCCGATGTAAGTACGATTGTGCAAACATCCTTTGAGTATGATTTCGTTGTGCGTTTTGGGGAAAAAGTTTTTTTCTTTTTTTTTTGAAACAACCACTAAGCCAAAAATAGCAAACATTAAAACGTTATAGAGCGCAAAACATTGGATAGTACAATTGATTGATGATGCTGGCTGAACGCGCTGCAGCTCCACCGTAAATGGTCAGATGCATGGTGGGCAAAACCACATGAGTTTTGATAAACACTGTCATATAGGCAATGTGAGCAAGTCGGCTCTCTGTTCAATGGATTGATGTACCTTAAAAACGAAGTCTTCCTTGTCACAAGGAAAGCTTTGTAAATAGCCGTCCATCATATCACGAATGTCTTTTGGATCGTAAGTCGCTTTGTGCTCTTCATACAAGTCCGTAATCATGTCTGTACTTAAAGCAAACGAAAAGATTAACTTGTATAAATGCAGACAATATGGAAATATTTAAGAAGGACATAAATTCGTAACTGAAGGGGTCAGCCATGAAGGCTAGGTTATTTGGCTTACACCAGGGGTCGGCATCCCCTGGCACGCTTGCCAAGGTTGGAACGCGAGGTGGTTTCTCATGGCACGCCAACCGATTTGCGTGTTTATATTAAAGTAACAATTTAACCTAGTAAACTGCTTGTTTTCAGTTTTTATCCATTGTCTTAAAATTTAACCTTGCATGCACAAAACGCTTTGCTTTCTCTTTATTATTGATATCTGCTGGCACGAACTATTATTTGGAGAAACGTTGACACGCGAGGTCATTAACACATGGAAATAACAAGTAAACTGGCACGCTTCGTCTAAAAGGTTGCCGACCCTTGGCCTAATATACCTTGCCATACTGTGGTAAATTGGTGACTGGGTGATTCAGTATGGCGCCTTCAATGGACCTGGTGTACTGTGATTTACAACATGGAAATGCGTTTTTTAGGTGTCACTGAATTATCAAAGCACCGCGTATTGGTTGAATGCTGTCCAGGCTCCTTTGAACATGCCACGAGAAAGGGGGTATGTCGCACAAAAATGGAACAAAAAATACGGCCCTTGTTTTCCAGTCGCTTGTGATTTCAAATCTGAAATGACGGAACTCGTTTGGGCGTTTTTACACATATCAAATGATATATCACTTACATTGATATAAGACTTGCAATGAGGTTTTGAAACTTGGTATCATCATAATCGTATCTTCTGCCGAACGCAATGTTGCAGATCACATTCGACACTGCGTTGGTAAGAAGGCTCTGTCATAAAACAAAAGTATTTGAACATCATCACAGCAGTGTGCATTTAATTCGCTTATTTGATATTGTCGTGTCAACTTTTTTGTTGTACATTTTTTGCACCAAATATTCGGTTGGTCAAACGGAAATTATAAATCGAACATAAATGGAAATCATAAAATGTGTAAAAACTTGAAACCATATTTACAGTTATATTGTACATAAAATGGTTGTATTGTTGGAGCTGATTAGACCAAACAAAACATGCCTAGCATGTTTTTGCAACAAATAGGAGAACATTGTCAGGAAGCCTACAATAAAACAATTGAGTAAAGATTTTGTAAGCTTATTTCAAACAAAGGAATGTCCAGCATTTGCAATTAAGTGTATAAAGCTTTTTGTAAAACAGAACTCCTCTTGGATCACAGAAATAGTTACAGTTATTCACAACACAACCTCAGCATAATCTTATTCAAATAGAATAAAGTCCCATAAAACATGTACAGTACGTACCAAACAGGGTAACGAAGAAGTTAAATTAAAAATCGGTCAAACAGCTCAATTACTGAATACTAGAACAAGGTCAAGGCCTGATCTACAACACCTTGTCAAACTGCCACATGGGATAATCACTCATGGTTAATTAAATTCACACTTACATAAAATAAAACCACTCGTGCATACAATTAAAGGTATGACAACTTGAACAGTACACTCAATTTGTTCCAACACATTCCACCTACGAACCTGTATTTGAAACGGCTTTCCTTCAAACTCCTGTAGATGTTGATTTAGGCTTAATACTTCTTCATTTATTTTCTTCTCCATAACTCCCTTACTGCCTCCAAAGCTGAGCAGAAAAACATTCACAAATTATTCAACCTACCTAAAATATATGTTGCACAAACGCCTGTCACCCTTTTTTCATATTCAGTATTCTACAAAACGATAGTCAAAATGCCTGCAACAGAAATTGAGTTTTTTGTGTATTTTTATTAGGTTGTTTTGTAGCCGTAAATCCTAGGTTTGCGTCAAAAATATACCAATTTATCACCACGTCTTGTACCCCAGCAACTTAGTTTTGTACCTGCGTATCGCCCCAATTCCAAATTTTCGGTGTGCATGCCATTTGGGGCCACCAGGGTTAAAAATGACGCCATTTGATGTAAACATACTATAAAACCGGACGTACGACCGTTCATGAAATTCCTCACTCTGTTTTACCAGGGTCTGAAAAGGAAAGCATGCAAATGCTTTTTACCTAGCATCTTCGGTTTAAAGTCAGCTAATTTCTAAACTTGTACATTCAGGTCAATTTTAAAACAAAGTTTAACATGTATTAAACAATTACCACTAACGCCATGCATGCGAGACGCATGCAATGTAGAAAAGTAAACAAATAAATTCGCTATTTTGGTATACGTTTCTGTGATGAGTAGTGATGAGTGACCAATAGAAAGATAAAGTAGCGGAAAAACGAAATCTCGTTTTTAACAAAGCAACTTACTTCAATTACAACATCGTAATCATTAAGAATAACGCAGTTTTGCCATCCCAATGGTGCAGAAAGAATTGATCCATACTTCTTGCTCCATGCACCAAATTCATGTTCAGGCAAATCACTCAGGTAAGGGAGAACTCCCAATAGGGGAAGTCCCTTTGGACCTGGTGGAAATTTGTCCGGTTTCTTGTACCACCAGTAGACTAGCAGAAGGACGAGAATAGCTATGTATAAGAGCAACATTTCTGCGATAGAAAACACTGAGTTGTAAGTATCTTTGCCTTTAATTAAGTGTCAAGGCAAATATGAACAGTAACAGTAAACACTTAACACATCTCAGTTTTGAAATTCTACAAAAACACACATCACACCAATGTGTTCTAACTAAGAAGTAAGTAAACCTAATGCCACTTGCATGTAACCAATGTAGCAACACTAGCATGTTAGCAGATTTATGATCCAGTGAGTGGTATTACAAGACTGTTATCCGCTTTATTGCCTACAGCAATGAGGAAACGCCTCCTGCTGTATGCAGATGAGGCAATGCTGCGTTCGATGACAAGCAACATTTCGTATCAATGAGGTAACGAAAAATGGTTTTAGGTAAATATGCTGCATGAAGCATGTACGATCCTTAAAGTCTTGTCCTGTTTTTCCTAATAAACTGCAACTGTATGGGCTATGCTGGATTGCTACAGACTGGGATCGTATCCATGAACGTAGATTTGAAAAACGTTTCGTTGAATATATATTCTGTGATCCGACAAGAAGTCCAGGTACATACAAATACATGCACTTGTTTGAAGCTCACAAATCAAACACACACATTTTTAGCGGGAATGAATAATCATGTTGTATGCGTCTGGAATATAAACCAGACCGTTTGATCCGTTACTCAGAGAAGGAGGGTCCGGATCATCAGGGTCAACACTTATCCTGAAGCGCTGAATTATTGCGATTAAAAACAGCCAAATCTCGGCCCGAGCCAGCTGTTCTCCCATGCATACACGGGCCCCAGCGCCAAATGGCATAACATGCCTGGAATTGGTGAAGTTGCCATTTTTGTCTAGATGCCTTTCCGGTACAAACAAATCTGGGTTTGTCCAATAGGTGTCGTCGTTGTGCACTTGCCAAAGGTTGGTCATAATCTAAACATAAAATAAAAATATTAACGATACCCCGTGAACAAATAAGCGGTTACAATGTTTTTTTTTCTTCAGACAGTAGAGTTGTTTAAACTTGCCCTTGTTCCTTGTGGTATAATGTAGCCACGAACAGTAACGTCCTTACAAACACAGCGGGGCAGCGACAGGGGCGCAAGTGTCTTAAATCTGTAAACTTCGTGCAGCACTGCACAGCAGTATGGCATCTTTTCACGCTGCGACAAGCTTGGTGTTCCATATTTGCCTAATAAAAAGATAGTAACGTTTAAACAATGTCAAATATCTCAAAATTAAATAAAGGAAACTTACCTATGATATTGTCAATCTCCTCCTGCATTCGCTCTTGCACATCTGGGTGTAGCATTACACACAAAACTGCCCATCGTAACGTACATGCAGAAGTGTCAGTTCCAGAAATAAACATGTCCATGAAGAAGTCTTGAATGTCCTAAATATAAGATCACATGTGAAAAACATAAAAACGTGACTGAATACGTTTACTTATGTATGTACGGTTTCTTGGAAACAAATTTACCTAGCGCTGCAAACAATATTATTAAATGTTTACAGTGCTTATCTTGTATTATGGCGAAAGATCCGCCTTACGTGCAAGTCGACTGCTTGAAGGAATTGATTACCTTTAACATGAATTCTTTCTCGTCGCTTTGAAAGCTTTGTAAATAGCCGTCCATAATGTCACGAATGTCTTTTGCGTCGTAAGTCAAATTGTGCTCTTCGTATAGTTCCGTAATCATGTCTGTAATTGAAATGTTAACTTTTTGTTGATTTTCACTCCTGTTTTCTGTAACAATCGAAAAAATATTAGCAGGTCAAAACGAAACTACAGCAGTAGCAAAAAAATATTTTTTTTCCTAACTGATCATAGCCCACAAACGCAGCAGTTATTGCACCAGAGATACCAGGCAAAATTATGGTGGGATTCAAATTTTTGTCAGCCGGTTCTATCACAAAAGTTTGTTATGAAAAGCAATATTTCCATTGACAGTAGCCAGAAATGGTAACTGGGTCGCTGATCTCCTAAAATTTCGTGAGACACTTCTTTAGAACCGGTGCGAACAGGCTTAATCCCACCACTGATCTAACCGTATGTGAGATTGATCTGCTTGTTTTGAATATTATTGCGTCTGTTGGAGATTGTTACGTCAGTAATGCAAATTATGAAGCAATAGGCATTAGTATGTTCAATTTAGGCATTTTTAATTTGAGAAAAATATAATCACTAATCACTTACTTTTTACTTTCTGTGTACAATTAAAAATTGGTATACCAAGTTAGTGGAAAATTGTAAAAGGTGTACTTCAAAAAAAAAAGAATAAAGAGAACTGGAGAATAACTAAACTAAAAAGATCAAAATTTCGTACCCCGCATTGGTTGGATGATTTCCAAACTCTTTTGAACGTGCCACGAGAAAGGCGGAATGTCGCAAAGGAATGGAACAAACATCATGGCGTTGGTTTTCCAGTGGCCGGCGATTTCAAATCTGAATTAAAACAAAAATAAAAACTGTTTTTGTTGGTGATCGTTTTTAATATGTGATACAGTGCAACAAGACTTTCAATAAGACTTTGAAACTTTGCATCGTCGTAATCGTATCTTCGACCGAAAGCTATGTTACAAAACACATTTGAAATAGATAAAAAATGGTGACAATAATACAGCAATTTGCAAACTGCTGATTTAGCAATTATTGTCCCCATAAACGCCTATACGCCGTTGCGCCACCCAGCGGAAATTCCCAAACCTGGCTACTGTCAGTACTTACGTTAGTAGTGCTACCTTGTATTGTTGGTAATGCTAATGACGTCATAGAGACATAAAATTTTGCATGACGTCATCATATGATCTTAACTATGTTATGACGTAATTTTAGGATTGTGGTTGTGCAATAGACCCGTTTAACTATGTGATACTTACTGTTCTATCATACATGCAATAAGACTTTGAAACTTCGCATCGTCGTAGTTGTACCTTCGACCGAAAGCTATGTTGCAAAATACGTTTGAAACAGCGTTTGTCAAAATGTCCTGCAAACGCAAGTACGAATGTAAAGTTTCTTAAAAATTAGGTGCGCAATCAAAGTCTAACCTACATAAAACACAAGTTGCCCAACCCTTTGTTACGAGATAGAGCAGGTCTGCAGAATATAAGACCCGCAGGCACAATGCGGCCCGTGCAGTCTTTTGATGTGACCCGTGAGGCATTTTGTGGCCTGCGGGAGAATTTGAATATACTTGATTTACTACTACTCCAGCTTTGAACCAGTCTTGCACGATCCAACTTTTCATTATTTGTGAAATTTTTAGCATTGTAATGGACCACATAATGGACGAGTGCATGTCTTGTCAGTTATGAATGTTTAGGAGTATTTCTAAATAATACCTTGATGACTGAAAACATAAGACGAAAGACTGCAAGCGAATGAGGAAATAATTTGCCCTAACTATAGTTTGCCAAAGTTGTTTCAGTTCCAAAAGAATTGTATCTGAGACGGCATTTTGAAACTAGTCCTATTCATCCCAATCTTTCTGAATTTGATGTGAATGAAAAAAACGTTGAAGCAAAGAGTTTAAGTATCAATCTTCGCTCCAAGCAATTTATCTAAGCTTTCTGACAATGAAAGTGATAGAGCGACCCGAGTTAGTTTCCAACTAACAAGGAAATTTACTGTCTTTACGATACCTTCTCTCAGAGGGCTGTACTTAAACGGTTTTAAGTTGTGCAGACCTGAGATAGAGCCTTATGGCCGCCATTTTGACCAAAAATAATACGGCGGTTTGAAGAAAAAACACTATTCATTTTTAATGTTCAAAAACTAATGTTCAAAGCTTTAAGGTGAATACGACTGGCCAAATTGTTAGCACCCACAATTTCAATTTTCATTGACTTTGGTACATGAAATTCGGCTGAGACAAAAATGTTTTGGATACAAAAATATGTACACGTTTGGTAGCCTACACAACAAACTACTATTCCTGAGAAAAAAATGAGAAACCTGTATTTGAAAAGGCTTTCCTTCTAACTTCTGTAGTTGCTGCGTACAATGCAACATTTCTTCATTTATCTTCTTTTCCATAACTCCTTTGCTGCCTCCAAAGCTGAGCAAAAATGATCAAAATGTAGTTCAGTTGTAGGGTAGAATATTTCAATTGATACGGTCATGATGCGGCGTTTTACTATTGTTACGTACTCAAGTTTAAACACTTTGTATTTTTGGCAGTTTTAAAAAAAATCTGCAACAAGTCATTTTCATGGGAAGCGTATTTGTTGTGCTACAAAACAGCCATTAGTAGGACAGTATTATGTCGTACCAGAGTTGCAAATTCAAAGTCGAAAGTAAAAGCCCGAAACCCGGCCCAACTTAGAACTCTGTGTCATACTACCGAAGTTAAATAAGCGCAACTTGTATATCAAACAAATATAGGTCGTTGAAAAAAAAAGCGTACTAACGGACTCAGAGTTGCAAGCGGGCCCGAAATCTGAGCCCGAAACCGGTCCGAATCCGAAAGTATAAGTCTGAAGCCCGGCCCGAACCCGAAACGTTTTAGAGAAGCTCGTTTAGGCCTGAAATTTTGATTAACAGGCCTATCCACGAGAGCCCTGCAGCAAAGGATGAGAAAGATAAAAAACACAATAAACAATAGGAGACAATGGGGTAAACAATACAATACGTTTTAGAGTAGGGTGGGCATTAGGTCAACACCAGAGACTTATTACTTCGCTGAGTGATTTAATTTGAAAAATGGCGGATACAGTTTAGGCCCGTTTTCTCACAAATACCTAAGCCCGAACCCGGCCCGACTTGCAACCCTGAACGGACTGGAAAACAATTCGACACAGTTGGGTTACCTTCTAATCGCTCTTACTCCAAATCTGCGGTGTGATCGCCACTTTTGGCCACCGGGAGTAAAAACGACCCCATTCGAGGTCAGCATGAGGAAGAAACGTACGTACGGTCGTTCATGAAATTCATCACTCTGTTTTACCAGCGTCTGAAAACAAATAAACAAATGTGTGACATTTGATGTAATGTATTGCAAGATTTTAACTGCTCTTTTAATATCTACTTGATTTAGGCAATTTGAGCTATGGTTATTGAGCTTTTAATATCCCCAACCAATAAAATCACGTGAAAAAGAGTTTAGTTTTTTTAGATATGTGAATGTAGCGTTGTATAATTACGAGCCTGTTGAATAGCAATATAGCCTACCTCGATTATAACATCGTAATCGTTAAGAACTACACAGTCTTGCCATCCCATCGAAACAGACAAAATCGGTCCATACTTCTTGCTCCATGCACCAAATTCGCGTTCAGGAAAAGCACTTAGGTAAGGGAGAACTCCCAATAAGGGAAGTCCTTTTGGACCTGGTGGATATTTATCTGGTTTCTTGTACCACCAGTAAGAAAACAATGCTATCACTGCACAGAGTATATACAAGAACAACATTGCTATTGTTTGTCTTGTAGCTTACAAACCAATCGTGCTATGCAAACAACAAAAACATGTTATTAGTTTGGTGGTTACTCGTTATATATTTGATGATGAAATGCTTCGATGCTTTTGCGGTAACTTTCACAACACTACTGCTAACAGTTAACAAAACTACAACAACCAAACTGTTTCGTCAAACAGCAGTTATTTGTTTTCATAACGACCTAAATTCATTTTTTCTGATTTAATTTGATAATGGGTTGAGGTTTTTTGTTGAACGAAAACATAGCTACACAATAGCACTAAAACAATCACCAACCTGGAAATAGCTTCGCAACGTCAAATTATTATGCATGTTTATTAACTCGTTTTAGTACTTATTTGCCACAACAAACGATTTTCGATTACGTTTTGCCTGTCGTATTGCTCGACAGCTACACAAAATAACACTGTCAACAATATCCGAAACCAGGCTACAAAATTAGCAGATCTCAAATAAGTTTCCCATGCCTGTTACACCTACCTAAACCAGCAAAGATTGAAACCTGTGGTTATGTTAAACAGCAGCGAAAAAACGTGCAGGACCGAATTTTTTCTCTCTTTGGCAAATAAAACCGTCGAAGTAATTTGTCACGTCACAAACATGCTTTTCGTTTCGCTGCACAAGAAATACCAGTATAAATAGTTTTAGGCTGGAATCAGTAGCGTTTAATTACTGACTGCTGCATGCCCGAGAATACTGCGGCAATTTTCAGTCTTTTGTGAAGCATAGGGTGGTTTTAGCTGTTTGGCCAAATGCGTCATGATTTTATGTGCCATGTAACGACTTTAAACAGATCTGGTTCGGGCTTTCGCGATGGGAGTTTGATGCATGGTCTTTTGAGTACGTTTAGCATGCTTTGATGCTCGTTTGCAACGAAAAATAACTGTTTAGTTGTTTTTGTTACAAAATAAAAGAAAACAATTTACAGTGACTTGAACTTTTATATGTGCCCACAAACATTACCTTGTCCGTTCACATGCTTGTTTAAGGCGTCATGAAAAATTCCAACCACTAATGCGCATGCTATGAAAGCCTTTACTTTAAAACAGTGATTTTCAAACTGTTTTGTAGTAGTATCAAAGTTATTTTACTGCTTGGCTGGTGCACTGAAAAAAAGATGGTAGTAATTGTACATATTTTAATCATGATTACACAGTACAACACAGAGTTGTAAACGGGTCTAAAACTGGAGCGCGAAAGTATATATTTACCTGTATATTGAGCCTCAGAAAAGCAAACATAATAGACAATTGTTTATTAACTAGGCCTTTTCGGGCTACTTAGCTCAATAAATTTATTCCAAAAAATACTGATACAGAGTGTAAAGTCCGGCCCGAATTATGCCTGTTTTTTCGAAGAAACCTAAGCCCGAGCCTGGTCCGACTTACAACTCTGGTACAATATGTTGGGACATAACAAATACCTATTCAGGTGCACCCATAGTGCAAAAAAGATCTGACGTTCTGTTGCCCGGTAAAAGTATCATGCAGAAAATCAAATTACATGCCCATGTAACACGTTGCAAGATTTAGTTTATTTTAATGATCACAATTTAAAATCACGTAAATTGCACAACGCAATAAAGACCACAATGGGTGATTTTCAAATGCTTACAAAATGTTAATTCATTTTATTACGTGTAAAAAACACACAACATAGGTCTACGTAAGGACTTCTAAGATATTGTTTTCGTAAAAACAATTGCTATAGGCACGTAGGTAGGTAACTTTAGTACGCTTGGAAACATTTCTATATGTAAACAACTAAACAAAGTATTTACACGTTATTTCCGTTAATCAAAACGCTACTAGGTGTTGGACGTATGTGATTCGCATACACCACTGGTTTTTAATCAAATGAAACATTAACAGCACTAAGTAATTATAATCTGAAAAAGTGCATATAAGACATAGGTATACAAAAGGCAAATATTTTTAAAGGCACTTAATCTGTCTATAGCAGCTGTCGCATTATGCTGCAGCAATAGAGTTTTTATGTAACGTGATATTTATACCGGACAGTGTTGAGGTCTTATAGTATTTTAACATAGAAGCATTGGAATGCACACAGTCGATAAGACCGAATATAACCCCTTAAGCCAGATACATACTTTTTGTACCATGTTTACGAAAACATACTAAGCAAAATATTAAAAAAATAGCTTTTCAGGTTCTACGTCAATGCAAAGAAGCATTAAGATGTGTTAACCAGAACTGGGCTTCAAGGCATTTTATCCAACCAACCAGTTAGGCAGACAGGTATATATTGAGTTTTAAGAAAGGTACGAATGTGTGCAGCAAATTACTACACTAAACACATGCATCTTAGTGCAACAAAATTGTAAATACGGCATATATATGCTGCAAAGTTGAAAATAAGGGCCGTATCTGGCCCGGTCCAACAGCCCTGGTGCACGTAGCGCAAAATGTGATTTGTTAAATAAACAAGCATAATATCACAGTTACAAGTTAACGTCAACCTGTTAGTGCATTAAGACAAAAGTGCATAAAAACCACTGAAAACCTTACATGTCGGCTACCTCCTCTTTCAGTGTTCGGTACGATACTTTGCCGTAATTTGCTGAACGTAATACGTCGCCTACTGCCACACCAGCGCCTCTGGCGGTGGGAAGTAGCATTGCGTTGCGTGTTATAGCACCGTCTAGCGGTAGGTCGTCGAGCCGATCGAATGTGGATTTCGGAGGAGGTTTGTACGTGAACCAAGCACACAAGTACGCTAATGTTACTAAACCCTGTAGATAAATTTAGGTTTTTACAACTATTGCTAGTAATAAAGTAGCCACATTAAAGATGATGTCCTAGTCTTTGGTTGTATATGTCAAGGGTCCGCAAATACTTTTTGGTGCGACCCTAAAAGAATTGCTCTAAATTCACGCGACCCAAAAATTTTGTTAGCATGTAAGTTTGTGGAAAATACCAAGCAACTAGATATCAATACTAAGACTGCTATTAAGCTATTGTCAGTTGCTATTTTCTTGCACAAAATAAAGCGAAAGTCGGCACATAAAACAGTAGGTAAACGAACGTTGATGCTGCTAACCTCGCATTGCAAAATGGTAGCAGAAAATCATGACTGCTTGCAAGGTACGCTTAACTTACTGCATTGTTACATAGACTGTATGTGACAGTTACGTAGTCATATGTAACAATGTAACCATAATTGGGAGGTTGAAAAAGCTGAAGTTCATTCAAAGTGCGATGCTTATATTCATGGGAAAGTTTGTAATATTTCGCGACCCAGACTGGAAGGTCTCGCGATCCAAATTTGGGTCGCGACCCACTATTTGCGGACCCCTGGTATATGTAAGCTCTTGCTTATTTTTTCAAAAATTCAAAAAAAGAAATTCAAGGTATGGAATTTATCCGAAAATCGTACGGACATAGGACTACCCTACTTTCTCCCATTTAACCCTTTACAGCTGGTAAAATTCACCACCGAATTTCTTAACTGTGCAGTAATTTCGCTTACCTCACAAAATTTTTGCCTACCAAGACAAAGAGTCATTTTTAAGCATGTTTGCAAATAGGTTTGCAGTTGCATATGAACATTTTCTGATATGAACTAGTAAAGTAATACCTTTATAATGGCAAGTAAAGCAGCCATGTGGGACGCAAGATTATCGTTGTTGTAAAGTTCGCAGGAACCCGGCTTTCCACACTCCGTCGTCCACACCACACATGCAAGATCCAACACACGACCGAAAACCAACGGGCCCGGTATGCTGCCCAGTAGGCGTAAGATAACAAACTGCAAAAAACGTATACTTTAACAACAAAAAACAGAAAGCTTTATAATGTCGAGTCCAGTTAAGAGAGACAACAAATCTTCGAAAGAGTTTAAACTGTTGACAAATCGAATTTGTTAAAAATGATATCTGTTTGTTTGTGAGTTTGTATCACATTCACCACAAGGAAAAACACAATTTATTGCTGGAAACTATAGATGTGCAATTTCGCTCTAATGCGTATAGAGTTGTAAGCAGCCCCATAGCCCGTTTAGAACCCAAACGAACAAAATCCATATTTTTGTTGAAAATGTAAAGTTTAAATTAGGTCAATTAGATGAAGCTATGACACAAATGTGGCCCGAATTGAGCCTGTTTTACTGAACTCAAATCCGAACCCAGACTGAAAAGTCCGCCACGGTTTGCAACTCTGAGAGCAACATACCTTGACTCCAATGGCAAACGAGCGCTGAGTAAAAGGTACGACGCGGAGCAGAGCTTGGACGGCTGGAGTTCCGGCAAAGAATGTGGCAAGAATGGAAAAGAAGAAGATGGCCATAAAAGTGTTGAAACTTTTGCACTTGGCATCTGTGCATTTATTACGCGTCGCCCTGCTCAAATTGCTGCTTGTGATACAAGAGCAGTTGCTGTATGTCTGCAAGTAAAAAAGGTGGTATCAGTTTGCAGGTAAAAGGAAATACCCGGCACTATGATTTTTCAGAAATGAACTCAAACAAGAAAGTTGAATAAGCAAGCTTTTCAATCAATTTATAGCAAAAAAATATGACATAAGACCCAGAGATTCTTTAACTACACAGTAACCGCCGATATAGACCTTTCAACAGATGTCAAATAATTTTTACCTGTTCTATAATTTAATTACACTTTTATCGTTTTTACAATACTTGAGAACTAATTACATTTAATTAAAAATAGTTCGTTTGCCACAGGTAAACGTATCCATCGAATAAATCGAAACAATGTAGCCATTACATGTTCATCCACTGCTGCATTACATCCTGCAAAACAAGGAGAAAAATATGTGACACCATCGTCTCCACACACAGGGTCATACGTATCAGGATTGCAATCACATGCCATGTTACAGTGCGACGTATGATCGTAAGCCGATAGTTGGGTATCCTGGCTTGCATCGCTGTATTTCACGGTCGCACCGGCAAATACTGTAAAGCAGAAATTGTGAATGACTCAGTTAAATGTTGCAATAAGCTACTGTACATGGGCTTTATCATAGCCAGTGGTTTCAACAGGGAGTGCGCCGTTTTCAGGGGGTCCGCCACAATTCGCGTAAAACAAGATTATGCATTGAAAAGGTTCCGCTAAGACAAAAAGGTTGAGAACGACTGTTATAAACAATAGGTCTTTTGACATAAATTGTACACTTAACCATAACTGTGGATTCACGAAGTGGCATAGTAACTATGTCAATTCTTTGTGATATTATCTTAATGTCCGATTCTAAACAAAAAAATTTGGAAGACAAGATAGTACTTGCATACAGTTTTACTTGAAGTGTTTGTCACCTGTGTTCTGGTTTAAAGCATTAATATACAGCAGTTACTGAATACAAACCGTGTGGGTTGGTTTCACTTCACAACATATCAATCGCCTACTTACTATTAACACAATGTGATAAAGTACAACATCGCCTATTTCACATGCAATGGTAACAAAAACTACGAAACTGAATAAAACCTTTAATCTATGAGATTTTATTTGCAAGTAAAAGCAGTTGCTTTTAGTTTTTACCATCTTGACTTGGAGCTAATGTAGCGCAAACATGACTGTATATTAAGGGTCAAAGGTTACAGAAAGCTCCACTGGAATACATAGGCAAATCACATGACAGAACCCTGTGTTTACTTGTAAGGGCTAAGGTAGCAAACACTTATTTTCCAAACATATTGTTAATCGTACTTACAATTGTCCGGGCAGGACTGAAAAAAGACAAATGATGTTGCAAAGGCGATAACAGCACATGCTGCACAAAATTTAAGTATCCCTGACACAGTAAGCTTTGCTTTGGTCACAAGAACTCCACCTAAGAGCTGACCAGTGGCACCAGCCATTATGGCAAGAATACCTGCAAAAATAAAATAAAAGTTGTTTGCAAAAAGTACTACCTGATTGCTCGGTACCTTCTAATTGTTGATAACATGAAATGTTTCAAACAGTTTGGTGCAGCCACAGTGCAAAGTTTTGTGTTGCTGTTTATGGTTCTATGATCATATTCTATGATATTTTGGCAGATTTTACAACATAAAAAAAATACTTAAATCTATTAATTAATTTCGGAAAGATCAAAAATATATATGGATTGTTTGTGCAATTTAGGCTGGAATGTTGTCATAAATTTAATAAACTGAAGAGGGTTGAAAATGTTTCACATCTAATATTGATCACCCAAAAAAGTTGCAAGACATTAAAAATTTAGAATTTGTGCAAATCAACTTGTGGGCCATACCTAAAAATGCTGAAAAATTGGTTATGGCCCATAAGTTGTCTAATATATAGAAAATGTTGTAAAAGGTACTGTTCAGTTTGATCAATTTTAATCAACAGACATACATGGGACACAGCACACTTACCAAAGTAGATAGCAGCCTGGCTTGGAGTGAGACTGAACATAGATTCCAAATACTTTGGGCCAAATGTTGTAAGGCCTATTACTAAAGCAGTATCCAATGAAGCTGCTATTGTGATAAACAGAAATGTTGGATTTCTTAACAAAACCAAAATACTCCATCGAAGATCTGAAAATCTGTGAATGATAAAAGCATTAATATTTCAAGATAAAAATTTCATAAGATTGTAAAAAAAATAAAAAATAAAATTAACATTTTTCTTGCTACATTTTCTTATAATACATTTTTAAAATGTAAATCTTTGCTATTTTGACACAAAACCAATTAAAAAGTGTGTCAAAAATTTAGTTGTTCATGAAACAAATGTTTTCTAGCATCAGGAATAAAACGCTACATATAATGTACTGTCAGTCTGTTACATTAAAACATCAGTCCCATCAAAACACTTAAGCCTGATAGTGTGACATCCAGTGTTAACATAAGATGCTTCGGGCGACAAAATGTGACCCTAGAAAAGTTGCAATTCACCTTACTGCATTGTCGCTGTGTTTCATTGTCTCAGCGACTCTGTCCTGATGCATTTCTTGTTCTCGATTTGCTCGCAAGTGGGCAGTGTTTGGAAGTCGCATAGGAAAAAGTAGAATTGGAATGGCAAGAATCATTATTACAACTCCACCAACGAGAAAACCTAACCACCAGGCTCCAATCCATAATTGACTAGTGTCTTCAATGTTGACACTGTTAAGTGAAAATTTCATGTCAAATAGTATTGTTGTTATTGTGAGTAAATAAGATGTGCTTAGTACACCTGATAACTAGAATAGCGGTTTTCCTATATATTGCTGGGTTATATATACTACATCATATTTAATGATGTATCACATATTCCATTTACTATATTTATAATGGATATATATTTGGCACCTACATTTCATTGGGTCCCTATCTTTTTCCTGGTACTTTATAACCTAATTGTTTCTGCAAGCATAATCTAATGGGTCCCCACACATATGCATATGCGATTTGGTAACTGTAAAAATAGGGCACAATCACTGTTAGATATTTACCAATTTACTATACACATCATTTGATCTACATATATTTGTTTTTGCAAGCAAAAACGAATGGGTCCGCATATGCGCGTTTGTGCGGATTTATGGTAAACAAACATCCTGGTTATTTTTAGATTCTTAAGGACAAGCTTAACCAACTTTAGCCTTAACCCAAAAAGTTTTGTCCGTATTGTTTTTGCATCATTATTGTCATATAATTACAAAAAAACAGTAAATAGGAAAAAATAACAGGAAATACTTTCAATTTATTCTCATGCTTTGACCTTGATATTGTCGTTCAAGGTCAGTGTTTAAACACAATTTTCCAAAACTTAAAATGTGCTTGATAACTTAATAAAACGACACAGCATAGCTGCGCAAAAACAGCTGATTTCTAATCACCGACACGACTGCCTCATAAAACGTCCGTCCGGACGTCAAGCTGAGCACTCCCGCTGCATTCACCCGCCTTAATCGTAAACAAGTGAATTACTCCCTTGAGAGTTGATACTTCTATCTGACTGAGAAAATGGTCACGTAACGACTGCGTTCATGCGTGAAGCAGAGGCATTTTTTTCTATGCGCCACTATGGTCAATCACTCCCATTGCGTCAGCTGTGCACTGAGCGACAGGCAAATACGGTCATGACGTCATATGCATCGCCTGTCCCTGCCGTGACCCCGCAGCGTTAACGTTTACAGCGCAATATCACTAACACCGTATCATCTCAATTCCAACCAGAGAGAAAATGGTCAAGTGACGACTGCGTTCATGCGTGAAGCAGAGGCATTTTTCCATGTGCCACTATCGTCAATCACTCCCATTGCGTCAGCTGTGCACTGAGCGAGCACAAATATGACAGAAGACAGCATGTAAAAACATATTTTTACTATTACTGAGCCGATTGCACTGAAATTTTTACCAGCCAACAAGGAGCACCCTATCCACAGCTGTTAAAAATTTCAGCAGGTTAAGTCTTGTATTTCTGGCCTCAATAACATGTGAACAAACAAACAAGTATTTGGGGGTAAAGGGGTGAAAATGGATATATACAACTTCAAGTTACAAAATAGTTTAAAATACGCTGCAATGTACCAATCAAAAAGTATGAAACTCCAGAAACATCTGCTTTAGCAAGTATAGCCGTTTCAAAAATTTCACGTTTTGGGGGGCTGTGGGTGAACCGAGGGGTCAAACGGGGTCAAAATTCACATGGACCATCGTTTGACCAATATCTATAATAAGAGTAAATTTGAGAAAGTTTGAACCATTCTTTCTTGACCAAAACGTGGGAACAAATCTGCGTTAAAAAATTCACGTTTTGGGGGGCTGTGGGTGAACTGAGGGATCAAATGAGGTCAAAATTCACATGGACCATCTTTAGACCAATATCTATAATGTGTGTAAATATGAAAAAGTTTGAACCATTCTTTCTTGATCAAAACGTGGGAACAAATCCGCGTTAAAAATTTCACGTTTTGGGGGGCTGTGGGTGAACCGAGGGATCAAACGGGGTCAAAATTCACATGGACCATCTTTAGACCAATATCTGTAATGTGTGCAAATTTGAAAAAGTTTGAACCATTCTTTCTTGACCAAAACGTGGGAACAAACCCGCGTTAGAAAGAAAAAAAGAAAAAAGAAAAAAAGAAAAAAAAAACTAGAAGAGTGGCTTTCTGATATACTTCCATTTTATATATTCTATACGATATTTACCAATTTACTATACACATCATTTGATCTACACATATGATTGTTTTTGTAAACAAAAACTAAAGGGTCCCTACACGCGTGTTTGTGCGGATTTACGGTAAACAAATGTTGCGGTGATTTTTACATTCTTAAGGACAAATTTTTAGAAAGCATTAACCCAACAATAAAAAAAATTGTTCGTATTCTTTTTGCACTATTATTGTCATATAATTACAAAAACTTTAAAAAAGAACAAAAAAAATAATTTCAATTGATTCTCTTGCTTTGACCCAGATATTGTCGTCCAAGGTCAGGTTTCAAACACATTTTTTTCTAGAAAGCTGTAACAGTTGTGTTACAGACACTTTAAATTAAAAAGCAATTTGCTACAAGTGTATACATAACAAATTGTTTTTCATTTAACTCTGTTTCGCAAAACGAGTACCATTGACCTGTAGTAACCTCTCAGGGTGCACACGCCAAACGACTGTTTGACCTTCTGACACCGTTTTCAATAGCACGCCGTCATTCGTGTTCAACAATACTGTTAAGCCTAATTTATACATGCCTTGAGTATTGACTCCTAAATTGATTGTTAAAAAAACGCTACGTTATGAAGAAAGTTCTAAGCTGTGTTTGTAATACCGACTAAGTGACCTTAAGTAACCCGTGATCATGCGGCGGCCAACCTGACAGCGAGCATTTAAAAAAACATTTATTTGGCAAAAAAGTCAAGTTAATTTTTTCATCTTAACTTTTATTAACAAAGTTTTTCTTGACTTATGTCATAAACAAGCTATCTAGATTTTTTTTAAAGCAAAAGAAAAGAGAAGAGTTATTTGTAACTTCAACATCTTTACTCTGGTACTGGAGAGGATGACAAATTCCAGGATACTTTAGTGTAGGGGTCTCAAAGGCGATGTAAAAATTTTTGCACACATCGCAAAGTATTTTTTAACTTTTTCAAAGTGCCGGATAGTGAGTGAAAATGATGCACTGATTTCAAAAAACAAGTAATTGAAGTAGACAGAATGCTTTGTAGGGGCTGGAATGATTATTTCTGGTTACAATAAGCTATTTTAACATATTTTCCATTGTAGCATCATTGCATGTTATTTCTTTTTTCAAATACAGTTTAAAGTGTAGTTTAAATTGCTGGAACCATACACAAATGCATATTACCTTTCACCAATGTCAGTGTATATTTTCAGAAGTTGCCCTCCCAGAAGAAAACCAAATGCAGGACCTACCACACTACTTGCATAGTAGATTCCTACAACAAATTACAACATGTTAATTTTTTTCTATTTTCTTAGCTTAACAGATAGATCTTTTCATTAAACACAAGTTTTGCCAGCATTTAAACTGTTAGAAATGTAATGTGTTTAATAGTTTTGTATGTATATAATTACAAAGTTTTATTAATAATAAAGTGTAGTGTTTAGCGTGCAGTGAATTTTAAACCCAATGAGTTATTTTTTTGAGTTGAGCATTTGTAAAAGCAACGTTTCCATTTCAAGGTGACCAACAGGAGTGGGCAATTTAATTTTAAGGGGGAAAATTTTTGAACTGTTTTTGCTAATTATATTTTCTCTTTTCTTGATGTTATGATATTTGGCAGTTGGTTTAAACTACATTGTTCGAGTTTTATGCAAGGAAATCATCAGTTTTTTTAAAATAAGAATTTCATATTACCACATTGGCGCTTTTGCAGATTTTGGTAATTTAGGGAAAGCAAGTAAAAAAGTTGGAAATTACTGACATAAAAAGACCTAATAACAAACCAACCATGATAAAGTGATGATTGTACTTGTTCCACATTTTCATCCAAATAAGTAACACCCAACGTAAACAATGTAGTTCCTCCCAAACCATTCAAAAGTTGAGCAATTACGAAAAAGGCCCTACAAGATATGATCAAGATTTTACTAACTTCTGTGATATCTCATTTTAGATAAAATGTTTAGCTTGTTCATTCCATAAAACTGTTTTTGTTTATTGAAACATAGAAAAACTTTCATTGTTTTAATACTAAACGCATTTGAGATAAAGTACATGAAAAACTTTCTGGCATTTATTCAGGCATTAAAACTAAAGAGAGAAGTTGTTTATTGTTTACATTTAAAATTGTTACCACACACACACAAGGTAACAGATAAAAACTACACAAAGGTACTTACATGTAACTTTTTAGGTTGGATGGTGTACATTTTGAGTGCACAGTGTCAGTTGAATTGCACAAATTATGCTGTTCTTCACCAATAGTGTATGCTGGGGCTATGAAATGAGGCAAGGAAAAAAATAGATTACCAATTCCCATGATAAATATTCCCCAGCCAATCCAACTGGGCTTGTGCCCTTTCCCACCAATGTATGTAATAACAAGTACAGAGAGACATGACGCTATGTCGTAGCTACTTGCAATAAAACCAGTTTCTGTGCTATGGAGGTGAAACCTGTAACAGAAATCATTAAAATCAATATACTGCACGGAAAAGATGATTATAGCAACACTTGGCAAGTCTTTTTTTCTTGTTATTTTAAGAAACATGAAACTACCTGGAAGTTTCTTAGTCCCAATCAAAAATGTTTGCAATTGCAACTAAACTAAATTCATGAAACTAATTTAACCACACACTGTTCAAAATGGGCAATATAATCAGTGAGAAAAACACAAAAGCTAAGATAGAAAGAACTCTCAATTACTTTTTTGACCAGGACATATGCACAAATACTGTGATTGAAAACACACCGAAATAAGTTGTGCCGCAAAGCCACCACATAAACCATCACACATAAAAATTTGAAATAGTCAATTATAAGCTTCATGCAGTGTATTTACCTTTTCTCCAAAGTTGTGATAACAACACTTAACAGTCCACTTATAACAAAACCCTGAGCAATACTGGCGCAACATAAAAAGGCAAGTGCAAATTTGGGTGTAGCAAAACATTGCAAAAATGGGATCAGAAACCTAAAAAACAAATATGGGTGGTTAACAAGTGTCTAAACATTAACTAAAAAAATAACAATAAGACAACCAGTTTTAGTTGTTTTATAGCTGCAAAGGAAAATTTTGCAAAGGCAAAAACAAACCTTCGATTAAATTTTCCACATTTAATTTGAAATCCACACGTTTCATCGACAGAATCCCTGTAAATTGCTGATTCGCTGCTTCCACTTGAACTGCTGCTCATCGTACCAATACAACAATAACGCACATACCAAAAAAAAACTATGGTAAACATAAACACTAAACAACAACCAGTACAGAGAACACTGCAAAAAATATTGGGGACTTCCCCTTCAATGATGACGTCATAATGTCGCTTTCGCTGTGTCGAAAATAATATATTTTATGACAAACGGTATGGGACTGCAGCAATTTCGATTGATGTTAGTAACCTAACGTAACGATTGAAAAGAAACATTTTTTAAAAATTCATTCACAAAGTTGTGCCTTATAATCCTAGCATTGCTCTGACCCAGAAAGTCACGAACTCTCTAAGTCAAAAAAATTAAATAAAAGATAATACAAAGCAGTGGCCGGCACGCACCGGTTGTATAGAACCGCCTCACGAAATTTTATGAGATCAGCGAACCGGTTAGCATTACTGGTTAGGCTACTGTCAATGCATTTTGTAACAGGGTCGGCTAAAAAATATGACTTTTGTGATGGAACCAGCTGACCAAAAATTTGAATCCCACCACTGATGTAAAGGACAGCTCGACGGCGAACCCATTGTGAGCAACGAGGACAAACATGAAACAAATAAAAAATAAACATGGCCCAGGCTAGAATATGTTGAAAAACGCTGATGCTTGTACAATTAAAAAATGCATGTAATTTCCAGCAGACTTCCTTTGGTCACGCCAAATGAAAACAATCAAATACCGTAATTATGCATAGGGAGACATAGGTCAGTCTATAGAGCATAGGCGATTGGCGAGTTTTGTCACAACGCCCAGAAAGAAACAGATTGTTGAAGTTAATCGATTTGATTATTGCTTCTTGTTGTTTTTTAATTTGGATGCTCAGCCTATGCTAAAATCCCGCATGCATTATCAATTTTAGTTGTAAAGCACGTTTAGTAAATTTGAGTGTTGACAGTGTAAAATAAGAATTAAAATTATTTATATAAACGATGAAAATGTTTTCTTGTACAAAAGTTCTTAGTTTAAGGTCGGTGTGATCATAGCCTACAATGAAATTCTTTATTCTGCTTGAAAAATGTGTATTTTGGTTGGTGATTGGATGCTTTCTTGTTTCTCTGGCTGGTGGTAAGTTAAATTATAGTCTATATAATTGTTACCTCTATAGGTACGTACAGTAAATAAGGTTACTTAGCAAATTATACCTAAACAGGATAGTGACGCTTTTTAGCAATTTATGTATTTATTTATACATAGGTGTTTTTTTTTCATTTTATTTACATTGTTACCACTACAACATATTTCACAAAAAACAAATGAATTTGAGATGCTTTTGTCTCTTTGCGAACAGCCTGGTCGTGCTTTATTTAATTTATTTCTATTTTTCATATTTCCGCAGGTTTTTCTGATATTAGAGATGAATGCTGGCGCGTAGGCTTTGGATACAAGTGCATTGGTACGTACATACAGCTTCGCCTTTCAAAAAATGACACAACCGTTTTTTTAACAAAAGTTACGCAGGAAAAATAACCGAAATGTTTGAATGACAAAGAGTACAAAATACCGAACATTGAAGCGTTTTTTAAATGTTTACCTTATGTCACGCTTGGTTTAATAACTTTATTTGTCAAAATCTTTACTGGTCCTCGGACATGATGACCTCATGAAAAAAGAGGCCTGTACTACTCAAAGTTAGTCTAGTGCGACCGGAAAAATAAATAGATATTAATAGTTTTAAATCGTACTATTTTTCAAATTGCAAGTTAGTTTTACAAACACATTGTTTTTCCTCATAGTGTGTGAAAATAAAACGAGTCCTTTTTCCATTAACTGCTCCGACAACGAAGTAATAAAAATAACGGATGGATTTTATGGCAGAAAAGCACCAGGAAAAAAGTACGTGTCAGTAGATATTCATTTGAAAACCTAACCAGATGAGTGCTTTTCACACATCGTGAACATGCTGAATACAAAAACGTTATTTACGTTAAAATTAGACGACTGGGTTGTTTTGTATACGCTTTTGCAAGGTTAATTGAAATAGGCTAAACTACAATCTATTTATCTTTTATAGCCTACGCCAGGGGTCGGCAACCCCTGGCACGCGTGCTAAGGTTGGCACGCGAGGTTTTTCATGGCACGCCAAACAATTTGTGTGTTTATGTTGAAGTAACAATTTAACCTGTTACACTGCTTGTTTATAGTTTTTATCAGGCAATAATCGTAAAACGAAGCCTTACATGCACAAAACACGCTGCTTTCTCTTCATTATTGATATCTGCTGGCAAGAACCACTATTATTTAGAACAGGGGCGTGCAACTGTTTATCGCAGTGGGCCACAACTTACAGTTTTAATGATGCTGGGGGCCAGACAATAAAGCAACACATATCTTTTTAAACAGCTTATTTAATAGCAGAGCGCACACAATAAAGTTACTGTTTGATCAATGGGAGATATCTGCTAACCTTTTCGTAGAATAAATGTCAATATATTTACTGCACCTATAAATCATGTTAATAAATCATTGCTAGAAAGGCAGTTCTGTCATAATGCACACTATGATGCATCAATGGGAATATGTCGTCACAGTGGATAAAACCTCATCACGGTGTGACGTTTTATAAAGTCAAAAATACCAGTGATGGTGTACAAATAGCAACATTCCATGCTCTAGCAGTAAAAAGTATTCATAATTATAGAGTACTTTGAAGTCTGCGCGGGCCACGAAAATAGGTGTCGCGGGCCGGACACTGGCCCGCGGGCCGTATGTTGCACGCCCCTGATTTAGAAAAACGTTGGCACGCGACGTCATTAACACATGGAAATAACAAGTAAATTGGCACGCGTCGCCTAAAAGGTTGCCGACCCCTGGCCTACGCTTTAGAACAGGGGTGGGGAACCTACTTAGTACTGCGGGCCGCATGAATTGCACAACATTTTCGGGCGGGCCAAATATTTTTTTATTTTCAAATTCCGTGTAATATTACCCTAAACACACAAGTGATTTTATATTTCATCGCTGCAGATTTGATTTTTTCTTTGCTGTTACTTGTTTGCAACAAACAAGGCATACAGGTTTATCACTTAATTCGACTAAAATCTGTCCATTGTTTCTGGAACACCCTATAGCTTCATTTAAAACTAACACCGCATGGCAAATGATTTGTTACTGGAAGAAGAGACAATCGAGTGACTGTTACGTCACAAATACAGCAAGTGGTTGAATGTGTGGTAATTTTAATAAGTTTGACGTCAAATGTAGAAAAGTCGAAGTCTTTTCAAGTAAATATATTTACTATTTTACGTACAATTGTACACTAACATTTTATTATTGTTTTTTTATGCTACGTTTTATGTTGTACCTTAACAAAATTGTGACGCGGGCCACATTAAAAAGGCAAGCGGGCCGCAGGTTCCCCACCCCTGCTTTAGAAAGAGGATGAAAGTTTCTCCTTTATCCTCTTGACAACAAGTGTTCAATTGAAATGTTAAATAACTAGCAGTTCATTTTAGAATGATCATTGATTGTTAACAAATAATTATTTGTGTTTCGTCAGCGTTTTTTTTTTTTTTTCAGGCGCAGTTTTACATCCATTTTTAGTTTTGTACATCTAAATACTTGCATATTTATCATCAAGCATTTATAATTTTTAAAGGAATTGATGGGTCGACTTATTTTATCAGATATTGTAACCACACCAAAATTCAAACAACATCGTGCTTAGAGGATCGCCTTGAAAAACTGCAGAACCAATGTGACAATATGACGACATGCGAAGTTAAAGCAAACCACGATACAGACCCTTGTAAAGATACATACAAATACGTCCAGCTTCACTTCTGTTGTCGCAGAAAAGGTATGATGCTTTTTTTTAACAATCATATAAATGGACTCACTAAATGTCATATTTTGTGAAGTGTAATATTGTGCTACAGACTGGGACCATCATGAGTGCGAATCCTTTGGTGGGGAATATTCGATCATCGAGCGTTTCAGCAACTTTACAGACGTGGATGATAATTACTCGGATCCTCACACGGTGATCAAAGTGTTCAGCCGCGACGACCTTCAAAGTCAAAGCAAACCACTTTTGCAAAAGCTGGGCGTTCACCTGGAAACCATTCCCTTCGAGTTTACTTCGCCAGTTGTGACTGCACTAACCGTTATTAATACTTCAAAATCGTCCCAGGAAGTCTTCATCGCTGATCGAAATTCTCTTCTGCCGGATCCAAATTTTTCAGATGTGTTTGCCTTTGAGGGACAACCATTAGTCTCTATAGTGGTAGCGAATTTGGGCAGTGAGTTTCCTATTCAGGCACCAGTTCAATTCTCTATTCCAGTTTCTAGAACGTCGGCCAATGAAGTAGACGCCAAGTTCAAGCAAAAAGCAGTCGGTCGCAAGGTTCGTTACCGACGCACAAAGTGGATTTGTGTATTCATTGATCCCATATTAGGGCAGTTCCATAGGAAGGGCTGCCAAGCCGTGGAGGGCAGCCAAACACCCCGTGTAACGTGCGCGTGTAATCATACGACAGTTTTCGGTGTTCTGCTTGCCGTCGACGCGGTCATTCTGCCCCCTTACATTAAAGTAAGTAAAAATATGAACGAAAGTTTTGTTTGGTAGATTCGGTACAAGCTTTTTTATCCTCAAAGGCAACAATTAGTTAACCGTTGGAAGTGTTTCACACAATGACAGTGTTAAAATGAATTTCAAATTGTACAATTGAGTCCTTTTAATTAAACCTATTGTTCAGAACTTGCTGTTATTCATCCTTGCTAGAAAGGGAAAAAAATACAATAGTTTAATAAACCAAGGAACGGCCCAAATTATATCAAACTGACATTGTGTAAATGCCAGTTTACTTTAAATGTTGAGTTTAAATCGACCTCTCATTTTAGGAGTTGTCCTACACCACCAATGGTGCATCAGCGGCTTTCCTTCTCGTGACAATTGTAGTTCTCCTGGGAACTCGCAAAATTGTTTCGAGCGACCGAACCTTTGTGCAAATCAACCTTTCAATGGCCCTACTGATGTTTTACAGTCTTAGTTTGATCCACGATGCCCTGGTGATGTTCCCATTTGCCTGTAAAGGACTCTCTGCTTCTTTGCACTATTTCCTGTTGTCTTCAGGTTAGTTTTGTCTCCAACTATTTATCATAATATGCTAACTACAGTCAGGAACCAATGTAACCATCAACAAGACGCGCCTTTGTTTTCCCCCTACAACGTGCAAAAATGGAAATACAACATTATGACACCATCGTGTTTAACAGCACTATCCCACGCAAATGCAAATTGTATAAACATGCCGCTAAAGATTGTTATTTGATTACGTGCCACACAAACCAGTCAACGGAGGCTATTACTTTTTAACAAAACAGCATGTAATCAAAACGAAGACTTCGCGTCATAATAAACAGTTAGAAGTTGTGTCAAAACAATTATTCAAATATACGTTCTCCAAATTGTACGCAGTGTTTTGGATGCTGATGGAAGGCGTCACATTGGCGATAAAAACTTCCTCCAAATCGCTGCAGTTCTCGACTATACCACCACTCAAACTCAACTTGGCAAGGTGTCTTTTCAGCTGGGGGTTCCCGGCGATAATTGTCTCATCTGCCTCCGCGGTAGCTTTCCTTTCGCCAGAGTCGTACCTTGCTCCTAATCCCTTGTACGAATCAGGCCTTGAAGCTTACCAATTCCAACGTTGTTTTATCGACTATCGTTCGCATCTCATTTACTGGTCGCTGATCGGCCCAATCTGCCTTTGCATCGCCGTTAACCTGGCTGTACTCGTTCATGTCGCCGTGTTTACTCACCGCATGAACGCGAAACAGCCCCAAGCTGCGCGAGTCAATACAGATGGAGATTTAGAGTTGGGACGCAGGATAAACGAAGTCGCTCAAGTCGCAAAGCTGCTCTTCCTGCTCACCCCGGTTATGGGAATTACCCTTCTTTTGGGAGTGTTTGTAGGTGAGTAGTATATACATAATGTTTGTAGATTGTGCATAAAAATGCGATATTATGGTATCACGCGACGGCCTACAATTACGTGACTATCCTATTTGTGCATAGTGTATTCGGTGTGTAAACATCCGAACCCGTTATAAAATCAAAAGGATTTTTTATTATTTACCGACCAAAAGCCTTTGCCTACCTGTGTTTACAAAACAGGCGTTGTTGTCGCTCTGTTTCTCATGAAAAAAAAACATGTAAACACCTGGTTTTTACCAGGTATTTGATCAACAGAGAGCAGTTGGGTTGGTAACCACACGAAGGGTCCAATATAGACAATTCGTGTGGTTGCGAAACAGGCGTTGTTGTCGCTCTGTTTCTCATGAAAAATAACAACATAAAAACACCTTGTTTTTACCAGGTATTGGATCTACAGAGAGCAGCTGGGTTTTCATGTACGCTCACGTGGCTATTAACGGTCTACAAGGTGTTTTCATCTTTGTTATCTACTGCATGTTGTCAAAAGGAGTGAGAAACGCGATGGAGAAGTTTTGTTCGCAGCCACAATGTTCCTATGGTCAATGACTATATTAGTCAAACTTACAACCCACAATGTCCGTAGCGTTCGCGTTCGCAATTGTCATTGACTGTAAGGTTGTCTCCTAAAGTAGTTTCAAACATTTTGATGTGACTTACATCGGCTAAACAGCGACCAGGCATCATTAATGGTGTAAACTGTAAAGTATGTACGGGCACTTTTTTACCTTCAAATTTATAACTATCAGGTAAAATTAAATGTGTTTCAAAATGTGATATAAATGTACAATATTTCATGTATTTTTGAAACTTATTAAAATTCAATACTTGTCGCTTTTTGTCATTGTTGTTGTGTTTGATCGCGTACACAGATACATGTTATCAAATCCGGAAAGTTGACTTTGTTTCTTTACTGTTTTTTTACTCAGGAGATGACAAACACAGCATTTTCAAATGATTTACTTACTAGACGAGCAATTAATGCATAAGCATAGATCAAGCACGTTACGTTTTGCAATAAAATATAACACAAATAAACAAACTACAGCACAAACAACGCAGTTTACACTAAACGAATTTACAAACACGAATTAAGGAAAGTCGTGAAAAAATAAACTTCCACAGGGATTCAGCGGTGGCGCCCTCCTTTGAGCGTTTTATAACCTTAACATGGGCGGCATGTGTGCTAGCCATACAACACAAAATATATTATGTGTGTGTGGTAGAAACCTTCTTTTGAAACAAATCTTGCAAATAGAAACAAATACTCCAGGATTGTTAAGAAAGATAAAATGCCCAGATCATGAACTATGCGTTTTAAACACAATAACGATCCCCACAAATCTGAGCTCTGCTGTAACATTCAAAAGGGATCTTTTTTAAATAGGGTCTTTACTCAGATTTTAATTCGGTGCAGGGGTTTGAGATGTTTTCTGGACTGTTCCAAAGAATTTTAAGAACGGTTTTAATAATATCGGAATAGGATTGGTATAAATGAGTGGGTTGAGGGCGCTGTTGATTGGAAGAAACACAATGGCTGACAAGGCGTACGTCACTGACGGAAGAACGACCTTGCTCATACTCAAAAAGGTCATCAAACACAAAGGAAGCCAACAGGCTATATCAGTTGCTATAAGTAAGGAGATTTTCTTATGCAGGGCTTGTGACTTCTTCTGTCGCGAAGAAGCTGAAACTTTATTGGCTGTATATTGCTTGTATATTACAGTATAGGCGGCTATAATGTAGACCAGGGCCAAAAAGTTGAAAGTCATCACTGCAAAAGTCATTGGATTGAGTTCTGCGTCTTCTTGACTGATGATGTAGAGTTTTGGAATACAGACACCGCTCTCGCTATAGTAACCGAAGTAACCTTTGACCTCAGGACTGACTTCAGCAAAGTTTTCCTGCAAATGTTTTTCAATTCCATACCAACCAGTAGGTGCAGTTTCGAGTGACGTATTTCCAGCGCTCAGTGCAGTGATCCTGTAAGCAAATCGTTGAAAGATAGGCAAAGTGACTGTGTCCGATGGGAAGAAAGGGCTAGCCGATATCCAAGCCTTAGTCACCATGGTACTTGCTAAAAATCTTGAAATCGGTAACAAAGCAATCACTATGGCGACGGTCCAAATAGCAACAAACCAGGCACCAACTACTCGCATGCGCAGCAGCTTACAGTTCATGGGCTTCAGGACGGTATACAAACGGTATGATGTAATCATAACCAATGTGAACACAGAAGCTTGACTTGAAAGCACAGTCAACACTCCGACAACAGTACAAGTCACACTGGTGCGCCAAGACTTATCCACAAGGCAGTATTTCCCCTTGTACAATTGTGACTTAACAGCTATAATAAACAGCACAATGCCCATGAGAAAATCAGCTATGGAAAGGTTCAGAATCATGCAATCGTTTATCACGGCGACTTTGGCCCTTTTATTGCCGCGAGGCCTGCGTAACTTCATTATGCTAAGTCCTGCTACCGTAAGGTTTCCGAATGTTGCAAAAAAGGCCATAAACCAGACAAGAACGCGAAGGAACGGCAATTTGATAAGTTCCTCACGTGATGAGATGCCACCCGCACTGAAAACATTTGGAGGACATTCGTCGGAGTAATCAGAGCAGTCTTGTTTTCCGTCGAGAACTTGGTTTCTTCTCACGAATAACGGGATTCCGTTCTCACAATAGAAATGGGTCGTGTCACTGCAGTTAAGCTCATCCGATTTATCAACGCAGTCTGTAGGGAGTTTCCCGTCACAGCGCTGCTCCAGAGCGATGTTTGCCACCTTTTTTGTGCCTGGAGATAGAAACAAACGAGTTTACTGACTTTGACGCAGATTGGTAACTGATGCAAGCAATTTGTATGAAGTGAAACAAAATTGTGTGTAAACAGATTGCACTTTTGCTTTCGCGTAGCACTTCTAAATTTAAACAGGGTGTGCAAGGTGCCAGAGTCAATAAAAAAACTTGTCAGTAGGTCTTTAGTGAGCCACAAGTTGGGAAATGTTTATTTCCATGGTAAAGTTATAGTTAGTTAACTTATATAAAACGTAAATATTTCCAATAAGACACTAAATATACTTTCATGGGAAAAATATATTAGTTCTATATGAGGTAGCTAACTGATTTTAACTAGTGATGCACCGAAGTTTCGGTTGGCCGAAACATTTCGGCCGAATACGCTGTTTTCCTTTGTTTCGGTTTCGGCCCGAACCTTTTGAGGCGGGTTCGGTGCATCACTAATTTTAACCATGGAAATAAACTTGTCGTTATAGTATGAAATGTAAATATCGTTGCAAGAACGATAACAAAATAGGGAATGATTTCTAAAATCAATTTACCCGGATTTATAACAAATCAAGCATAAATTGTAATTATTTTTTTAATTATTAACGCATGCGCAGTTATGGTTGGTTTGTAAACCATGAGTAAAAGTGTTAAGCCTTATGAACATGCTTTTTCGTGTAAGTGCATCGGTGCATTTATATTTAGAGTTTTTGCCCCTCCCAAACACACCGCTGTACATGTGCCTGAATTTAGCCCCATTTTTCACCTGTCGGCCATTCAACTGTTCCAGCGTCACACTCAAATCTGCGGTCCGAACAGTCTCTTTCATCAATTCCGTCTGAACATTCGACCACCCCATTGCATATCGACTTGCCTAAAGCGAAATTGATTTTTCCCAAACATTGTCTAGTTGTCACGTTAATGGACTCTGTTAATCCGTAGAAACCTGGTGGGATAACTAGCTGTGAATAGAACAAGAAATAGATTGGTGTAAAAGGTTATTTTTCAAGCATTTACCGGCATTTTTATCTTCAGGGCTTTTACCTAACTAATAAGTTACGACTAAACACGTTTGGACATTTTTAAAGATTTTTTACAAAGGTATTCAGAATTATTTGAAGTTATTTTGAACTTACTTGAATGAGGGGCATAGCGTCACAAATAGGCAATCGGGTTGAGCAGTTGGCACTTTCGTCACACTCATCTTCAAAGTTCTTGCATTCTGTAATTCCGTCACATCTGAGCAAAAAAAAAAGAAATTTGCAAAACGCCATACAAACAGGCTCTGTTTTTGTGACAAAAATCTGATACAAAACAAGGTCTATTTTTTCTCTGAATTCTTATGATGCTTCTGTATTGGAATAAGTTTAATATCAAACCTTTTAGTCATTTCCGGAAGGAACGACTTAGCAAACGACTCAAGATCGCTGCCATATAATGCAGCTTCAATCTCTTTTTTCAATGGTTCACATACAAAGTCAAATTCCACCATTGAGGAGTTTGCCGCATTCGATAAAGTACAAATCTCTTCGTCCAACTTCGTCGAAGGACAATCCAGTTTTCCGTCGCACACTGATTGAGGCAATAAACATTTTTGATCTCCAGCACACCGCAAAGTTCCAATCTCACAACCATGTTTGTTTGTTTCACTTGAATAACTGACTTGCTCGCAGAATTGCTCAATTCGAGGAGTTGCTCGACTCTCTGAACACAAACATTCGTCAGAAAAATCCGGGCAATCGACAATTCCGTCGCAAATTTGCCGCGATGCGATTACTGTTCTCCCGTCAAGACAGCGCAAGCACTGTGATGTCGCATTGCTGCTGAAGCATAAATCGGAGTCGTCGTCGCAATTTGAAAAGTCGTCGTGTAGCATCCATTGCGGTATAGAGCAGTAGCGACTTCCAGCGGCGTGATCGCGATTGCATTTGAAACCGGTCAGGCCTGTTATGTCGTCGGTATCGTTGGCACAGTCAGAGTAGGTGTCGCAAGACGCACCCCAGTACAAACATTTATTTGGTTCCGCCGAGCATCGAAACATCCTGGGTTCAGTACAGCTCTCAATCTCATCGCTACAGTCACCGCAGTGATCCATGCCGTCGCACAGCAAATAGGTGGGAATGCATCGCTTGCCGTTGTGACAAAGAAACTCGTTTTTCAAACAAGATTCGCTAATATTTCGCGGCACCTCATCACTGCCATCCTTGCAGTCGGTCATCCTGTTACCATTCCAAGAACGTGGAATACAACGTCCACTGTCGTTACATCTAAATTCCTTGTTAGTTAAACACGGAATAGATTGTTTTTCATCAGTACCGTTCGGGCAATCGGCATATCCGTCAACAACGCGATATCTTGGGACACAACGTCCATTGGACTCGCATCTAAACTCAGTTGTATCGTTGCATTTCGGCAAAGGCTGAATTTCATCGTTTCCATTTTCACAGTCTTCGTATTGGTCCATTACCCAGTCACGTGGTATACACCTTGACTTTTCATTCTGTAAAACGTTGCATCGAAATTCGGTATCAAGGCAAGTATGGAAACCTTCTAGTTCGTCGCTTGAGTCGCGCAAAAGCATTGTGTGGCAATCTTCTTTACCGTCTTTCACCATCCAACGAGGAATACAAGTTCTACCGGTGCGACACTGGAATTCTAAACAACAACACAATGACCTTACTTTGCCAACAAAGTCTGCTATTAACATCACAATAAAAAATGCCATTACCGTCAAATCGACACGGAAGTGTGGTGCTTTCGACGACTTGACAACTTAGTTCGGTGTTTAGATATTGCCTTTTCATGCATCTGAGCGACAGCCGGCACCTTACTTCATTATCCGAGCAATTTAATGGTTCTGTAAACATATGCAATATGTTGACTGAAAAGGCCGTATATGTGTGCATCCACATGTCTGAGTTAAATGCTGTCTTCGGTTGTTAATGTTGTTGATGAATATCTGATATAAACAAATCATGGTTCAAAGTTAAACAAGGTTAAACCAAAGTCAAACAGTAGGCCTAGCTGTTCAAATTTTGTTGAAACAAAGAGGCCCAAAACCAGCATGCGATTTTGCATGTCATATATGTCGTGAAATCACAGTGTAAATATTGTTTCTATGTTTTTGAATGTTTGTTACTTGCCAATGTTTTCATCGCTTGCATCAGCACATTCAGGTGTTCCATTTCTGACGCTTCCGCGCTTAATGCAATTTGAACTATTCTCGCATCGAAAATAGCCATCCTCAGCCCTGCAGCCTTGTGATAAAACTGCCATTGGTTTTGTGTTGACTGCAATTGAAAAATGATATACATAAATTGGGTTTTGAAAAGTCAGGAATTATGGGCAAAGATTGAAAAGTTTCATTTATCTAAAGTGATGTTTTAATTACCATAATTAAGCTTATTAGTTGGCGATCTTTTCAAACAACCCAAAGGTCAACTAAAGTACTAAACTGTACACAGATTTTCTTTTATCATATCTTGCAAACCGAAACCAGATTTTTTTGTTTCAAGCTACAATTTACCTTTCAAACTGAACATTAGAACAAACAACATCAAAGATCCAAACAAATTCCATCTTGAGAGGTTCATATTTAACTTTTATGATAAATGATCCTGCGAAAAAACTTTCGGTTTCAAGTTGTTAGTATACCTAAAACCAATTAGTTAATAGAAGTATCGATTTCTCAACATGTGTGTGTTTTAGGGTTACGCTCAACATTTTTGAACTTGAAACTAACTTACAGTAAACCTCTGTTAATCCGGATCTTCGGTCCGGATTTCTCCGGCTCCGGAAATCTGGATTTCCGGAAATCCGGATTCGGACAAAATTTGAGGTACAAATGATTTGTGATACAGTAAGGCTTGAACTAATCGACATTGGTTAATCCGGATCTCGGTCCAAAGGTCTAAAACTCGGGTGGTATAAAGTTTAGGGGGTTTGCAAGACCTGCTAAGAATATTTCTTGAACATCCATCTTTCTAATAGGCTAGGTGAGCGATTAAGAAAGCAAATGGCGCAAAAATCGTATTTGGCAACGACTATTTGCTCTTTGTTTAAAATAGGTTCTTGGTATTCCAACGTTAAGTTTAAAACGAAAGTAATAAATGAATAAAACACGCTTTCAGAGACGTGGCCATAAAGCTTTAATTTACGATACCTGATTTACACCTGAGTTTTTAGCAGTTTTTTATGTTCAATTTATGACACAAGTTTAACATTAAACTTTTGCTTCGGATTTGTAAATGGTTGACTTATCTACACCGTGTTAAACACATAAGATGTTATAAAAAAGGGTAGACCTTCCTTAATTGCTTCACAAATTTATTTTGTTTTAGATGTTGTAGGTCCATAAACTTAATGCACATCATATAATGTGCGCAACAGCCGCTGCAAGGACCACCAAAATGGTTTTCATGTACTGATTAGATGCAAAACACCTCACACCAAAGCCGTTGTTAACACTATAGGGCCTGTCTGTTATTTACGAAACTCGTTTCCGTCAGTTATTTCCTTGATTTTATGGCTGCGTTTAAGGGCGAGAAACATTTTATTTGCTTTGCTAGGTTTTATGGGAGAACCAAGTATTTCGTTTTCAAGGAAGCAACGTGCACGTTCTACAATTTTATTTTTAAATGTAAACCTAAAAAAGATTTTACACCGGAAAACGTAAATGAGGTTGGTTTCTGGTTGTAAATTACAAAAGGGGTGTTAGTCTACTATATGGGGTTTTGTAGTAGGCCTACCATATTTCCATCACCAAAAACAAGGACAATAGGTTACTTTGTTAAAAAGAACATTTAAAAGCTACTTTTGGGGTCCCCCGAAATCACCAGATATTGGACGATTTTTTTGCCTTCATCTAACCTAGAATAGTTTGGATAAAGTTTAAAGTAAATCAGCAAATCATCACAACTCGTATTAAACATGTTTGTAGTGTCCCAAAGCTGCTATGTAAAATCCACTATTTCGCTGAAAGATAAGCTAAACATGCATTTTTGCCTGTTTTTTTGAAAAGCATATAGCCTGTAATTGTCACGTGTATATTTAGTAAATCAAAAAGGAGTACACTTTTTTACTTAAAAGTTATTGTCACCAAGCTTTAACAAATCAAAATGAACTCTGGGTCCAGCTCCTGCTCCGGCTGATCTAATAAAACAAATTCGGACACTTCGGTACCACGACTGGTGTACACCTCTGCCGATTAATGGTGCTTAAACCAAATTACAATGGTTTGAAATTAAAAATGGAATATTGGGACATTAAACACATTGATTATTTTTAATATTTAGGAAAAATTTGCGTGTTTTTCTTTTTTTAACAGTGTTCGAACCAGGGAGTCGAACCGCTTGTCATATGGGTTCAGGTTCGGTTCGGGTTCACTTTGTTTTGTTTTTAAGGGTTCGGGTTCGGTTCAGGTTTTTAAAAATGTTTATTTTCGGGTTCGGGTTTTGTTCCGGTTTGGGCAAATTATCCGGTCCGAACCGGTTTGCGGTTTTTAAACCGGTTCAAATGTTCATTCGTTTAAATTGAATTCTACCCATCATCTACCCGGCCTTATAAAACTTAAAAAAAAATTGACCGTGTTATATTTGACACGCCCTATAAGTGTTATCTTGCGTATTCTTTCAGTGCGCAAAAAATCCAAAAATATAAAACAAACTGCATTTTTACTGGTTCGGCTCCGGTTCGGGTTTTTAAGAAATCGTAATTTGCGGTTCGGGTATAATGAAATTAACCGCTCAAACCGGTTCGCGGGTTCAGGTTCAGTTCCGGTTCGACTAAAAAGCATGCTTTCTCTATAGTAACACAGTAAAGCAAATTTAGCTTTCCAGTCAAAAATACAAAACAGTTTGCGTAGTTTTCTTCACAAAAAACGCCACTCGTCACATCTAACCAGGGAGTCGAACCGCTTGTCATATGGGTTCAGGTTCTGTTCGGGTTCACTTCGTTTTGTTTTTTAGGGTTCGGGTTCGGTTCAGGTTTAAAAAAAAGTATATTTTCGGGTTCGGGTTTTGTTCCGGTTTGGGCAAATTATCCGGTCCGAACCGGTTTGCAGTTTTTAAACCGGTTCAAATTTTCATTTGTTTCAATATAATTTTACCCATCATCTACCTGGCCTTATTAACCTCCAAAAGAGTTTTGACCGTGCACTGTTTTTTTTGACAAGCCCTATAAGTGTTATCTCGCGTATTCTTTAGTGCGTTATTTTGAAAACAATCACAAAATACGAAATCCGCTGCATTTTTACTGGTTCAGTTCCGGTTCGGGTCCAACGCCAAACAAAATATGGGGTTCAACTCCGGTTCGGGTTTTTCGAAAATCGTAATTAGCGGTTCGGGTTCGGTTCGGGTTTAATGAAATTAACCGCTCAAACCGGTTCGCAGGTTCGGGTTCAGTTCCGGTTCGACTCCCTGGTTCGAACCCTTGAAGAGCAGTCCATTATACCAGGGGTCACCAAACTTGTTTCACTGCGGGCCGGATAAGTTTAATAATGATTTGCGCGGGCCGCATACTTTACATGCCCTAGCGCCGTCTTTCCAAAGCCCGCGAGGCGATTTTTATAGGGGCGGCAAGATATGGTCTTTTATCTTTCTACAATCCCATTTAAAATCTGGTGATGTGACTGTTAAATTGTATAGTTAGTCGCATCTTACGGTCAATGCTTGTATATTCCGTCACAAGTAACAAAAGAAAGCAATTGTTTGCACACAATTAACACTTGCAGTCTTGTTTGTGAGGCAACAAACCGGCTTTGGATCAACCTTGGGCGTTGTAATCCTAAGAAACTATTTAATAACAATTGTATGTTTCGTGACAGGGTAACTTTCGTACGAAGTAGATTAATTTTTGAATGCTACAAGTTATCATTACGATTTGGCAAACCAAAGAATGTGGTCGCGGGCCGGATGAAATGACCTCGAGGGCGGATCGGGCCCGCGGGCCGTAGTTTGGTGACCCCTGCATTATACGAAACGTTTTACCCTGTAGGTTTGGATTAATGAATACAATGTAACGTGCTCACTCCCAGTGTTTTGCATGCTATTTGCTGATTGGGGGTTTGTCTTGTTTCAAAACATTTACAAAATGGCCTCAATAGCAGCGGGAAGATTGTTCAAATTTTCTGGTATGTTTTTTTATTCACACCATACGTAGTTTTAAAACTGCTTCTAATTTTTGTGCTTTAATATTGCTTTTAACAAATTTTGTTTCCTTAATTTTTTTCATGATACTTCTAGTTTATTGCACCTTTTCACAAAATCAACAATTTATTTGTTGCAGGGCCTGCAGTGAAACATTTGAAACCTTCTCCCAAGCTTTTAAACTGCAAGGTAAAGGTATTTTGTATGTCTTTATTTTACCTCCCAAAATTTAGTTCAGATAATAAGTTTAAGGATAAACCCTTTCTCCTGTGATAATTTGTCATTAAAATGTGGTTGGTTTAAAGAAATCATTTCACAAAGAACTATATTGTCGACATCATGACAAGTTTTATGTTTTTTTACCCCACACTTTAAAGACATGCTTGATAAAAAATGTTTTAAATACATACTGTCTGTGTATTTTATAAGCTTTGTAATTTGTTAAGAGCAAATAAACTCGTCGGCAGATTCCTTTTCATGCAACATCGTCAGACAGTTATTAAAACTTTTTATATTGCCTTGCTTTGTTGACCAGTTTACTGCAAATCTTCATAACCTTCTACTTTGTTGGTTGCAGAGGTATCAGCTGATTGCGAGTACATTTATAGGCAGAAGATGTTACGCTAAGGAAACTCATAGTCGGGAAAAAATGCACATGAACATTGGAACCATAGGGCATGTTGATCATGGAAAAACTACTTTGACTGCTGCAATCACCAAACGTAAGCAAATTTCAAAAATGTGTGACTTGTAACCGTGTTATCATACTAGAGCCAAGATAAATATAAATGCCAAGTGACTAAAAACAATCAACAATCAACCAAAAATGTGTTAATTTTGTGAAAAAGTAACGGTAATGGTCAAATTTCTGCTTGCTGTTACTGAAACATGGCATTTTGTTGTTTCAATGATAAAGTAAGTAAGCGTTTATAATATTTTTTGCGAAAAGCGCTACCCAGCGGTACTAGAAAAAACGAATATGTTTCTCATAATTTTCGAAATTTGTTTGCGTTAAACAAGATTGCAAATGGGTCATTCCATGTCAACTGCCCAGGCCAGTTAACCCACCCCCTTAGATTTTTATGAAATTTAAAATGTAAATGCAGCTAGTTACACTGATTTCAACAAAAAAATTTTTTTTGAAAACTATCAATGTTTCACGAAGTTATGACTTTTTGATAATATGTCAAAAATGTGATCACTGCAGCGACGCGCATCAATGATTTTTAAAATACTGTGTTTAAAATGTCATATTTCTTTCTAATTTGTGTATTGTGGTCATTTTAGTAGGTTAGGTGAACCTTTAGGTCCTTCTCAATCACCTCATTATAGTTTTTCCTGTTTTTGAAATATGGGTCAGTAATTAAAGGGGGTTCAGTTTGGGGGTATGCGAATGTGCATTCATATGTAACGACAACTTTAAAAGCTCATATCTTGGAGTGCACACTAGCTAGAAAGTTAAGTAATGGCTCAAATGAAAGCTCTTGCTGAGTACTTTACTTGTTCATAATTTTGTGATGCTTTTCTGTAATTTGTTTGAAGCAGGGTCATAATAAAACACAGGTTCATTTTTCGGATATTTTTGTGATACTGCTTCTATTATCTAATCTTTATGTGCCCTAATTTGTGATTAAAAGTTGTTAAGATGCAAACGTTTAGTGTAGGTGTCTCACTGGATACTTAATGCCACAAAAAGACATATCCAACACGAAACAAGGTATTTTACCAACTGACTCTCTAACAGATGAAGAGCAAATGCTTCTGAATATTCGACTTGCTGCTGATAAGGGTAATGAATGTTGTTTAGAGAACGGATGTATTTTCCACAAGTACAATTACATTGGTTGGTACCCTTCCTTGCAGAAGAAGTGTTGTGATCCTTTTCAAGTCCACACCAAACCAGTCAAAAACCGTAGTATACGTTCTATCACTTGGGAATGTTACCAAAAATATAAAAATTACAATTTGAACATTGTAAAAAAAAAAAAAAAAAAAGGTGTGTGTCAACTGCAGTACAAGAAACTCTCCCTCAAAATGTATCATCAAATGAAGAAGCTTCGAGTTCGACTGACAGTGATATATATATAACATTGCATCTACTGTTGAAGCAAATGAATCTTTCAGCAGACTTAATAAAAGTTTACAGAGCGTTGAGGTGATTACCTGTGAAGTTGCATAGTGTGCCTTCAAGCAGTAACATTTTCTATGGGAAAAGAAAATTATGTCAAATTCATGATGCCTTCATGCAAAGATGTCCAATTTTTTTTAATGTCAGTGACGTAGACCTATAGCAAGACCAACCTGACACTAAAGATGAAGACAAAATGAAAATAAAACCTTTTTGCCAACATTATCTCTAAAATGAAAAAAATTAAGAACAGTGGCAGTACGATAGCAGAAAAATACAAGTCCCCACAATGATACCCAAGCAACTGGTCAAGAGAAAAGACTACCTCAAACGGAAAATCACACCTTTTCACTGTACAATGTTTAAATTGTAATTTTTATATTTTTGGTAATATTCCCAAGTGATAGGACGTATGTTACGATTTTTGACTGGTTAACTGTGAACTTGAAAAGGATCACAACACTTCTGCAAGGAAGGGTACCAACCAATGTAATTGTACTTGTGGAAAATACATCCGTTCTCCAAACAACATTCATTACCCTTATCAGCAGCAAGTCGAATATTCAGAAGCATTTGCTCTTCATCTGTTAGAGAGTCAATTGGTAAAATACCTTGTTTTTGTGTTGGATATGTCTTTTTGTGGCATTAAGTATCCAGTGAGACACCTACACTAAACTTTTGCATCTTAACAACTTTTAATTACAAATTAGGGCACATAAAGTATAGATAATAGAAGCAGTATCATGAAAATATCCGAAAAATGAACCTGTGTTTTATTATGACCCTGCTTCAAACAAATTACAGAAAAGCATCACAAAATTAAGAACAAGTAAAGTACTCAGCAAGAGCTTTCATTTGAGCCATTACTTAACTTTCTAGCTAGTGTGCACTTCAAGATATGAGCTTTTAAAGTTGTCGTTACGCATGAATGCACATTCGCATACCCCCAAACTGAACCCCCTTTAATTACTGACCCATATTTCAAAAACATGAAAACCTGTAATAAGGTGATTGAGAATGACCTAAAGGTTCACCTAACCTACCAAAATGACCACAATATACAAATTAGAAAGAACTACAACATTTTAAACACAGTATTATCAAAAGCATTGATGCACGTCGCTGCAGATCACATATTTGACATATTTTCAAAATGTCATAACTTCGCGAAACATTGATAGATTTTAACAAATTTTTTGTTGTTGAAATCAGTGTAACTAGCTGCATGAACATATAAAATTTGATAAAAATCTGAGAGGGTGGGTTAACTTTTGCCATTTTTCTGGAACGTTTGACATGGAATGACCCAAATATGGTTTTAATCAACAAAATCATCGATAGTAAGATGCCTCCAACAAAAATAAACTAATTTTTGTGGTTGCAATGACATAATTATCCACAAAATAATCGGAAAAATTTTCGGTCAGGATCCCGGGATTCCTGGAAAATGAAAAAAATATTTCCCGAATCCCGGGAATTAAAAAATCCGGGAAATATAGGAACCGTAGTCATGCACTTGTTATCGTCCTCGTTAGTTTTATGCTTTTGTTCTGTTGTAAACTGTGTGAACCTAGCTAGCTAAAATGTTTTTAGTGTTTTTAGTTTTATCCTATTTTATTTTGTATGCTTTTACACCTGTTCTCCTTCATTTAACCTTTGTTGTTTGCAGTTTTTAGAGAATGATAATGCCTGCATAGGTGAAATATAAATATATCGATTTTAACAACTTCGTGTCTATTGATTTTGAGTCAGAAGCATTTGCTTCTTAGTTATCATTTAGAGCCGAGATAGTGATGTTGTTTCGACATACCTATTTAAGATGTATATATAACCAAATATTTCACACAACTTTAGTGCTGTGCTAGCAACAAATACATAATAAACAAAGTATTGACCACAAACAAGATATTGCCATTTTCTAAATAGAAAATAAATTGAATTCCTATAAATTGGTTTTACAGATTTAGCAGAAAAAGCTGGTGCCGGAAAATTTTATGCATATGACCAAATTGACAATGCTCCAGAAGAAAGAGCGAGAGGAATTACTATTAACGCGTCTGTTGTCGCTTACGAAACAGAAAACAGACATTATGGCCATGTTGATTGTCCTGGACATGCTGACTACATCAAGGTATAAAATTATACTTTATACACATAAGTTATCGCATACTATTGTTTACAATATCTTTGTTTAACAAATTTGTCGTTCAACTGGTGTTAAAGTAAACAAAATACTAGTTGTTGTTTCAAGAACTTGTATTTGCTGACGTTTCGTCCACCAGAACGGTAGGACTTCTTCAGAGCAATGAACGAATAATACAGCGGGCACAGAGATGAAAATGTATGGAAACAGCGGGATACGATGCACAATAATTACATTAGGACAAAGGCTTTCCGTGAAGAGTTGCGTGTGCTACAAAATGGCAGAGCGTAACTAATGCACGATATTTGATGGGGAAGTCGGACGCAAAATGTCACGGAAAACTGCGCTGAGGTTTTTGCCATCGTTACGATTTAAAACATTTGAATTAGAATTTATGAGGCAACTTTCGAAGACCAATCTTTTGGATCAATTCGGTTCTTGTTTTAAAATTTGGGCATCGTTCCAATTAATGCGGTGATCACTTCCCCATCAAATATCGTGCATTAGTTACGCTCTGGCATTTTGTAGCACACACAACTCTTCACGGAAAGCCTTTGTCCTAATGTAATTATTGTGCATTGTATCCCGCTGTTTCCATACATTTTCATCTCTGTGCCCGCTGTATTATTCGTTCATTGCTCTGAAGAAGTCCTACCGTTCTGGTGGACGAAACGTCAGCAAATACAAGTTCTTGAAACAACAACTAGTATTTTGTTTACTTTAACACCAGTTGAACGACAAATTTGTTAAATATGCAACCTGGTGGACGAAACACCTGTCCAATATCTTGGTTGATGACAAAATTTCATTTTTATTTCTTACAAACAGCACTGCTTCCTATTATTCTGGGGTAAAATGGAAAAAAAGGAAACAGTTTTTTTGGGGGATAAACCCTTGATTCTTTTTACTTCAAAAAGCTGCCAAAGAGAATTTTGCCTAAGTGAAAGCAATTTGTTAAAAATACCTAAACTTCGGTTTCACTAGAATATGATAACGGGAACTTCAAAAATGGATGCTGCCATCTTGGTCGTGGCTGCAACAGATGGAACGATGCTTCAAACAAGAGAACATTTGCTTCTTGCCAAACAAATCGGTGTTAATGACTTGATAGTATACATGAACAAAGCTGATGTGGCTGACGAGGAAATGATCGAACTGGTGATTTAACAACCATGTTTTAAGGTTTATATATTTGTTATTACATATTTTACATGATTTCAGGTTGAAATGGAAATTCGTGAAGTTTTGACCAACCATGGTTTCAATGGAGATGATACACCTGTTATTATCGGATCTGCCCTCTGCGCCCTGGAGGTGGAAATTTGTTGCAAATTTTAGTAATAAAACTGAAAAAATTTAGTAAAAAATAAAAATCAACTGTTATTCTTAACTTGATTTAGTCTAGAGCGATTCTAAGTATTTTCAAATCAATTACATTTGTCAGTGGTCTTGAACTGTGTTACAGGACAAAGAACCAAAACTCGGAAATGATTCAATTACAAAACTGGTTGAAGAAATTGACAAACTTCCCATGCCCAAGCGAAACTTAGATAGTCCTGCAGTTCTTCCTGTTGAAACAACTCATAAAATACCTGGAAAGGGTAGGCAGTTGTGTTACATTTGTGGTAATGCTTTATTCCCCGCTAATCCTAAGCAAATTATGTGAAAATCAGAGTAAACATAAGTTAAACATAAAAAATACTCATTAAAAAAAGTTAAACATAAAAATTTGGTTTCCTGAAAACTTTTTTCGATTGAATTCAAAATAGTTCAATTCTTTCATAAACAAGTAAAAAGAAAATGTTTTGTTTTGCGAATAATGGTTGCATTTTGTTCATTTTGTTTTAATTGGCTGAACATCTTCAACTGTTTTTTGTTCTGTGTGCCAAATTATAGCAGCTTCTATTTCACTTACAGGAACAGTTGTTACTGGCTGTATGAGTCAGGGAGTTTTCAAAAAAGGAGATGCAGTAGAGATCATTGGATATGGAAGTACCCTAAAGGCCACCATAGCTGGTGAGTTTGGTTGAATGAACCATAATATCACAAATTTTATTCATTCACAAGTCACACACCAATTGTATAGATCAGTGGTTCTCAAACTTTTTTTTATTGTGGCGCCCCTGGACTTGCGATGCACCAGCAAATAAAAGTTAATAAGGAAACTTATTATTAAAGCTGTGTTTAGTGATACAACAACAAAAAACCACGAAACGAAACTATTCTGCGAAAAATGAAACGACGCACCAGGGCGTCGTGACACACAGTTTGAGAACTACTGGTATAGATGCATGGTTTTGCATTTGAAAGAATTTACTGATATTCCAGCATTTACAGTAAAATTTCCCACTGACAGTATTGATAACATAACGTTTCTTCTGATCTGGACGTTTTGTCAAATAAAAACAGATTTTACCGCAAGTTGGGTATACATTGTGTAACATTTTTTTTGCATCACACAAAGAAATTTCCATGTATTATTGTTTGAACTTCTTCTTTTAAACAAACGCCAACAACATATTGCAATTTAGGAATGGAAATGTTTCACAAAACACTGGAACGCTGTGAGGCAGGTGATTCAGCAGGTCTTCTTGTTAAGGGAGTAAAGAGAGAAGAATTGAGAAGAGGGATGGTCGCTGTTGCTGCCGGACAAATTAGGCCAGCAAGAAGTATAATTGCACAGGTATGATTCAAAATTATTTGGTTTGTGGCAGGAAAAAGTTTTTAGGAAAAAAGTAAACATATTTGTCAAATGAAGTATTATTGCTCAGGTATAGTTTAAATTTGTCTCAATTTTGTTATCACCATGCAATATGGTAGTTTTTTGCTGATTGAGAAAAAGTTTGAAAACATTTATTGGCATGAAACTTTTTTTACTGTATATTTTGTCACACAGAAGAATAATGGCACAGGTATTGTGTCCACTTGGAATTTGTGTCCATTTTTTATCACAGTGTATTAGGTTCACTTATATTGTTTTTCAGTTTTACTTGCTAAGTAAAAGTGAGGGTGGAAGGGACAAACCAATACCTAATGATTTTAGCGCAATGCTCTTTTTTAAAACGTGGAACTGCGAGGCTCGGTCAGTCATAGAAGAAAATGTAAGTTTTGAACTTAATACAAACACCTTACTTACTAGACTAGTATTAGCTTAAATTGCTGCACAAACATTGTAGTCCAAGTTACATTATTTTTTTAAACCAAAAATGGGTGCTTTGAAGCAAATTCCATTTTGGGTTTGAAAGAATATTGCAGCTAACGTATTGTTAAGTGTATGAGTGGCGTAAAAACTCCACAAAGTGTTTGTCTAACCCAGTGGCCTTACCTCTCCATTATCATTACCCCTAAATTTCATTTACCTTCTTTTTAATGACTAAAATCACTATGGCGTCACAAAACTAAAAAATATTTGTGTAGTTACATTCTGAAAACGTCAAACAACATTTTCGGGGTGATGAGGCACATATTAGGAACCACTAGTCTTAAACTTACGTCGTTTGCCCCAGTTGTAGAAAAACATTAAAAGTCAAACGTTTTTGTAACCACGTCATTTTAGAATTTTTTTTATCTTTGTTTTACTTCTACAAGGACCTTGTAATGCCGGGCGAGCAAGGCAAAATGAAGTTCGTCATTCGCGTTCCCATGGTGATGATCGTCGGCGACCGATTCACACTCCGCACTGGAAGCGTCACCGTCGGAACTGGCATCGTCACTGAAGTCATTGAAGCGGGCAAAAAGGAAAACTTTGACATATTTGAAGCAATACGAGTCGAAAACAAGCGACTAAAAATGTTGCAAGCGCAGCAGAAGAAGAAATAAGGGACGCCACCACACGGGGGTTTCCACTCTCAACGCAAAATTCGTGCTAAACTCTATTTTATGGTTGTAACCTTTTCTGTAGTGAATTCCTAAATAAATTGCCCACTATTTTTACGCATATCAGTTTGAAAACATCTGAATTGGACGTTGCAGGCGCTCTTGCTTGCCAAGTGGAAAAATGGCCATGTCCGTTTATGTTTCTGTATGTTCCACAGTGTGTTGCTGAAAATACACTAATATGCTGAATTAGCGTTATCAAACCAGGGTTGAAATCCTCACTCTCTCGTGTTTCTGTGAGCAGGGAAGTATTTGGAATCCGGATGCTAGTGTTAGTTCCATATATATGTAAACATCGGTTCTATGTAATTCCATGCTTGGTAAATATAAATCATATCTACTATGTTCGAACGTATAGATTATCCAGGACTTCGATGAGTAGGCTACGGTTGTATACTTTGCAAGTTGCTGAATTTAATTTATCTGGGTAAATTTCAAGATCTCAGATAATTATTGACTAACCTATTTGGCATTCGCTACAATGGATTTCAATGGGACTGTTCACACCAAAGTCTATATAAAACACAAGTTGTCCAACCTATTGTTACGCAATAAAGCCTATGGAGCCATTTTGTGTCCAAAATGATACTGTGGGTAGAGAAAAATAACACATAAATTGTCTGATTTTTACAAACTGGAGAGCATAGACGCGAATTTGATTCGCCAAATTGAATGAAAATTTCGGGTTCTAACATTTCAACGCAATATTAAAAGCTAAATTGCTGTTTTTCATGTAAATTTGGCCGCTTAATTTTCATGTAAACTTCAAATATTTGCGTTCAGCGTGCATTATCATGCTCAAATGTTAGAACCCAAAAGTTTCATTCGATTTTGCCTATCAAACTCGCGTTAAATCCCACCAGTTTGCAAAAATCAGACAATTTATGTGTTTTTCTCTATACCTGCTGTATTAATTTGGACACAAAATGGCGTCCATGCGGCTCTATCGCGTAACAATGGGTTGGACTACTTGTGTTTTATGTATACTATGGTTCACACCGGACGCGGCCTTCGCTCAACTTCGCTTTGCTGCGTCCGGTGTAAACTGGCCTTAATGCATGTGGCTCTTGTACTGAAGGTACACTTGGTCTATTTTGGATGTGTGTTTTTTTTGTTTTGTTTTTCTGCATAACCCAAAGTTTTTGTCGACTAAACACAGTAGAGGTAAGTATTTTAAGTTGTGCTCTGTAAATTTGGCCAGCAGTTTACCAACAAGGCCCAAAACGGACTATGTCGTAAACTTTCCGATGTACGTTCGACAGTTTTGAGTTAAACCCTATCAGGGCAGAAATAACAAATCTGAAACAATTGCAGACGTGGTCCTTATCGTTTGTTGTTTAAAATCTGCTTATAAAACCCTGGGAAATACTCGTGCAACACACAAATGAACACGCGTGCAACAAGTATTTTAGGCCTAGTGTCCCTTGTGTTTTTTGAACCGCTTCAAAAACACAAGGAAAAAACTACTTTCAAATATCAAGGTTATTCAAACTTCGTTGCATTTTGCATACATTTGATTAGAATGGCAAACGACTCGCGGTATCTCCTGTACAACATGACCGACACAGTTTTTTTAAGTTACTGGTATTTTGATGAGAAGTGTATAAAGTTGGCACCGAAAATTCGTTTGGCCAATCCTTTTTTAAACCGTGCACGCGAAAGTTTAATTTTGGCCCAAATTTTATTATGTTACAAATTTGAGGGAGTGTTTTTTGTTTATGTTGCGACGTTCCAAAAAGGATGAAAAATACAAAAAAATAATCAAAAAATTTAGTTTCGGCTTTGTGTTAACCACCGATTAAAACAAAGCGAAACAGATGTGAAAACGAAACGCGATACGGTTATGCAATATACAACAGTTTCGACCATCAGCCACACAACTCAAATTTCACCATAGAAAGGTTTAAAATGAGATTTTTATTTACCAATAGCGAGAAGGTGTACCTAATGATAGCAGTATTTTTTAACCACACACATGACAATTTTAGCAAACTAGCGGCACTAGTACAGGTGGTGAAGTACAGGTTAGGATAGATATGATTTGTTACGAAATTAATTAGAGCTTGTGGTATATTATTCGGGTTTGTCATTGGTGCTGTAGTTCGCATGATTTTTTTTCATTTGTACCAAACGCCCATGCAGAATATATTTTCCTTGGTAGCGCTTTCTGCAAGTATCAATAATATGCAACGTCTTTGAAAGTTTGCTATTTGCATCTTGCCCCCGAGTTCGCAATAAGGTAAATTCGTTTTATTGCAGTTGATAACTTACAATAGGCAAGGTCTATTTTTTTGCTTCAGGACTGTTGTGAAAAACATAGTTTAATTTAGAAACGGTTTAGTAATGGATGCCAACTTTACCACCTCTGTCCTCACCACAGAAGAAGCAAATATCACTTCTGATGAATTTGCGTCCCGTTCGTACGAGAGAATCATGATTCCACCTCTGCTACTCACATCTCTCTATATTTTTATATGTTCGTTAGTTCATCAAGAACGAGGCAAAGAAAGGACGGGTATATTAAAGCTAACCAACCGTCTTGTTTCGATGGCAGCTGTATTCTCTCTCTTTGGTTCCTCTGTATTTGCAATGGACATTTTTCTTCATACCGTAAATTCGGCCTGGTGTGTAGCATCAAACATCATGCGTTGTACCGCTCTGGTGGTTGTTAGAACAACAGTGTTCACAGTACTTTGGCTTCGACAAAAAACCCTGAACAATTCTATCACCTTCAAAAGCAAATTTGTGAAACGCACCATCGCTGCAATCAGATATGTAACCTTGACTTTGGTGGCAGTCAGTCAGATCACATTTCTCGTTGCTGGCACGTCTCGAGGAACAGACGCGACCACCTGGGGATGCGAATACACTGGGGAAGTGCGCTTTAGTCTTTTGGCAACTTCTACTTTAATCTTCACACTGAGTCAAGTTAGCGTCCTGGTTCTTTCCATTGCCCCCTTGACATTGCGAATTAGTGATGAACAAGTGCGTAAAACTATAGTCCGAATCAGTGTGAGCACAGCAACCGTTTTCGTTTCTAATTTTATTTCGATGGCTGTTGTGTTTATGTTTACAGAACAAATTGGCCAGTGGGCTTCTTTTGAGTTTTTTCCTCTCATTATCCAATGCGTTCAGTTTTTTCACGTGTTGTGCTTAATTTTCACTTTCCGTGACTATCACGTGCGTTTAAATCCGCTGTGTACAAAACACAAGGTAGCAAACAAAGAGAATTGCGCAGTAACACCTGTTGTCCAAAATTGTACAACTTCTTTCACTACAAAGACAAACAAAATTTCAACTAACAATGTGGAACAGAAGTAAAAAAACAGTTCGACTGACAACATGGAAAAGAAGAACTGAACTGTCGGCCAAAAAGGATTCTAAAGGACTTATTGATTCAATACACCTCATGCAGAGATGAAATCATTTTAAGCACAAAAAAATACATTTTGTACATTAAATAATATGGCATTATTTGTCTTTTTAACGGTTTGAATACAACGTGTTTTGTATAGTGTTTGTGTTGTGTTACATGAACTATAGTTGCCATCGACATTTTGTGTCAGCTGTAATCAATAATATGCAGAAAGCAGCAGAGTATTTTGTGCATATCGGCTGGATTTTAAGAAAGTGACATGATAAAAAACTGAAAACAAACAATGTAGACTAACAGGTGAATTTAGTACTTCAATACAAACACGTAAATTTGTTGGCGTGCCAGGGGTTGCCTATCCCTGAATCACCGTATGCAGACGAATCCGGTTAATCGCATCATCGATTTGACAAGAAATTTGATGCGCTTAACCGGATTATGCGATAATCCGGTTGCTGGGTAAACAGTACACGCCGTTAACATAAGTGCTTATTTTCACTTTCCCAGCTAAAACATAGTTGCAGTTGCACTCAACTATGGCTACAGAGCAGTATTTTTTCTCTTTTGTTGCCGAGAATAGAAAGAAGTACTCTTAAATCAAAACTAGATTTATCACTCTCAGGGACGAACATGACAACTGTTGTGGGTATAGTACAATCGCCCAAGTGTGTTGAAGAGACAGTATCAACGCACACACACACACACTCTTTAATTGACGCACATGTCACAGTTCGCTTGATTTGTACTTTTTCTTGCAGCCAGATCTAAAAAATGTGTTACATCGCATCGTAGCCAGTGGCGTATGCTGAACTTTTGGAAGGTGCCCAACATTTTAATTTGAGAACTTTCCCTAACGACGGTCTATGACGTTTTGGTTCTGCTTTGGAAAGTTTCCCTTATAAATGTGCTAGGCCTCTCGCTTAATATGCACGTCCAATAGCCTGTTGTTTCTTGCCCATTTGGTTTTCTAGTTTAAACCAACGCGTTAAGCGGCAAAGTGATAGGTGCGGATTTGTAAGCATGCCCAAACCTGAAAGTACACAAGACCGAAACCCAAAGATGGCAGTACGGTACGGTACATATTGCATTGACCGTACCACGTACCTCGTTACGTAGAGCGTACCGTACCAACGTACCGTACCAAATGTCAAAAATCAAAACGTACCATATCACCGTACCGTACTTGAGGCACGGTAAGCAAAATCGTACCGTACTTTTAAATAAACCAATCAGGATTAGGTTGGATACATTTTGTGACACGCACTTAAAGGAGGGGTGTCTAAACAAGCTGCCCCACTACAACCAGCTTATTCGAATTTAATATTTTGTGCTTATGTAACACGCCTTTTCAGTTCGGTGCAGACATGCCGTTTTCAGTTGTTGCAAAGTTTATTCACAGCATAAAATCGGTCATATAAAAGTCGACGGGTAAAACACATCTGTCCGTCATCACCACCAACCACGACTACACGTACATTCCCTGCCACGTCGAGTATCGTCACTTACAGAAGGAACACTGGGGGCGCCACAGAGCAAATGTGACGCAATAATTATGTAACACACTCCCCCCTCCACAAAAAAATAGAATGTCCACATTCGATAATACAAATACGTACAGAGGCGAAGTTCGCAAACACAACTACATTAGGCCACTGTTTTTCATTTGTCAACACAATCTTATAAAAAGAGATTTAACTTAACACAGATTAAAATAATGGATTGACACAGAATAAACAATGAATTGACACAGAATAAATAAACAAACAACGTGATAAGTGCATGTATAGAACAATTATAACTTAATGAAAACAACTACAATGTGAAAAACAATTACAAAAACGTATAACGTAGTGAAACAAGTAAGAAAGCATTGATGTGGAAAAATGAAACACCATGTCGTAACACAAAAAGGACAAAGCACAGGAAAACCGTGAAACAAAAACAATACATAAATTTAATTTGTGCAAACAAGGCATCAATTTAGTTTGTGCACAACTTTTGACTATAGTTTGTATACAAACAAGGTGCATTTAGTGAAATATTTAAACAACACATACAAGTAAACAACCTAAAATTATTGAATCTCAACGGCGGGGTAAATTGTAGGCCGACGAACATTACGCCGTGGTCTTGTATGCACGCGCTCTGCACACTGTGGCGTATTTTTACGTGGTGCAAAGTACGCTCCTGGAGGCGGAAAATTATGCACATTCTTGGGTTTTTCGGCCATCTGTTCACCATCGTCCACATCCTCGTGATTGTAATTGTTGTGTCGACTAAAATCGCCCCTACTCGGTTTTGGCCTATTGAAATGCACAACCTGTTCTTTTCCTCGGCGATCTCTTGTCGTGTATAGTTTACTGGTGAATTGACACGTACAATGGTATAGGGGCCCTTGTACGGTCTTTTGCTTATGTTTGATTACAGCTGACACAAACCACTATTACTCACAAAAATGTTGGCACGCGAAGTCATTACCCTTAAGAACCACATGGAAATAACAAGTAGCCTAATTCAGCACGCGCCGCAAAGGTTGCCGACCCTGGAGTAGTTCAATTCTATGCGACTGCATGTTTTCCAACAACCGTAAGCATCTGATGCACTGTTCCATATTTTATTAATTTCACACTAAATTTTCCTTTTTTCACAAATTTCCAACCCAAGGTGGATTATTACAACCTCCAAATTTTACAGTGTAGCAAGAAACTACAATCAGCGTCTTTGCCGAAACACCAGTTTCGTAATTTTAACACGTCTAACTCTTCATTTGCACGTTTTCATATCACTATTGGAGATTGGATAAGGCAACAAAAAAGGATCAATGTGCAGGGCTTTGAGATAAGACTCGGGGTAAACGGAACGCCTATTTAATCTCCTAATAACTTTTCAAAAAGTGAATTTATTCAAGAGCAACTACACTTAGTCGTTTGAACGTTGTGCAGCCATTCTGGGATTAGAGGTTAAGTGCAATAGTTATCTTAAAAACCTTATGCGTAGTTAAGGTCAGTCTTCCTTTTACATTAATTGACAGTCAAACAAAAGTCAATTTGAATTTTAGACCGTTGCTTCAGGGCAGGCAATTAGACGTGCACAATATTAAAAAGGATTGCCCAGTTAAGGTTGCGCACAGATCGTTCGATTTTACTATCATATCGTCTTTTCTTTTAAAAAACTCGGTGTGTGCGACTTTCACATAGAGATCATCAAACATTCCTGGAAAATCGCTGCTAAGCTACTACGTTAATTTGTTAGTTATGTGTAGTGAAGTTTGATTTATAGTTGGTTCTGCTACTCAATAGCTATATACGGTAGTTCAGGGATAGGCAACCCCTGATACGTCAACGAATTTGTGCCAAATGGAGTACTCAATCAACCTGTTACATTGTTTGTTTTTAGTTTGTTTTTTATCATGCCATTGACAAAATACTCTGCTTTCTGCTTATTATAGATTACAGCTGACACAAACCATTATTATTCACAAACATGTTGGCACACGAAGTCATTGCCATATGGAAGTAACAAGCAGGCAGGCATAAATCATCACGCCCCGCTTAAAAAGTTGCCCACCCTGAAGCAGTTCAATGCTATGCGACTTAATGTTGTTCAACAATCGTAAGCTTCTAATACACTGTTCCATGTTTTATTAATTTCACACTAAATTTTCCTTGTCAAACAAAAAATGCGTTCAATATAATTGCCAAATAAAATTTACTAAGATCAAACTGCTGGACGAGGTCAAGAAGTACGTAGGCTTATGCGTTTCTGCTTGCATAAAAAATTAGGCTATACGAGATAAAAATAGAGTTCAATTTGGTACAACAAAATTTAAGTTCGATAACGATTAAAAAGACGTGGTGCATGCACAAATAAAATAAAAACACCTACAAAAGCCATATTTGCTATTTGTAAGTTGTTTTGCTAATCGATGGCACACAGGCCATACGTACAACCCATCTCAAAACAATGGCAAAATAGATCATAGAATACAACACAAACATAATACAAAACAGGTTGTAACAAACCGGTAAAACACAAATAAAGCTATGTAATTTATTGTACAAAATGTATTTTGTTTGTGTTTAAAATAAATTCATCCCAGCATAAGGTGTATTGAACTACTTAAGTCCTTAATAAGGACCCTTTTTGGTCGGCAGTTCAGTTGATCTTTTTCATGATGTCAGTCGAACTGGCTTGAGAAAACATTACTCTTTCTCTTCCATTTTGTTAGTCGAAATGTCGTCCATGGTTTCGAAAGAAGTTGTACAATTTTGGACAACAGGTGTTACTGTGCAAATCTCTTTGTTTGCTACCTTGTTTTTTGTACACAGCGGATTTAAACGCATGTGACAGTCGCGGAAAGTGAAAATTAAGCACAACACGTGAGAAATCTGAATACATTGGAAAATGAGAGGGAAAAATACAATAGACGCCCACTGGCCAATTTGTTCTGTAAACATAAACACAACAGCCATCGCAATAAAATCAGAAACGAAAACGGTTGCTGTACTCACACTGATTCGGACTATGGTTTCACGTACTTGCTCATCACTGATTCGCAATGTCAAGGGGGCAATGGAAAGAACCAGAGTGCAAACTTGACTCAGTGTGAACATCAAAATAGAAGCTATCAAAGGAGCATTGCTCACTTCGCCAGTGAATTCGCATCCTTTGATAGTCGCGGCAAATCCTCGAAACGTGCCAGCAACTAGAAAAATCACTTGGCTGACTGGCACTAAAGTCAAGGTTACATATCTGATTACAGCGATGGTGCGTTTCACAAATTCGCTGTTGAAAGTAATGGAATTGTTCAGGGTTTTTTGTCGAAGCCAAAGCACTGTGAACACTGTAATTCTAACAACCACCAGGCAGGTACCTCGCATGATGTTTGATGCTACACACCAGGCCGAATTTACGGTATGAAGGAAAATGTCCAGTGCAAATACAGAGGAGCCCAAGAGAGAGAATACAGCTGCCATCGATACAAGACGGTTGGTTAGTTTCAGTACATCCGTCCTTTCATTGCCTCGTTTTTGATAAAGCAAAGAGCATGTAAAAATATACAGAGATGCGACAAGAACAGGAGGAATCATGATTCTCTCGTACGAACGGGACGCAAATTTATAAGAAGTGATATTTGCTTCTTCTGTGGTGAGGGCAGGTGTAGTAAAGTTGGCATCCATTACTAAACCGTTCCTAAATAAAACTATATGTTTTTAACAGTCCTGAAGCAAAAAATATACCTTGTCAATTGTAAGTTATCGACTGTAATAATGGGCCGCAAACTATTTTACCTTACTGCCAACCCGGGGGCAAGATGCAAACAGCAAACTTTTAAAAGCGTTGACTTGTTCGTACTTGCAGAAATCGCTCCCAACGAAAATCTATTCTGCATGGTCGTTTTGAACAAAATAAAAAAAGCATACGAACTACAGCACTAAGCCGTAAAAGAATTTTACTGATCAAAGACAAACCCGAATAATATACTATAAGCTCTGATTAATTGCGGAACAAATATTATCTATCCTAACCTGTACTTCACTATGCCGTTATAGGTTCCTAAAATTGTCATGTGTGCAGATAAAAAGACTGCTGTCATTAGGTACACGTCCTCGCTATGGTATAAAAATCATTTTAAACCTTCGTGTGGTGAAATTTGAGTTGTGTCGCTAATGATCGAAATTGTTGTATATTGCATAACCATATCGCGTTTCGTTTTCACATCTGTTTCGCTATGTTTTGATCGGTGGTTAACACAAAGCTGAAAGTAAACTATTTGATTATTTTTTTATGATTTTTGAACGTCGCAGCACGAAACGGGCTCGGTCAAATTCGTAAATGGATAAAATTTTTGGCCGAACTTGAACTTACGCCGGTACGGTATTTTTGAAAAGGAATTAGCCAATCAAATTTTCGGTGGTAACTTTATACGCTTAACATTAAAATATGAGTAACTTACAGAACTATAACGGTCATGTTTTCACAGGAAAAACTACAAAATCGTTTGCCTTTTTTATCAAATGTATGTTAAAGGCGACGAAGTTTGATTAACCTTGACATTTGGAAGTGTTTCGCTGCAGTTTATAATATTGTTGAAACCGCTGCAAAAAACAAGGGACACTATTATGTCAATTTTTTGCATCTTGCGGATAAGTTTAAGAATGGCGCACATGGTCGACAGTCTACCTTCATACGCTAACGCCTCGCCAACCTAAACTCATAAGTTCAGCGTCCATGAAGCGATTTCCATGAGACCGGCAGCGAACTTGCGTTCAATCTATGATCTTAGTTTATATCAGGTGGTACAAGTGGAAACTTGTGCAAAATGCATAAAATTTCACCTACTGGGCTATGTTTTGTTTCATCACAACCCACAATTAAAAAAAAACAGAAAAGCCTATTGTTCGTCCACCATAATATCAATATTTTTTCATAGTCATGGAATAAACTGCCTTCGAGAAATTTCAATGCGTTGCGAACCTACAAAGCGTTTTCCCACTGACCGATGTTGTTTGAAAGTTTTGTGTTGCTTTGGGGGCTGGTTGTTTAATCCAAATTGCTGGCGATCCCAAATTATCTCGACAATACTTAAAAATGAAACGGTCTTTAAGGAGTTGTGAGAGTATACATGCCGGAAATGTATGTGCTTTCTGTACACATTGTGTTACTAAATAAATGTAATGAACTACTGTTTAAGCCAAAAGCAGCAAAAATAAACAAAATATCGTTGTTTGTTCACTTAAATGCACCTGTCTGTTGATAGTGGGTTGTATGTCGCAAATGTCATTGGGGGATTTCAATCTGTCTGCGTAAGGTCCAACGAGTTAAGACTGAATACAGACCTGTGTATAACGCTCCCCGGGAACGTCGAAAATATACAAAAAGATCAAGCAGAAAAATCGTCCTAGGGTTTGTGATAGCCAACGATTAAAACATAGTGAAACAGATGTGTATCAAAACGCGATATGGTTATGCAATGTGTGCTATGGGCTGATGGCATTTGTTTTACTTAATAAGTGTTTAGCTTGTTATTTCAAATTTTCACAAACATTATTAAACGCCCTCTACTTTATTGTTAATTTCTAGATTCGGAAGATACTAAGCAAGTCGGTGCCTGTCAAATTTCAGGACGGTTAAATTTTGACGACCGAAGTCGTACAACCACAATTAGACTACCGATTACGATTTAGCAAACGGTTGATATAGACTTCTGCTGTACAAATGAACTCGCGTGCAACCAGTATTTTTGCTATTTGGAATAACTAAGCTACTACGTTAATTTGTTAGTTATGCGTAGTGAAGTTTGATTTGAAGTAGATTCTGCTACTCTGTGGTTATTTACGGTTTTTAAGGATCGGCAACCTCACGCAATTCAAGTACTAAATTAACCTGTTATCATTGTTTGTTTTCAGTTTTTTTATCATGTCATTGTTTTAAAATACAGCCGATATGCACAAAAGATTCTGCTGCTTTCTTCTTAATATTGACTACAGCTGACACAAACCACTATTATGATAAAATTTTGGCACGCGAAGCCATTGCCCATTACCACATTAAAATAACAAGTAGTCTAAATCAGCACGCGCCTCTTAAAATGTTTCCGACCCTGGAGTAGTACCATGTTATGCAACTGCATGTTTACCAACAATCGTAAGCATCTGATGCACTGTTCCATATTTTATTAATTTCACACAAAATGTTGTTTGTCAAACGAAAAACTACATTCATTAAAATGGCAAAATCAAATTTATTAAGTTTAAACTGCTGGACGAGGTCAAGAAGTACGTAGGTCCATGCGTTTCTGCTTGCATAAACAATTATACGAGATAAAAATAGACACACAGTCAATTTGGTACAACAAAATTTAAGTTTGATAACTATTAAAAAGACGTGGTGCATGCACAAATCAAATAAAAAAAACACCTACAAAAGCCATATTTGCTATTTGTAAGTTGTTTTGCTAATCGATGGCACACAGGCCATACGTACAACCCATCTCAAAACAATGGCAAAATAGCTCATAGAATACAACACAAACATAATACAAAACAGGTTGAAACAAACCGTTAAAAACCAATAAAGCTATGTAATTTATTGTACAAAATGTATTTTGTTTGTGTGTAAAATAAATTCATCCCAGCATAAGGTGTATTGAATTACTTAAGTCTTTAGGACCCTTTTTGGTCGACAGTTCAGTTCTTCTTTTTCTTGATGTCAGTCGAACTGGCTTGAAAAAACATTACTCTTTCTCTTCCATTTTGTTAGTCGAAATGTCGTCCTTTGTTTCGAAAGAAGTTGTACAATTTTGGACAACAGGTGTTACTGTGCAATTCGCTTTGTGCGCTACCTTGTTTTTTGTACACAGCGGATTTAAACGCATGTGATAGTCGCGGAAAGTGAAAATTAAGCACAACACGTGAAAAACCTGAATACATTGGAAAATGAGAGGGAAAAATACAATAGACGCCCACTGGCCAATTTGTTCTGTAAACAGAAACACAACAGCCATCGCAATAAAATCAGAAACGAAAACGGTTGCTGTACTCACACTGATTCGGACTATGGTTTCACGTACTTGCTCATCACTGATTCGCAATGTCAAGGGGGCAATGGAAAGAACCAGAGTGCAAACTTGACTCAATGTGAACATCAAAATAGAAGCTGTCAAAGGAGCATTGCTCACTTCGCCAGTGAATTCGCATCCTTTGATAGTCGCAGCAAATCCTCGAAACGTGCCAACAACTAGAAAAATCACTTGACTGACTGGCACTAAAGCCAAGGTTACATATCTGATTGCAGTGATAGTGCGTTTCACAAATTCGCTGTTGAAAGTAATGGAATTGTTCAGGGTTTTTTGTCGAAGCCAAAGCACTGTGAACACTGTAATTCTAACAACCACCAGGCAGGTACCTCGCATGATGTTTGATGCTACACACCAGGCCGAATTTACGGTATGAAGGAAAATGTCCAGTGCAAATACAGAGGAGCCCAAGAGAGAGAATACAGCTGCCATCGATACAAGACGGTTGGTTAGTTTCAATACATCCGTCCTTTCATTGCAATGTTTTTGATAAAGCAAAGAGCATGTAAAAATATACATAGATGCGACAAGAACAGGAGGAATCACGATTTTCTCGTATGAACGGGACGCAAATTTATAGGAAGTGATATTTGCTTCTTCTGTGGTGAGGGCAGGTGTAGTAAAGTTGGCATCCATTACTAAACCGTTTCTAAATAAAACTGTATGTTTTTAACAGTCCTGAAGCAAAAAATATACCTTGTCAATTGTAAGTTATCGACTGTAATAATGGCCCGCAAACTATTTTACCTTACTGCCAACCCGGGGGCAAGATGCAAACAGCAAACTTTTGAAAGCGTTGACTTGTTCGTACTTGCAGAAATCGCTCCCAACGAAAATATATTCTACATGGTCGTTTTGAACAAAATAAAAAAAAGCATGCGAACTACAGCACTAAGCCGTAAAATAATTTTACTGATCAAAGACAAACCCGAATAATATACTATAAGCTCTGATTAGTTGCGGAACAAATATTATCTATCCCAACCTGTACTCCACTATGCCGTTAGGTTCCTAAAATTGTCATGTGTGCAGATAAAAAGACTGCTGTCATTAGGTACACGTCATCGCTATGGTATAAAAATCATTTTAAACCTTCGTGTGGTGAAATTTGAGTTGTGTCGCTAATGATCGAAATTGTTGTATATTGCATAACCATATCGCGTTTCGTTTTCACATCTGTTTCGCTATGTTTTGATCGGTGGTTAACACAAAGCTGAAACTAAACTTTTTGATTATTTTTTTATGATTTTTGAACGTCGCAGCACGAAACGGGCTCGGTCAAATTCGTAAATTGATAAAATTTTTGGCCGAACTTAAACTTACGCCGGTACGGTATTTTTGAAAAGGAATTAGCCAATCAAATTTTCGGTGCTAACTTTATACGCTTAACATTAAAATATGAGTAACTTACAGAACTATAACGGTCATGTTTTCACAGGAAAAACTACAAAATCGTTTGCCTTTTTTATCAAATGTATGTTAAAGGCGACGAAGTTTGATTAACCTTGACATTTGGAAGTGTTTCGCTGCAGTTTATAATATTGTTGAAACCGCTGCAAAAAAACAAGGGACACTATTATGTCAATTTTTTGCATCTTGCGGATAAGTTTAAGAATGGCGCACATGGTCGACAGTCTACCTTCATACGCTAACGCCTCGCCAACCTAAACTCATAAGTTCAGCGTCCATGAAGCGATTTCCATGAGACCGCCAGCGAGCTTGCGTTCAATCTATGATCTTAGTTTATATCAGGTGGTACAAGTGGAAACTTGTGCAAAATGCATAAAATTTCACCTACTGGGCTATGTTTTGTTTCATCACAACCCACAATTAAAAAAAAACAGAAAAGCCTATTGTTCGTCCACCATAATATCAATATTTTTTCGTAGTCATGGAATAAACTGCCTTCGAGAAATTTCAATGCGTTGCGAACCTACAAAGCGTTTTCCCACTGACCGATGTTGTTTGAAAGTTTTGTGTTGCTTTGGGGGCTGGTTGTTTAATCCAAATTGCTGGCGATCCCAAATTATCTCGACAATACTTAAAAATGAAACGGTCTTTAAGGAGTTGTGAGAGTATACATGCCGGAAATGTATGTGCTTTCTATACACATTGTGTTACTAAATAAATGTAATGAACTACTGTTTAAGCCAAAAGCAGCAAAAATAAACAAAATATCGTTGTTTGTTCACTTAAATGCACCTGTCTTTTGAGAGTGGGTTGTATGTCGCAAATGTCATTGGGGGATTTCAATCTGTCTGCGTAAGGTCCAACGAGTTAAGACTGAATACAGACCTGTGTATAACGCTCCCCGGTAACGTCGAAAATATACAAAAAGATCAAGCAGAAAAATCGTCCTAGGGTTTGTGATAGCCAACGATTAAAACATAGTGAAACAGATGTGTATCAAAACGCGATATGGTTATGCAATGTGTGCTATGGGCTGATGGCATTTGTTTTACTTAATAAGTGTTTAGCTTGTTATTTCAAATTTTCACAAACATTATTAAACGCCCTCTACTTTATTGTTAATTTCTAGATTCGGAAGATACTAAGCAAGTCGGTGCCTGTCAAATTTCAGGACCGTTAAATTTTGACGACCGAAGTCGTACAACCACAATTAGACTACCGATTACGATTTAGCAAACGGTTGATATAGACTTCTGCTGTACAAATGAACTCGCGTGCAACCAGTATTTTTGCTATTTGGAATAACTAAGCTACTAGTTAATTTGTTAGTTATGCGTAGTGAAGTTTGATTTATAGATGGTTCTGCTACTCTGTGGTTATATACAGTAGTTCATGGATCGGCAACCCCACGCAAAAGTACTAAATTAACCTGTTACATTGTTTGTTTTCAGTTTTTTATCATGCCATTGTCTTAAAATACAGCCGATATGCACAAAATACTCTTGCTGCTTTCTGCTTATTAATGAGTACAGCTGACACAACCACTATTACCAGTGGAGGGATTAAAATATTTTCTCTGCCGGTTCTATCACAAAAGTCATATTTTTCAGCCGGTTCTGTTACAAAAAGTCCATTGGCAGTAACCAGTAATGCTAAACGGTTCGCTGATCTCATAACATTTCGTAAGACGGTTCTATAGCACCGGTGCGAACCGACTGAACCCCACCACTGATTGTTACTCACAAAAATGTTGGCACACGAAGCCATTGCCCATTACCATATGAAAATAACAAGTAGCCTAAATCAGCACGCGCCGCTTAAAGGTTTCCGACCCTGGAGTAGTGTAGTGCTATATGACTGCATGTTTTTCAACAATCGTAAGCTTCTGATACACTGTTCCATATTTTATTAATTCCATACACAATTTTCATTTTTAAACGAAAACCACGTTCATAAAAATCGCCAAATAAAATTTATTAAGGTCAAACTGCTGGACGAGGTCAAGAGGTACGTAGGCCCATGCGTTTCTGCTTAATTGCATAAACTATTATACGAGATAAAAATAGAGACACTCTTACTTTGGTGCAACAAAATTTAAGTTCGATAACGATTAAATAGACGTAGTATATGCACAAACTTTTAATAAAAACACAGGAAAGCCACATTTGCTATTTGTAAGTTGTTTGTTTACTGATCGATGACACACAGGCCATACCTACAACCCATCTCAAAATATGGCGAAATCATGAAATATAACACAAACAATACAATACAAAACAGGTTGCAGAAAAACGTTAACACACAAACAATGCCATGCAATTTAATGTACAAATTGTATTTTGTTTGATAATAAAATAATTTCATCCCTGCTTGAGGTGTATTGAATCAAAAGTCTTTAGTACCCTTTTTGGTCGACAGTTCAGTTTTTCTTTTCTATATTGTCAGTCAAACTGTTTTTTTTTAAATCACTCTGTATCTTCCATATTGTTAGTCGAAACTTTGTTCTTTGTATTGAAAGAAGTTGTACAATTTTGGACAGGTGTTACTGTGGAAATCTCTTTGTTTGCTACCTTGTTTTTTGTACGCAAGGGATTTAAACGCATGCGATAGTCGCGGAAAGTGAAAATTAAGCACAACACGTGAAAAACCTGAATGTATTGGTAAATGAGATTGATAAATACAATAGACGCCCACTTGCCAACTTGTTCTGTAGACATAAACGTAAAATTAAGAAAAGCAAAATCAGAAACGAAAACGGTTGCTGTGCTCATACTGATTCGTACTATAGTTTTACGTACTTGTTCATCACCGATTCGCAATGTCAATGGGGCTATGGAAAGAACCAGGGCGCTAACCTGACTCAGTGTGAAGATCAAAGTAGTAGTTGCCAAAGGACCAAACTGCACATCGCCAGTAAATTCGCATCCTCTGATAGTCGCGGCAGTTCCTCGCAACGTGGCAGCAACGAGAAAAGTCACCTGACTGACTGCCACCAAAGTCAAGGTTACATATCTGATTGCAGCGATGGTGCGTTTCACAAATTCGCTGTTGAAGGTAATGGAATTGTTCAGTGTTTTCTGCCGAAGCCAAAGCACTGTGAACACTGTTATTTTAACAGCCACCAGGAAGGTATATCGCAGGATGTTGCATGCTACACACCAGGCCGAATTTACGGCATGAAGGAAAATGTCCGGTGCAATTACTGAGGGGCCCAAGAGAGAGAATACAGCTGCCATCGAAACAAGACGGTTGGTTAGTTGTAATACATCCGTTCTTTCATCACCTCGTTGTTGATAAACTAAAGAACATGTAAAAATATACAGAGAAGCGACAAGGACTGGAACAATTATGATCCTCTCGTACAAACGCGACGCAAACTCATCAGAAGTGATGTTTGCTTCTTCATTGGTAAGGACAGGTGTAGTAAAGTTGTCATCCATTACTAAACTGTTTCTAAAATATACTATGTTTGCAACAAAAAGAAAAAAAAACCTTGTCTATTGTAAGTGATCAACTGCAATAATTTTGTTGCAATATTTGTCTGCAAACGATTTTACCTTATTGCGAATCCGAGGGAAAGAAGCAAATAGCAAATTCTGAAAGGCGTTGACTTATTCATACTTGCAGAAATCGCATCCAACGGAAATATATTCTACATAGACGTTTGGTACAAACTTAAAAAAATGATGCGAACTGCAGTACACAAGCCGTAAAAGAATTTTACCGATCAACGCAAACCCGAAAAATATACTATAAGCTCTAATTAATTTCGTAACAAATCTTATCTACCCTAAACTGTACTTCACCATGCCGTTAGTTTCCTAAAACTTACATGTGTGTCGTTAAAAAAGACTGCTGTCATTAGGTACACGTTCTCGCTATTGGTGTAAAAATTCATTCTAAATCTTTCTATTGTGAAATTTGAGTTGTGTCGCTAATGGAAACGCTATTTGTATTGCATAACCATATCGCGTTTCGTTTTCACATCTGCGTCGCTATGTTTTGTTTATCGGTGGCTAACACAAAGCCGAAACTAAACTTTTTGATTATTTTTTTTTATTTTCATCTTTTTTGAACGTTGCAACATGACATAAACAAAAAACGGGCTCGGTCAAATTTGTAGCTTAATAAAATTTTTGGCCGAAATTAAACTTTCGCCTGAACGGTACTTTTAAAAAAGAATTAGGCAAACGAAGTTTCGGTGCTAACTCTGTACATGCACTTGCCATTAAAATATCAGTAACTTACAAAACTATTCCGGTCATGTTTTCACAGGAGAAACCACGGTAGTTTGCGTTTCTCATCAAATCTATGCGAAATGCAACGAAGTTTGATTAACCTTGACATTTCGAAATTTCGTCGCTGCTTTTAAAATTGTTTAAACCGCTTCCAAAACACTCAAGGGAAACTATTGCGTCATTTTTTGCATCAAGTTTAAGAAAGACGCACTTGGGCCGCATGCGTTAGGACTGAATACCGACCTATGTATAACTCACCCAGGGTCACATCGAAAATATACGAAAAGAGTAAGTAAAAAAAAACGTTCCAGGCTTTGTGTTAGCCAACGATTAAAACATAGTTAAACAGATGTGAAAACGAAATGCGATATGGTTATACAATGTATGCTATGGACTGATGTAATTTGTTTTACCTATAAGTGTTTAGGTTGTTATTTTAAATTTTCACAAACAATATTAAACGCCCTCTACTTTATTGTTGATTTCTAGCTTCGGAAGAAACTAAATCGGTGTCTGTCAAATTCAAGAGAGAGAATGCAGCTGCCATCGAAACACATTTCAAAAAATCAAAACCTTTATTTGAAAACAGACCTAGTTGTGAGAGAACCATGCCAAAATTGCAGGATCTTTCTGTACACAGTGTGTTACTAAATAAACTTTAATGAACTGTTGTTTTCAAGCCAGTTAAAAAGCAGCAAACATACGGTTATTGGATCTTAACCTTTTTATAACGGCCGAACCCCTACGATACTCTTCAGCCTTTGGTCGAACCCCAAAGTTACATGTTAGGTTTTTAACCCATTTTGTATGGTGGGTCATAATTAGTTTTTGTTCAAACGCAGTGGCAACAGTCAATGTTTGTCATTTGGTTAAATTCTGACATAATAATACAAGCAACTTGTTTCAGGATTACTTTAATTCCGGCAATGTTTAGTTTTTACCTAAATGAAGAATGGTATTTTTATCGTCTGTACACAAACATGAAAAAGATGAAGTAATAAGTTTTGCTGCCAACAAAATTTCGTTGTTGTTTTTTGCTTACAAACAACGCTCACCATGCTCTTTGTTACGTCAAAAAAATAAGAAAATAAAACCTTAGTGCAGGGATGCACAACTATTTTGCCATGACGGCCGCATCGCAGATTTTTATTTCACCAACGGCGGCCATTTACCTGCTTATTTTTGTTTTAAAATACTTGGTTTATATCATGTATTTACAATCTAATAGCGCCCAAAAGCCCAGATTATTTTATGTTTGGTTCACAGATTGAGCTGCACGGCGTGGAGATCAGTCCTAAATATTTATGATGTCATAATCCATATTGTGATGCTAGTGGTACCTGTTTTGTTCACTACACCATTGACGATTGTTCGCGCACAATTGTGTTTGTGATGTAATAAACTGAATTTAAATCATTACCTTGTGAAGCAATCCTGCAAACTCAAATAAAATGTATTCTGTATGACGTTGTGCCAATATACTCTCGCAAGGAGGAAATTCACGTTTAGTGCCTCATTCAAGCTTTAATCTTGGTCCGCGAATCTCCCCCTTAGCTATAACCCAAACCGGCTCTTGCATTTGCATTTTCGACAGAAGTGTCCGGACCTTTAGTAATTCTTACCTTTTCCATCTGGACCCTTGGCAAAACTAATTGAGTAGCCCTGCTATAGATCCTAAAGTTTGACGAAAACGAGTATTTGTATTGTACTTCAAAAAGACCTTCGTCGAACCCCTGGGGTTCGATCGAACCCTGGTTAAGAACCACTGCATTATCCTGTCTGTAGAAAGTGGAATTAAATGGGTTGCATGTCACAGATTTCAATCTGTCTGATTATTCGGGATTTCAATCTGTCTGATTATTCGAGTAAGGTCAAGCGAGTTACTGAAAACCGACCTGTGTATAACGCACGTCGAAAAATCACGTCGAAAAAACGTAGTGAAACAGATGTGAAAACGAAACGCGATATGGTTATGCAGCATACAACAGATTTCACTATTAGCGGAACAACACGAATTTCACCATAGGAAGGTGCAAATGAGTTTGTACGAACATTATTTCAAACATGAGTGATAAGGTGTGCGTCATGATAGAATTTGTTATGTATGCCTGAACTGCGTTTATGTTAAAACTAACGACAAGATAAGAAACAGCAGACATGGATAATTGAATAGATTATATTGCCGAACAGTGTTAAAATTTGCCATGGACTGGTGGTATATGTTTCATCTAATGTGTGTTGAGGCTGTTATTTTAAATTTTTTACAGACATTATTAAACGGGAACGACTTTTAGTAAGTCAGTGCCTGTCAAGTCTTGGGGCGGTAAAAATTTTGCCGACCAAAGGGTGATAAGAACAACAAGTGCTTCAGAAACGTTTTAAGGCGGTTTCGCAATGGATGACAACTTCACAACACCTGTGCTCGCCACTGAAGAAGCAAACATCACTTTTGATGAATTTGGCTCTCGTCTGTACGAGAGAATAATAATTCCACCTCTGCTACTCGCATCGCTCTATGTTTGTTCATGTTCTTTGATTTATCAACAACGAGGCATGGATAGGACGAATGTTCTGAAACTAACCAACCGTCTTGTATCAACCGGAACTGTGTTTACCCTCTCGGGCTCCCTTGTCCTTGCATTGGGCACTTTCCCTATGCAGTTTAACTGGTATTGGTGTGTAGCATTCACCATCCTGCGAAACATATCTGTGGTGGTTGTTAAACTAACAGTGTTCACAGTGCTTTGGCTTCGCCAAGGCTCCCTAAACAATTCCATCATTTTCAAAAGCAAATTTGTGAAACGCACCATCGCTGCAATCAGATATGTAACCTTGACTTTGGTGGCAGTCAGCCAATTGACTTATTTTGTTGTGACAACGTTTAGACGAAAAACTGCGACAATCCGAGGATGGGAATTCCCTGGACAATCGTTTTTGTTGTCCGCTGCCATTTCGATTTTCCTCTTCACATTGAGTCAAGTTAGCGCCCTAAGTCTTTCCATTGCCCCCTTAACGTTGCGAATCAGTGATCAACAAGTACGCAAAACCATTGTTCGAATCAGTGTGAGCACAGCAATTGTTTTTGTTTCAGACATTGTTTTCCTTATTGTTATGTTTATGCTTTCGGAACGAGTTAGCCAGTGGGCTTCTATTGTGTTTTTTCCTCTCATTTACAATTACGTCCAGGTTTTTCACGTGTTGTGCTTAGTTTTGACTTTCCGCGACTATCACATGCGTTTAAATCCCTTGCGTGCAAATAACAAGGTAGCAAACAAAGAGAATTCAACTCCAAGAACTGATGGCTCCCAAAATATTTCAAATTCTATCAAAACAAGAGGTGAAATGTCGACTGACAATGTGGAGAAGGGTGACAAAAGTCCAGTCTCTATAGAAAAGGTCTCGTAAATGTACTTACACAACGGAACAAAATTTCAGTGAAACAGATCGTCAGAGATTATAATCAATAATTATTGACGAGGACCCACAAAGTTGTTACACTTTAGGCGATAGACAGAATCATCTTGTATTGCACATTTTTTTGTTTCTTGCAGTTAAATTGCACACTCATTGATTTGATTTTTGTGTCATAGTGCTTGTTTCTCATATTTGATGCCATTTTGAGGTAATGTGTTATCGCCTGTGTTGTCAATTTGCGAGACAAAAGTTGTATATAATGCATTTTACCAATAAAAAAAATTGGTGTCGCGACGTTAAACACAGCAATCGATATTCTACTTGAATAATCATGCTACATGAGGTAAGTTACAAACTATCCAAATCCAATTAAATTTAGACATAGTAAAAGGAAAACAAAGCAACCGAAAAATTAAAATATTTAACATGCAAACTGTCCAAATTTAATTCTGTTCGGACATTGGTTACAAATTTCACCATATTTTGGGGGCAAGGCGTGAAATTACCTAGGGTTTCCATATCTCAACAGAACAAATACCAACCTTAATGATCTAGCATACAATTCATACAAACTTTGACCTGTTAACCCCACCTAATTACTCAATTCGGAACAGTTTTAGGTGCACAAAACACAGAAGATGAGTAGATTCACTATAAACTGAATTGCCAGAGATGTAAAATAAAAAGTAGGCATTTTATTGCTCAGACTTAGGCAAAAACCATTGTCATCATCATTGAAATACTGTACATGCAAAACAATTTGGAGTTAAGCAACCGAAATTCTGGTTATGCATCGCACATATACAGCAGAGCCTGAAAAACTGTGAGTGCAAGCAAAAGATTTTGATTTACATGAGTTATATGATGCTGAAATGTCGCGTTTTCATTAAATGAAAATTGACTAAACCAGGGGTGGGGAACCTGCGCCCATAAGGCCGCATGCGGGCCCAACGGCCCAACGCATCGAATTTGTAATATTTCTGGAATATATAACTTCACAAATCACTTGTCCTATAAAGTCTATTGCCAATGTGGTTAATGATACTTACATATTTCCCTCCGTGGACCCCCTAAAACCATCTCACGGACCCCTTGGGGGTCCGCAAACCCCAGGTTAAGAACCACTGGGTTAGAGGAAGAGCTGCAACAATCCAGGGATGCCAACTCACTGGCCAATCGTTGTTGATTCCCGCGGGTATTTCATTTCTCATCTTCACACTGAGTCAGGTTAGCGCTTTGGGTCTTTCCATTGCCCCCCAGACATTGCGAATCAGTGACCAACAAGTGCGCAAAACCATTGTCCGAATCAGTGTGAGCACAGCAATTGTTTTTGTTTCAGACGTAGTGCCGCTTGCGTTTGTGTTTATGCTTTCAAAACAAATTGGCCAGTGGGCTTCTCTTGAGTTTTTTCCTCTCATTTACCAATCCGTTCAGGTTTTTCAAGTGTTGTGCCTAATTTTGTCTTTCCGCGACTATCACATGCGTTTAAATCCCTTGCGTGCAAATAACAAGGTAGCAAACAAAGAGAATTCAACTCCAAGAACTGATGGCTCCCAAAATATTTCAAATTCTATCGAAACAAGAGGTGAAATTTCGAATGACAATGTGGAGAGGGTTGTCAGTTTGCAACAGAAAAATCTATATATAATGCATTTTGTGAAAAAAAAGAATAAAAAAGATTAGTGTCGTGGCGTTTAACACTGCAATCGATGTTTTCGCTTAAATGTTTATGTACTATCCAATTTCAATTAAATTTAAACACATTTTTTGACTCAATTTGATTGGGAAAACGGTGGTATTGTAAGGGACAACGCATCAACCGAACAATAAAAATGTTATAATATGCAAACGGTCCAACTTTAATCCTATAGGAATATATTCGGTCATTGGTTACAAATTTTGTCTACTTTAGGGGGCAAGTTGTGTAATTGCACGGGGTTTCCATATCTCAACTAATTAAATACCAACCGCAATGATCCAACATACAATCCATACACACTTTGAACTGTTAACACCACCTAACTCCGTAATTCGGAACAGTTTTAGGTACACAAGCCGCAGAACAAGAGTTTACTGAAAAAACGGAACTGCCAGTGATGTAAAATAAAACGTGACAACCGCAAACCATTAGAGGGGCGTTGAAAAAAAACGACAAAGGACCTCAAGCAGGAGACCAAACTTTTGTAGCTATTTTAGTTTAGTAATACACTACAGTTTGTCTTGTGAACCTTGTTTTAAATTTTTCTGTATTGATGACATTAAAGTTAATTGTCACCAAAACTTCATTTTACTTAGTTAGGTTATGGTCAAGGGCGTCCGCAGGTTTTCGGTTAGGGGGGTCAAGGTGGGTTCACTCTGCCCTTTCGGCCGGATGCAAAATGTTTTTGAAAATTTGACCATTACACCATCCAGACAATTTATCATTTTTATCAGTGTTTACATTTCTACGGATTTTTATCAAAATTGGCCAGAGCACAAATTATCAGAGTTATTTAATCGTTTTATTGCATACTATTATCGTGCTCAAGTGAACCTTGCGTAAGGTGTAATATATACATTTGGGGTAATAATGCACTTTATTTTGTCATAACTGTGTCTCTGTGGTTTCCGCAGCGACCGACTGCCAGTAGCTAGTAGTTCCAAGAAGAGATAGTAAAGGAAGGTAAGACCAGCGAAAAAGAAGCATTTCAATTACGCGATGGTATTTGGGAGTCTATAATCTTTAAAACCATACACAGCAAAAAGTTATGAGTTGTGGTTATATCAACAGCAAGTTTGAAAATTAGCGATTGTTCAATTAGCTTAGTTTCAATCTACCAAGGACTGGTAGAAGTGTGGCAAGCTGTAAATGCAGTTTACCAGTTGCCTATATGTGGTGATTTGAGATTTGCAGTGAGCCTAAAAAAATTTGAGCATTCTGCACTAATCCCCAACATCAATTATTCTGATATCTACGAACCACAAATCACCATATAACTGCATTTGTCAAAAAACTAAAGAAATTGAACAGCAAGCGTATAATAGAAATTGAAAAGCAAGCGTAATATGTATGATTATGTGGATATCGGTGTATCCACAGAGTAAAAAGTTGCCTATTGGTAACGGAAATAGTTTTATTTTTGGCAAATGTTTAAAATTACCCCCTCTCCAAACCTTTTGATAGATTTGCGCCACGCTCTGATATATATCAAAAACATTTATTGGAGGTGTATCCAAACTTGTTGTTCGAATTTTGCTGGCAAGTTTTTTTTCATTTTTCATCCAACAATTTTCCAGGGGGGGTCAGCTGACCCCTTTTGCCCCTATGTGCGAACGCCCTTGGTTATGGTATTAAAAAAAGCAGAGAACCTACACAAGACAAAACTTTTAATCGACAAATCAATACAAAAACACGTACTCTTCTTTGGTTTGCGGATGCATCATCACCAAGCATATACAGAAGATGCAAATTTCATTTCTTGTCTAAATGTAATGTATGTTACATCTCCAAGTTCAGTTACGCATGTTTAAGTTGTCTCATTATTCCCCTGCTATGACGCTACTATCGTCTTGTGCGTAACAGTAAAATTGGAAGGCTATTGTTCGCTTGTTGCAATCAGGGTTGCCAAGTTGGCGGATTTGGCGCCAAATTCTAATTGGCGTTGGCACCAAAATATTTGCCAAAAATAAAACTATTTCCGTTACCAATAGGCAACTTTCTTTTTTGTTGATACCCACGAAAGAACGAGACAGTTCTAAATTGGCACCAAAACTTGCAGCTGGCGGTTTGGCGGATATTTTTGTAAAATTTGGCGAATTATAGAACTGGTTGGCACCCAAGTGATTTCTTCGGCGTTTTAGTTGTTTTAATAAACGTTTGGGCATTGTTTGTCAAAGCGGTATCTTTTTGACCCAATAAAATCTAGGTTAGATTCATTAGCTGCGCTTTCACAATGCAGGTTAAGGTTATCTTTTATTTAATGAGTGCTTACGTCATAAATGCCTTTGTTTAGCCAACCAATACAATAGCAGTCTCTACTCTCTGAGTCGACATTAGAAAATAAGATGGGAGTCCGAAAGTTTGTGTCAGGAGTGACATATGGCGAATGTACCTTTGAAGTTAAATAGATTTAAATGTTTTTTTAAACCAGCTGACGACAATAAGGGAAAGTGCATGAAAGTGGAAAAACACTTCTAAGCTATTGTATAAAAATCCAAGTCAAACTAATGCTGTCTGGTAAATTGCATCGCCAATAATGAAAAATCAGGACAATGTCGAATTCTGTTAGTTTTTGGCAAAACAGACCCTGTTTAGTAAATAAGTGGATTTTTTGTCGCCAAGTAATTGTTCGAGTGAAAATAGAAAACCCTGAATAGGCAATAGGTGCGTATGTTTACGGCAAACATCACAATCGCCAGTAGTTTGTTTTGGTTTCATGGGGTACCATATAATAATTTTGTAAGTATTTGTTATTGAAATTAAACAACACAACATTTTGTAGTCAGGTAATCTTGTTTTTGGAACGGGAAATGAAGTTTCAAGTTATTCGTTACGGTACACGAACGAACGGTTCCGAACAGCCATTCAGATATTCCACTTACCAAATTAATACAGTTTGGCTAATAAAGTGACTTTTACAGCTATATAATATACGTTCTAGTTTTGTGAAAAAAAAGTTTGGCGGGCGTTAAACAATTTTTGTTTGGCGCTTTTTTTGTTGTGGTTCATTTTTCTGTACAACGTGGTCGAGTAAGGTGACTTTATTACTGCGTTAAGTAAATTCGTTTCTGTTGCATTTTTAGAGACGAATAAGGCTAAATTAAACATTGTGACAACTGACTAATTAAACTTCAAGTGAAGGCTGTTTCCCGTGATTGTTTAATTTGACTTGTTATCTAAATTAATTCATGGCTTGGCTTTGATGCTTTTATGTGTGACTTATGACATGCTGTATTTTCCTATAGTGCTTGCAGCGATTGTTTTCATCGTCTTGCAACTGTCGCAAAATAGTTGGTAAGTTAGTCATTGGCATTTGGCATGTGTCAATGTGTTTTGTTTTCTTGTTCAGAAAACCCTTTCGCTTCGTTCTCATTCCTGTTTACGTCCGTTCCTGATTGTGTACGACGTTGTGGTTATTGCCGCTGTTACCGCTGTGGATAATTACACCCGATTCGGGAAGTGTGATTTATGTGGGAATGTTTCAACGTGACAAACCCCTTTGTGAGGCACAGCCTTCCAGGTCGGCCGTTTCGAGTCTACAATGCTGATGCCTGAAATGCCAGTAACTTAACACGCAATAAACTGATGGTTGCAATCATTTACCAGCCAAAATTTTTCACAAATCTGGCGATATGACGTCACACTGCCTCCTACTCAATAATCGGTTTCATGATAACTTACAACTTTTTGAGCATTTTTCGTTAAAATCGAAATGAAAAACGGTATGTTGAATTTTCAACGGTATGTTGTCTAATAACGATTTGAATAAAAATCACTTCGTGGTATGCCAAAAATTAATGTTTTACATTGTCAAGTAGAAACCAATTTGGAGAATTCCAAAAACGCAGTTGGGCGTAGTACTTTATCATCTTCCGGGAAAAAAAAACATAAAAGGTACACCACAACTACATTAATATTCTCATACAACAGCATTAGAGCCCGATTATAGCCATAAAAAAATCAAATTAAATATATTTTGTTTTCAACAGGTAGCAGCATAGCTAGTCATACCCAAGGATGTTGGTTCTTAAAACAGTCGGCTGACAGCAGATATATAAAGTTGCACCCAAGAGATGTAGTGATGTTCCAAACAGGGCGTCCAATTCATCCCCTTTCAGCTCACATTGAATCTGTTTTTATACAGGAAAGATATTGAAGCAGTTTAGAAAATGATTTTGACAGTTAGAACCTGTTGCTTAGTAAAACCGGAATGTTTGAAAACTGTGTATTCAGTTCTTTTAAATGACACGGGATGAACCCAGGTCAATTACTTACTCCGTAGCAATAGAAAGCAGTTCAATATGGGCACCACAACTGTTATTGTAAAAGATTCGACTACCCAAACCCCGGCATTAAAGCCACGAGAACGTGAACTTCAACAAAGTGAAGTTTTTCAAGTTACTGTTATACCCTTACCAAGTGAACCGTATCGTCGAGTTTTTAGATGGCTTTATCCCCGAAAACCATGCGCTACTACGACCAAAACATCCACCAGCTTGAGAACACTAATACAAGGTGTTCCAGAATGCCCCGTGCACAATCAATCTACAACCACTGATCCGGAAGCATTAAGAGGAGCAACCCTGGTGTCATGGAACACATAACACTTGTCTGAAAGGTGAAAGTGGTCAAACTAAGAGACCGTTACCGATGCACCGTGATCAAGCAATATCTTCAAATTCTGCTGCGATTTCGCCGGATATGCGCCCTTTTGTCGACCTTACAAAGAATTCAATAATACACAGATTTCAAGATGATATGCGTTCGGTCTTACCAATTGCACATAATGTGGTTGAAGATGAAGTCACAGTGCGGAATTCCAGCACACAAACTCCTCCACCAAAACCACCCTGACTAAAGTTATTGGCACAAAAATTAAAAACTACAGAGGTTTTTGTTTTTGCAGCGACTCCTCCTACAAGTCGGGCGGTCGTGCCTAGACCTCACAGATAAAAAATAGATTGAACGAGAAAGATCAAGAATGAAAATCGGCCATCAATCCAGAAAACAAAATACTGCAATCAGTCAACTGCCCACTGCTGCTACGGTAAAAGTACAAGCTAGAAATTCTTTCAAGCAACCGAAGAAAGAAAGAGAAAAATGTTCGATCAATCGAGTTGACCCATTGTACGCCAGTCAGTTGAAGATTCCAAACCCCAAGCAATGCAATCCAAACCAACTGTTTCTCTTCAAGAACAAGTCCTTCGACATAAGCAAACAGACAAAACCCACAAAACGTGTCGAAAATGCATTGCTTCAGAGCAACTTCACAATGACACGCAGGAATATGTTTCAGACAGTAAAAAGCCCAAACGCGAGAAAAACGAAGGCGATTCTGTATTAATTGCTGTTTACAGTAAACTAATTTAAAGGACATTGTTCGTCAGAAGCTGCCGTGGCAAGTTAGAAGGCTCTGACTCGTATTAACTATATTATCGGCAAAAGCTCAATCATTTTGTTGTCATATAATTGTTTCAATATCGTTGTTTTGCGCATTTTGCATCTTTTTGCTACATTGTTTATCGTATTTATGCGTATCGTAATAAAAATATACTTCCGCAAATTATGTAAAATTACTGTTAATGTTTGACTGAGATGTAAAATTTTGCGAAGTATTGAGCCATACCTAATTTGCACTACCTGCGTGAAATCATTATGTTTTTAGAAGTATAAGAAGTACTTATGTAACATATTAATAGCTTCAGTTAGGAGCAGTTTTTCGTTCTAAGACGTAACGAAGTCCATAGAAAGTTTCATTTCATGTTGTTACTTTAAGACAGTGGTTCTCAAACTTTTTTATAATTTTTCCAAAACGGTCCCTTTGCCATTATTTCGAGGGGTCGCGGTCCTAAGCCTGAATGTGTATTTCAGAATAACGAAAGTTGATTGCAGGATTTAGCTATAGTTATGCAAGACTGCGCATAACAATGATCCAAAGACAGCTTGTGACATCACAGACAAGACAGAAACATGATAATTGTGCGCGAACAATTGCATTTTTGTTAGTAACAATTGCATTTTTGTTATCTCCTCAAAAAACTAAATTTATTGCTGATGCCTCTAAAGGCCGGTTTACACGGTGATTCTCTGCGCGCGTGCGATCTGCGCGTCTGACGCGAAGGGTGTTTACACTACGAGAACACAAAAATCTAAATATCAAAAATCAAACAAACGCGTATCGCGCAGTATAATAAAACAAACACCTAATTTGCAAGTAACGCGTGTCGTGTAAACTGGCTTTTATGCAGTAACTTAACACACAATAAACTGATGCCTGCAAACATTTGTCAACCAAAATTTGTCACAAATGCGGCAATATGACGTCACACTACATCCTACCCAATAATCGGTTTCATGGTAGCTTTCAACTTTTTCAGCGTTTTTCGTTAAAATCAAAATAAAAACCGGTTGTGCATTTATATGCTCTGGCAAAATGGCGAATTTATATGCGTATTGGAAAAAAAATGTGGCAACGAGGAGGGAACTTTCATTATCGAAAGTTTCATGTCATGTTGTTACTTTAGGTCCTTAAGTTACGGACGAAGCTAGAAAAATATTAATATGAAAGTACGTTTCTGATTCAATGTCGGCCATTGATTGTAACCAGGACAAACAGATGTGAAAACGAAACGCAATATGCTCATGCAATATACAAGATATTTGACCATTAGCGACACAAATCGAATTTTATCATTTTGAACGGTAAAAAAGAGTAAGCTCGTTATGAGAGCTGTAGCTATGTTTTACCCAAACCCGCTGATATAAGTTTTGACTTTTCGCGACTTTCGTTTGCGTTTAAATCCCTTGCGCGGAAGAAACAAGGTGGACACCAAAGTGGAAGATTATTCCACACCAACAACTGCTGGTCTTCACAAAGTGTGACGTTTTGACTGACAATATAAAGTAAACATATCACCAGACAGAATAATGTTAGCCCAAATTCGTCTGATATGTTTGTTTACAACCAAAGAATGTGTATGTAGTCATGTCATATAAAGCAGGGGTCCGCAAATAGTGGGTCGCGACCCAAATTTGGGTCGCGAGACCTTCCAGTCTGGGTCGCGAGACCTTCCAGTCTGGGTCGCGAAATATTTTAAATTTCCCATGAATATTCTACAGTATTAATGAATTTCGGCTTTTTTCAACCTTTTAATCATTATTGCATTGTTACGTATGACTACGTAACTGTGCCATACAGTCTATGTAACAATGCAAAAAGTTAAGCGCACCTAAGCAAGCATGCGTTTTGTGATTAGCTGTGTTCTCAACACAGAGCCCACAGTTCTCATTTGAAAGAATAAATACGTTCGTTTACCTACTGTGAAAACAGCATCTGACAATAGCATTATAGCAGTCTTAATATTGATATTTAGTTGCTTAGTATTTTCCACAAACTTACATGCTAACAAAATGCTTGGGTCGCGATAATTTAGAGCAATTTTTTTAGGGTCGCGCCAAAAAATATTTGCGGACCCCTGATATAAAGGACAACAATATTTTAATAAAACAATTTTTTTGCACTTTTATTGCATAATATTTTTTGTTTCGTGTCTTTTGGGTTGCACAAATGTTCACCATCTGTTTTGCTTTTTGTGTAGTATCGACTGTTCGTCGTTTCGTATTACATTGATGTATTTTGTTGTATATAATTTTGTCCTCACATCTTTGCATCGTTAGATCTGAGCCAATAAATATCTATGCTCTGTCAGACGCACAGGCTGAATCAAAGTAAACGTATAAAATGACCACCAAAATACAGCAGCGTCCAATCACAGCACAGGACAAAGCACACAACTGAAGCAGGTAAACATCATATCACGAAGCCGCATATAATTAATTGCGACAGGAAATATTATAAAGTTAAAACATGATTTGACAATCCCGTAAAATCAAACCGTTGAATTATTGGGCATCTTTGCGAGTTTTGAGCTAGCTGGTGTAGCGGCAATGATATTATTGTGTACAATGTTTACATTAACGCATGCATTTTCGTGAACAACAGCATTTCATACAACAACAGGAAATGTGTTTCACTCGTCATAATAAGTTTTAAATAAAAGATATAACATTGCCGTTTCGTTCGACGCCTAAGAAACTTTGAGTTATTTTGTTCTTCTAGAATCTAGAATGTTCTGCACAAACATAAGGCGTTTGTTCATCATTACGCATACTTCCTCTTGTTTATACTGTCGTTTCCGTTTCAAGTTTTATGTAGAACACAGCCGTGTGAAAGGAGTTGTTACATATTTGAATATGTAACAACACAGCTACATATTTCAAAAGGCCAGAACATTACAGTGGAAAGATCTGATCTACAAATCAGTAAAAATTGTTTTTATTTTAAGATAAAATTTTCGAAGGCTTGAAATATTTACTGTCCAATCATTGGATGTAACTTGAGATTGACTCTATTGGTGGCTTAGCATGTTTGCTTGACTTACCCTCACTTGGGACCAAACAATTTGAAACATTAAAAACATTAACGCAGGTCGTCTAATTCGCCCGCTTTCAGCTCACATCCAAATCGGTCTTAACGGGAAAGATATTGCTACAGTTTGAAAAACTGTTTTGGCAGCTCGAACCTTGTCTTTAGTGAAAACCGGAATGGGTGAAAAATGTGTATTCAATTGTTTCAAATGACACGGGATGGACGCAAAAAATGAACTGTTATTTTAAAAAAATTGACTACCCAAACCCGCCATTAAAACCACAAGGGCATAAGCTTGCGGGCGGTCATGCCTTGACCTCATAAATGGAAAATTGATTGAATTGTCGAGATAGATCAAGAATGGAAATCGGCGATCAAGTGAGGAAACAAAATACGGCAATAAATCAACTTCCCTATGTCGATATTAAGGAGAAATTGAAACTAAAAATGCTTTGAAGCAATCGACACCAGAAAAAGAAGAATTTCCAACAGTAGTAGAAAACGAGAATCAATCGGAAAGTCTATAATTCAATCAATGGACGTTGCTTCAGCAATTTCAAAATGACACACTGAAATATGTTTCAGACAGCAAAAGACTTAAACGTAAAAAAACGAAAGCAATTTAGTTATAATTGTTGTGTATCGTAAACGGATTTAACGGGCATTGTTCATCACAAGCTGCCTGTTTTGCTTAATTTTGTCTTTCCGCGACTATGTTTAAAACCCTTGCATGCAAATAACAAGGTAGCAAACAAAGAGAATTCAACTTCAAGAACCGATGGCCCCCAAAAGATTTCAAATTCTATCGAAACAAGAGGGGAAATTTCGACTGACAATGTGGAGAGGGGTGACAAAAGTCCAGTCTCTGTAGAAGAGATCACGTAAATGTATTGCAAAAAGAAACAATATGAAAGTGAAAAAGGTCTCCAAAAATTATTGACCGGGGCCCACATAGTTGTTTCACTTAGGCGATGAACATAAGCATTATGTTTGAATGAAGCAAATGTTTTAGATCGTGTATTACATAACATTTGTTTTGTTTCGTACAGTTAAATCGCACACACGTTTATTTACTTTTTGTGTCGTATCGTTGTTTCTCATATTTGATGCCATTTTGTGGTAATGTGTGGCCTGTGTTGTCAGTTTGCAACAGAAAAATCTATATACAAAGCATTTTGCAAAAAAAGATTAAAAAACATTAGTGTCGTGGCGTTTAACACAGCAATCGATTATTTCGCTTAAATGTTTATGTATGAGGTAAAAACTATCCAAATCCAATTAAATTTAGATATATTTTTTGACTCCATTTGATTGGGAAAACAGTGGTGCTGTAAGGGACAGCACGGCAACCGAACAATAAAAATATTATAATAATGGTCCAAATTTAATCCTATTCGGTCATTGGTTCCAAATTTATCTACTTTAGGGGGCAAGTTGCGTAATTACATTGGGTTTCCATATCTCAACTAATTAAATACCAACCATAATGATACAACATACAAACTTTGACCTGTTAGCACCACCTAACTACTTAATTCGGAATAGTTTTGGGTAGACAAGAAACAGAAGAAGAGTAGGTTTACTAAACACGGAACTGCCAGTGATGTAAAATAAAACGTGACAACCGCAAACCATTAGAGTCGCGTTGAAAATACGACCAAGAACCTCAAGCAAGGGGACAAACTTTTGCAGCTCTTTAGTTTACTGAAACACTATAATTGGTCTTGGAAAAGATTGTTTTTGTTGTTCTGGATTGATGACATTAAAGTTAATTGTCACCAAAACTCCATTTAACTCATTAGTAGGGCAAATATTTTTTGACTTGTCCAAAAATGTCAAAATTTTTAGAATTGGTCAAAAATTGTCAAAATTGTTTACAAAGTCAAATTTTTTTACAAAGTTAAAATTGTTTACAAACTGCATTGTTATGGTGTTGTAGAGGTTGCACTGCCTGCAAACTATTCGTTTTACACCTTGTAGCCTATACTTTATACTGTTGTAATTGGCCCATTGCCCCAATAATTGCGAATCATAAACCATCAAGTGAGTGAAACAATTAGGTTGATATGGCGTGATGCTCAACACACCTCAAAACGTGCAAAATTTTGGTAGGTCCCAAGTCATTTTACGGCAGCTGTAGGTTAGTTGCAGCTCTTGCTTCGGTTTTGCTTTAGATACTTCATGTATCTTTTGTTTATACAAATGTATTGAATAATTTTCGTTGTGTCTTAGCTGCAGTTTTTTGGCAGTGATTTTTAATTAGCTCATTCCCTTTTCAGAATAGGTTAGGTCTATGTTCAGATTTTTGCCCTTCTGTTAGACTTTTGCGCATTCTTTCGCTCTAGTTAGATACGCCTAGCCATATTTTAACTTTTTGAACGATAATGCGTAATTTAACTACTTGAATTCTTCATAGGTCAAAATTTTGTCAAAAAAAATGTTTTTTAAGGTCAAAAGTTGTCAAAATTTTCAATTTGTAGGTCAAAATTTTTCGTTTTTTAGGTCAAACAATAATTGCAAGGTTATGGTGTTAACAAAGCAGAGAACCAACACAAGACAAAACTTTTAATCGATAAATAAATATAAAAACACGTACTCTTCTTTGGTTTGCTGATACATCATCACCAAGCATATTCCCAAGATACATGTTTGATTTCATATCTTGCACAAAAACTAAATTTAATGCTGACACCTCTAATGCTATACTTAACGCACAATAAACTGATGCTTGCAAACATTTGTCAGCCAAAACTTGTTACTAATCCGGCAATATCACGTCACACTGCCTCCTACTCAATAATCAGTTTCATGGTAACTTACAGCTTTTTGAGCATTTTCTGTTAAAATTGAAATAAAAACCGGTTGTGCATTTATATGCTCTGGCAAAATGGCGAATTTAAATCCGTATTCGAAAAATATGATATCAAGGAGGGAATTTTCCTTCCTCTATCAGCTTTAGGGTTAAAAGGGAGGTAAGAAATCGAAAAATTTTGGTTGTTGCCTGTTGGTTAAAGTATGATTTATGTGCAACTGTGCTTTTCACAGGTGTCCTATAGCGTCAGAGTTCGGTCTTTATCGAAAAGGGTAATAATGGTTTGATGTCGTAACTGCTGTTTAATTGCTGATAGGAGCCACAAAAATTCACTGCAAGTTTCATGTCATGTTATTACTTTAGGACAAAGCTAGAAAAACATGAATATAAAATTAGGTTTCTGAGTGAGTGTTAGGTATTGATTGGTAAAGGACAAAACATGTGTGAAAACGAAATTGGATACGGTTATGCAATATACAACATATTCGACCATTAGCGACACAACTCGAATTTCAAAATTTTGAATGATAAAAAAGAGTGAGCTCGTTATAGCTATGTTTCACCAAACGCGTTGATACATTTTGTGATTTGACGACCAGCTAAAGTATAGGCAAAAGTTAGACTTATTGTTTCAAAAAGAACTAATGAACTAGTTATACTAATCATGATGAATAAAATAATTACACAGCAGAATTCGCATTAATGTATAGATAACGATGTTTTTGTTTGTGTTCGTTTTTCTGGTTTGGAAAATTTGTGTAAGTAAGCTCCTGTCGGTTTACTAGCTTGCCGAAGAAAGTTCCAATTTGTTGCGAGAATATATTATGAGTTGAGCATTAACAGTATAAGCTCGGTTTATTTGTTGCAGAGCAACGTCTAATTAAAACAGCAAATTGGTTTCAAACACGCTCAAAGCGGTCTTACAATGGATAAAAACTTTACAACACCTGTCTTCGCCACAGAAGAAGCAAACATCACTTCTGATGAGTTTGGCTCTCGTCTTTACGAGAGAATCATGATTCCACCTCTGCTAGTCGCATCTCTCTATATTTGTTCATGTTCTTTGATTTATCAACAACGTGACATTGATTCGAGAAATGTACTGAAACTAACCAACCGTCTTGTATCAACGGCAGCTTGTTTGTCACTCTGTGGCTCGGTTTTCTATGCATTGGACACTTTTTCTTTTCAAGTTAACTGGCATTGGTGTGTAGCATCCAACATCCTGCGAAACATGTATCTAGTGGCTGTCAAAATAACAGTGTTCACAGTGCTTTGGCTTCGACAAGGAACCCTAAACAATTCCATCAATTTCAACAGCAAGTTTGTTAAACGCACTATCCCTGCAATCAGATATGTAACTTTGACTGCAGTGTTAGTCAGCCAAGTGGCTTTTATGTTTGTAACATGCGTTAGAGGAATAGCTGTGACCATCCGGGGATGCAAACTTACTGGCCAACCGTTGTTGGTTCCAGCAGCACTTTGCATGTTCATCTTTACACTCAGTCAAGTTAGCGTCGTGGGTCTTTCCATCGCCCCCCTTACAGTGCGAATCAGTGATCAGCAAGTACGCAAAACTATAGTCCGAATCAGTGTGAGCACAGCAACCGTTTTTGTTTCCGACTTCCTTTCCCTTATTTTTATGTTTATGTTTTCAAAACAAATTGTCCAGTGGGCTTCTCTTGTTTTTGTGCCCATCATTTACCAACACATAGTGATTTTTCACGTGTTGTGCTTAACTATGACTTTTCGCGACTTTCGTTTGCGTTTAAATCCCTTGCGTGGAAGAAACAAGGTAGACACCAAAGTGGAAGAGAATTCCACACCAACTACACCCAGTCTTCGCAAAGAGTGAAATTTCGAGTGACTGTATGAAAATAAATGGTAAAAGTAAATGTACTACAAGACGATATATGCTAGCCCAAATTCGTCTTTAAATATGATTATGGAAACCAAGAAGGTCTATGTAGTCATATGATATAGAGAATCATAATTTTTTGATGAATCAACCTCAGCCCCCTTGTGTTGAATAACATTTTTTGTTTGAATAAAGTTGGGGTGTACAAATGTTCACTATCTGTTTTTGCTTTTGTATTATAGTATAGGCTGTTGTGTACTTCGCTGCATATTATATTGTAGTAGTTTGTTGTAAATTAGTCAATATTGTTGTCACACTTTTGCATCATTAAATACATACTATAAGCTGAAATAAAGTAGAATCCTTTGTTAGAATGCCAATGCAATTCGTAAGAAAAGGGGGGAAGGGTGATATCTCCTTTAATGGGGTTAACACGACAACTATAGAAAACACAATTTTTTGCACCATTTAGTCTACAAAACATGGGGCAAAATTAGATTTTTGCATTCAGGCTAATGTGAAAGAAGAAACTGGATATTGACGCGGTTGGCAGTTACTATGGTTTATTTCCACTTGGCGTAACATTTTTGGTTTCTTACAGTTGTATTGCACACATGTTGATTATCTTTTTCTTTTTTGTGTCATGTCGCTTGTTTCTGACATTTGATGCTATTTTCTTGGTAATCTGTTTTAGCTTGTTTTTAGTTTGCGAGACAAAAAGTTGTATATTGTGCATTTTGTGTAAAAAAAATAATAAGTACAAAAAAAGATTAGTGTAGTGACGTTGAACACCGCAATCGATATTCCGCATAAATAAACATTATGTAGGGTTTAAAATATCCTAATCCACTTCAATTAAAAAAATGTTGACTTTTTAACCCAATTTGGTCCAAAAAACGTTAAGGATATAAAACAAAACACAGCAAGCAAACTTTTGAAATGTTATATTCCTCAAATAATCAAATACCAACCGTAATTATCCAACATACAATCCACACAAACTTGGACCTGTTAACACCACCTTACTACTTAATTCTGAACAGTTTTAGGTACACAAAACACAGAAAATGAGTAGCTTCACTATAAACCGAATCGCCAGTGATGTAAAATAAAACGTATACACAGTCCTTTAAACAAAAAAAACAGTTTCGGGTTAAACAACCGAAATTCTGGTTATGCATCACACATATATAGCATGAAAACTGTAAATGCAAGCAAAGTATTTTGATATCCATGAGTTGAATGATGCTGCCTTATAAATTTCGGGTTTTCATGGTAAAAACTTGACCTACCCTAAAATCAAAACTAGTGGCAGTAATTACCTGATTACTTTTATGTACACAGCAAAAAAACAGCAAAACAATAAAGTGGGGTTGAAACAAACACACAGAACCTAATAAAAAGGCTAAACTTTTGTAGCTTTTAAATTCGCTAAAACACTAAAGTTGATCTTGTAAACATGGTTTGTATGTGGTTCTGATTTGATGAGATTAAAGTTAATTGTCACCAAAACTTCATTTAACTTATTTAGGTCATGGTGTTCAACAAAGCAGAGAACCAACACAAGGCAAAACCTTCAGTCGATGAATTAATATAAAAACACGTACCCTTCTTTGGTTTGCTGATACATTATCTTCAAGCTGATACATAAGATACAGGTTTGATTTCTTATCTTCCACTAAAACTGAGTTTAAAGCTGATGCCTCTAATCCTGGGGTGTCCAAAGTGCGGTCCGCGGGCCAAATGCGGCCCGCGACTGCATTTCAAGTGGCCCGCAGCTGTTGTTTCAAATTTTTTTGCTTATGGCCCGCTATAATTTGAATTAAAAAAAAAAAATTTTTAAATTTTTTTTTATTGTTTTCAAATTTATTTTAATCATACCAGTACTGCTTGTAAAAAAATAGCCAACTAACCATTTCCATGTATTTCCACAAATCGCATCGTTGGATCAGATCTAAATCGAATTTTCAACTTTCCTGTTTTGCTGAACTCCACTATAGGTGTGTTTTCGTATAAAGCAACGCACAAGACTTAATTCGTGGTATGCCAAATTTAATGTTTCACTTTGTCACCTAGCAACCAATTTGGAAAATTCCATAAGCGTAGTTGGGCGTAGAACTTTATCATCTCCCGAAAAGAAAAACATAAAAGGTACACAATTAGAATTATATTCTCACATATCAGAATTATATTCTCAAAGACAAGCAGCAGAGCCCTATACTTTTAAACATAGTTAACTATTATAATAATTCAACTCGGTAAAAAATTGTTTGTCAACAGGTTGCATCATAGCAAGTTATAATCAAGGAAGCTGGTTCTTAAAACAGACGGTTGACAGCAGATATATACAGTTGCACCCGAGAGATGTAGTGCTGTTCCAAACAGGGCGTCCAATTCGCCCGCTTTCAGCTTACATCGAATCCGGTCTTTACGGGAAAGAAATTGCAGGAGTTTGGAAAATTATTTTGACAGCTCGAACCTCTTCCTTAGTAAAACCAGAATGGGTGCAAAATATGTATTCAGTTCTTTGCAATGACACTGGATTGACGCAGGTCAATTACTTACTGCGTAGCAATAACAGCAGTTCAATACGGGCCCCACAACTGTTTTTGCAAGGTATGCGACTACCCAAACCACACCAAGCCACTAGGACTTAAACTTCAACAAAGTGAAGTTGTTCAAGTTACTGCTGTACCTTTACCAAGTGAACCGTATCGAAGGGTTCTAAGGTAACCCGATCCTTGTAAACCAGTATGCCCCGTGCACAACCAATCAACGATTACTGATCCGCATGTATTAAGAGGGGCAACCTTTGTGACATGCGGCACATCACCCTATTATGAAAGAGGTCAAACTAACAAGGTGGTGTCGATGCACTGTGATCAAGCGATATGTTTAAATTCTGCTGTGTTTTGTAGGATATACGCCCTGTTGCCGACCTTACAAAGAAATCAAACATGACCAGATTTCAAGATGGTCTCCGTTCGGTCCTAACGTTTGCATATAATGAGGGTGAAGATGACGACACAGTGCGGAATTCCAGCACACTTAACTCCGCCACCAAAACCACCCAGACGAAAGCTACCGGCACAAAAATTCAAAACTACAGGGGTTTTTGGTTTTGCAGCGACTCATCCTACAAGTCGGGCAGTCATGCCCCTGCCTCATAGAAGGAAAGATAGATTAAATAGTCGAGATTGATGAAGAATAGAAATCGGCGATCAACCGACAAAACAAAATATGGCAATCAGTCAAATATCCTACGTTAATATTACGGAGAAACTGGAAACGAAAAATGCTTTAAAACAATCGACAACAGAAAAAAAGAACTGTCAACAGTGGTGCAAAACGAGTATCAATCGAGTTGGTCCGTTGTACAACAGACGTTTATGGATTCCGAACATTAGATAAAAAAATCCAACCAAACTGTTCCTCTTCAAGATAAAGCCTTTGCTTATGAGCAACCGGACGAGAAACCCACAAAAAATGTCAAAAAAGAATCGAAGAACAAAGACGAGAAAGTCTATAATTCATTCAATGGACGTTGCTCCGGAGTATGTTTCAGAGAGTAAATGGCCTAATCGTAAAAAAACGAAAGCGATTTAGGATTAATTTTTATGTATCATAAACGGATTCAACGGACACTATGTAGTTCATCAGAAGCTGCCTTGGCGAATTAGAATGCTCTGACCCGTGTCAACTATATTTTCGTCAAACATTACAATTTCCAAACAAGAAAAGTTTTGTTGTTGTTGTGCTTTTTTTTCTATTTGCATCATTGTTTAGAGCAGCGGTTCCCAAACTGGGGTCCGCGGTCCTTTAGGGGTCCGTGAGGCAACTTTGGGGGGACCGCGAAGCGGTTGAAGTAATTCTATAATCTTATTTGGCATCAGTTTGTGCCACTAAATAAGTTTAAATCAAAGTTGATTTGAGAATCGACTGTATGCATTGCTAAACAATGGCCTTTATTGAATGGCAACTATTAAAAATGCAATTGTTCGCGCACAATTGTAATGTTTTTGTCCTGTTTGTGATGTCATATGCTGTCTTTGGATGATTGTTATGCGCAACTTTACATACCTAGCTAAAATCCTGCAATCAACTTTCGTTTTTATGAAATACACATTTAAACTTAAGGACCGCGAGCCCTCAAAATATTGGCAAAGGGACCGTTTTGAAAAAAATATGAAAAAGTTTGGGAACCACTGGTTTAGAGTATGTATTTGTATCATAATAAAAAATACGCATATGCTTTTATGAAGAAATTCTCGGTAACATTTGACTGAGATCTAAAATACGCGCAGTATTTATTCGCATCCAATTCACAAAACTTGTGACTCTTGTTGCTAGATGTCATTTGTAATGCTAAATAACTCGACAACTTGCCAAATATAGCCTAAACCCTAAAGTGTCAAAAAGAGATAAATTGACAACAGTGTTGTGGAATCATTATCTTTTAGGAGTTAACCGTTGTACTTACGTAAGGTAATTGATATTTTAGGTTCAGAGTAGTTGTCTTTTAAGGTTAATAAAATAAGTTTAAAAAAATGCCATGCATGCCGTGTTGTTACTTCGGGACATGGACATAAAAAATAATTATAAAAGCTCGTTTCTGGTTCAGCCATCGATAAAAACAGAGCTAAACGGATGTGAAAACGAAATGGGATACGGTTATGCAATATACAACAAATTCGGCCATTAGCGACACAACTCGAATTTCAACATTTTCAAAGGTATAAACCAGTATTCTCATTATGATAGCAGTAGTTTCACCAAACGCGCTGATATATTTTGTGAATTAAAAGCAAGTTAAAGTGCAGGCAAAAATTAATGACTTACTGTTGATGAAACTAATTAGTGCAAAGCAGTGGTAGGATTTTGACATTACTTTATGACTTTGTTTGTTATAATAGGGCGGTTCCTGGTTTTGAACATTTTTATTAGTCAGTGCAGAGTTGTAAACAGGTCGGAAATTAGAGCCCCGGCCCGTCCCGAAAGTACAAGTCCGAAACCTGAATCGTTATTAAGAAACTCGTTCAGGTCCGAAAGTTTGATTGACAGGTCTATGCATAAAAGTCTGTCGGAAGACGAAGTCAAAAAACACAAATAACAATTGACTATTGAACAAGTCACTTTAAGGCTGTTTGTCAATAGGTCAGGTCCAGCACTTAGCTATTTAAATTTATTCAGAAAATGCTAAAGCAGAGTATAAAATCAGGCCCAAATCAAGCCGATTTTTTTGAAAAAAAAGCCTTAGCCCGAACCCAGCCCGACTTACAACTCTAAGTCAGTACCTGTCAATTGATTATTATTTATATGCAAACATGTTGCAGATTATATTAGCACTAACAATAAGCACAGTATATTTATTGCAGATTAAAGACTGTTTAAACAAGTGTTCTGAAAACGCTGAAAGTCACCTTACAATGAATGGCAACTTCACTACATATGTCCTCACCATAGAAGAAGCAAACGTCACTTCTGATGAGTTTGGCTCTCGTCTTTACGAGAGAATCATGATTCCACCACTGCTACTTGCATCTCTCTATATTTGTTCATGTTCTTTGAGTTATCAACAACGAGGTAATGAAAGGACGGATGTTCTGAAACTAACCAACCGTCTTGTATTCATGGCAGCTGTGTTCTCTATCCCGGGCTGCATTATCTTTGCGTTGGGAACTTTCTTTTGAGTAATTGGAAATGGTGTGCAGGATCCATTATCCTGCGAAACGTATTCATGACGGCTGCTAAAATAACAGTGTTTACAGTGCTCAGGCTTCGACAAGGAACCCTGAACAATTCCATTACTTTCAACAGCAAGTTTATTAAACGCACCATCGCTGTAATCAGATATGCAACCTTGACTTTAGTGCCAGTCAGCCAGGTGACTTTCCTTGCTGTCACAACGGTTAGAGGAAAAGCTGCGACCGTCCGGGGATGCAAATTCACTGGCCAATCGTTGTTGGTTTCCGCGGGCATTTCTATTTTAATCTTTACACTGAGTCAGGTTAGCGTCGTCGGCATTTCCATTGCCCCCTTGACATTGCGAATCAGTGATGAACATGTGCGCAAAGCCGTTGTCTGAATCAGTGTGAGCACAGCAGCAGTTTTCATTTCTGATTTTCTTTTTCTTTATGTTGTGTTGATGCTTTTAGAACAATTTGGCCAATGGGCTTCTCTTGAGTTTTTCCCCCTCATTTACCATTGGATTCAGGTTTTTCACGTGCTGTGCTTAATTTTGACTTTCCGCGACTATCACATGCGTTTTAATCCCTTGTGTGCAAATAACAAGGTATCAAGCCTCGAGAATATGCAACCCAAATTACTGATGGCCCCCAAAATATTTCAAATTCTATCGAAACAAAAGGTGGTATTTCGACTGACAATGTGGAAAGGGGTGACAAAAGTCCAGTCTATCTAGAAGATATCGTGTAAATGCAATGCAAAAGAAAACAAAAAATCAGTGAAATTGGTCTCCAAAATATTGACCGGGGACCACAAAGTTGTTACACTTATGCGGTGGACACAATCATCATGTTTGAATGAAGCAAATGTTTTAAACCTTGTATTCTATAACATTTTTTTTAGACTTACACTTGAATTGCACACACGTTTATTTACTTTTTGTGTCGTATCGCTTGTTTCTCATATTTAATGCCATTTTGTGGTAATGTGTTATCGTCTGTGTTGTCAATTTGCGATACAAAAAGGTTGCATTAAATGCATTTTGTGAAAAAAAGAATAAAAAAGATTAATGCCGTGGCGTTTAAAACAGCAATCGATTACATCGCTTAAATGTTTATGCTGTATGAGGTACAAACTATCCAAATCCAAAGAAATTTAGACATATTCTAAATTTTGACTCAATTTGTTCGGGAAAACAGTGGTGCTGTAAGAGACAACGCAGCATATACACAAGATACAAGTTTGATTTCTTATCTTCCACAAAAGCAAAACTAAAGCCAGTAACTTAACACACAATAAGCTGATGCCTGCAAACATTTGTCAGCCAAAACTTGTCACAAATGCGGCAATATGATGTCACACTACCTTTACCTAATAATTGGTTTCATGGTAACTTACAACTTTTTGGGCATTTTTCGTTAAAATCGAAATAAAAACCATTTGTGCATTTATATGCTCTGGCAAAATGGCGAATTTATATCCGTATTGGAAAAAATGTGGCAACGAGGAGGGAATTTTCATTCTTCTATCAGCTGTGGGGTTTGAGAAAGAGAGGTAAGAGAAGGAAAAAAAGTGTGTGCTTGGTTAATGTATGCTTTATTTTACAACTTTGCTTTTTTACAGGTGTCCTGACCTGAGAGTTAGGTCCTTATCGATGCAGGTAATGATAACTTACTATTTGGCTGACTGAATGCACAAAAACGATACAGTCCTGCTCCCATCTTATTGTTTTCAAAGTTTTTTTAATCATACCAGTACTGCTTGTAGAAAAATAGCCAACTAACCCATGTATTTCCACAAATAGCATCGTGGATCAGATCTAAATCGAATTTTCAACATACCTGTTTTGCTGAACTCCACGATAGGTATGTTTTTGTATAAAGCAATACATAAGACTTAATTCGTGCTATGCCAAAATTTAATGTTTCACGTAGCAACCAATTTGGAAAATTCCAAGAACGTACTTGGGCATAAACCTTTATCATCTCCCGAAAAAAACACACATAAAGGTATACAATTAGAATAATATTCTCAAAGATGAACAGCAGAGCCCTATACTTTTAAACATAGTTAACTATTATAATAATTCAACTCGGTAAAAAATGGTTTGTCAACAGGTTGCATCATTGCGAGTCATAATCAAGGAAGCTGGTTCCTAAAACATACGGTTGACAGCAGATATATACAGTTGCACCCGCGAGATGTAGTGCTGTTCCAAACAGGGCGTCCAATTCGCCCGCTTTCAGCTTACATCGAATCCAGTCTTTACGGGAAAGATATATCAGCAGTTTGGAAAAATATTTTGACAGCTCGAACCTCTTCCTCAGTAAAACCGGAATGGGTGCAAAATATGTATTCAGTTCTTTCCACTGACACTGGATTGACGCAGGTCAATTACTTACTGCGTTGCACTACAAAGCAGTTGAATAACTGCCTTACAGACGTTTTTGCAAGGGATTCGACTACACAAACCACGCCATTAAAGCCACAAGGGCTTAAACTTCAACAAAGTGAAGTTGTTTAAGTTACTGCTATACCCTTACCAAGTGAACCGTATCGAAGGGTTCTAAGATGGCCTGATCCCTAGAAGCCATACGCTGTTACGACCAAAACATCCACCAGTTTAAAAACAGAAATACAATGTGTTCCAGAATGCCCCGTGCACAACCAATCAACGATTACTGATCCGCATGTATTAAAAGGGGCAACCTTAGTGACGTGGGGCAAACCACACTTGTCTAGAAATGGACAAACTCATTGAGGAACAGCGGTACGCTGTGATCAAGATATAGATTTGGCGCCTTTTGCTATGATTTCCACCTGTATTTGCCCTGTTGTCAAGTTTTCCAAAAAAACTAGAAGAGTGGCTTTCTGTTATACTTCCATTTCATATATTCTATACGATATTTACCAATTTACTATACACATCATTTGATCTACACATATGATTGTTTTTGTAAACAAAAACAAATGGGTCCCCATACGCGCGTTTGTGCAGATTTACAGTAAACAAATGTTGTGGTGATTTTTAGATTCTTAAGGACAAATTTTTAGTCCGAAGCACGGTTATTAGGTTTAAATCACGTCATAGGTGTAAAACCTTCACAAAACTAAAAATGTGAGTGATAACTTAATAAACGACATAGCATTGTTGTGCAAAACAGCTGATTTCTAATCACTGAAACGACGTCTCGTAAAACGTCTGTCCGACGTCAAGCTGAGCCCTCCCGCTATCGTAAACCAGTGAGTTACTCTCTTGGTACTTCTGCCTACAGTGTCTTTCCTGACCAAACGAGCGTTAGACACATTTACGTTTCGGGGGCCTGTGGGTGAACCTCTGGGTCATTCGGGGTCAAACTTCTAAAGAATCAAGTTCAGGTTGATAACTAACATATGTCCAAATTTGGGCAGTCATGCCACGACCTCATGATGAAAAAACAGATTAAATAGTCGCGAAAGATCGAGACTAGAAATCGCCCATCAGTCCAGGAGACAAAATACTACAATCAGTCATCTGTCCATTGATGCTGCGATAGAAGTAGAAGCTAAAAATTCTCTCAAGCAACTGACAAAGGAAAAAGATACATTAACGTCAAAGATTGGAAACGAGAATCAATCGAGTTGGCCCATTGCACAGCTGCCAGTTGTAGATTCCAAACCTCAAGCTAAAGGATCCAAACTAACTGTTTCTCTTGAAGATAAAGTCCTTTCAAATGCGCAAACAGAATCACTAACAATGTCGCAAAAACATCGCAAGGCAAAAACGTAAAAGGTTCTGTAATTCAATCAGCGGATGTTGCTTCGAAGCAATTTTTTGACACTGAAAGATGTTTCAGACAGTAAAAAGCCTGAACGTAAAAAACGAAGGCGATTCTGCATTAATTGTTGTTTACAGTAAACAAAGTTGAAGGGCATTGTTGTCAGTACCAGCTTTGCCGAGATAGAATGCTTTTGCGCTCGCTGGCAAATACTTTTGGCTTTGCACAATTTTCAACAACGAAAAAACAATCCGTAAACATTTTCAAATTGTCGTTTTTTATTTCACTATTGCTGTTTTACGCTTTTGTCCCGTTTGTGTGATTGATGGATATTTATCGCAATAAACATATACTTCGGCCACTTCAAAAGAAATTTTCGTTCCTGTTTGACTGAGATTTTTTGGTTCAACAAAGTCTATGGAACGTGCCATATGTCATGCTGTTTGCTTAGGACGTAGCTAGAAAAACATGAATATAAAAGTTCGTTTCTGATTAAGTGTTAGGCATTGATTGTAACAGGACAAACAGATGTGAGTTCGAAACGTGATATGGTTATGTAATTTTCAACGTATTCGACCATCAGCGACACAACTCAAATTTCATTATTTTGGAAGGTTAAATAAATGTGCTCGTCATGACCGCTTAGTCGTTACGTATAATTTTACTGGTTACAGCTTACCGACGAAAGTTCTACAGGGTAATTCGGTGCCAGATTATTTTAGCATTTGACCACTAATGATAAGCACGGTTTATATATTGCAGACCAAGACAATTAAACAGAGCTATTGTTTCTGAGACTCTCAAAGTAGCCCTGCAATGAATGGAAATTTCACAACGCCTGTATTCGCCACACAAGAAGCAAACGCCACTTCTGTTGAGTTTGGCTCTCGTCTTTACGAGAGAATCATGATTCCACCTCTGCTACTTGCATCTCTCTATATTTGTTCATGTTCTTTGATTTATCAACAACGAGGTAATGAAAGGACGGATGTTCTGAAACTAACCAACCGCCTTATATCAATGGTAGCTTGTTTCTCTTTCTTTGACTCCGTTTTCTGTGCATTGGACACCGTTCCTTTTGAAGTTAGCTGGCACTGGTGTGTTGGATCCAGCATCTTGCGAAACATGTTTCTGGTGGCTGTTAAAATAACAGTGTTTACAGTGCTTAGGCTTCGACAAGGAACCCTGAACAATTCCATTACTTTCAACAGCAAGTTTATTAAACGCACCATCGATGTAATCAGATATGTAACCTTGACTTTAGTGCCAGTCAGCCAGATGACTTTCCTTGTTGTGACAACGGTTAGAGGAAAAGCTGCAACGATCCGGGGATGCGAATTCACTGGCCAATCGTTACTGCTTCCGGCGGGTATTTCTACTTTCGTCTTTACACTGAGTCAGGTTAACATTGTGGGTCTTTCCATTGCCCCTTTGATGTTACGAATCAGTGATCAACAAATACGTAAAACAATTGTTCGAATCAGTGTTAGCACAACGATTGTTTTTGTTTCCGACATCATTTTCTTTATTGTAGTTTGTACGTTTTCAAAACAAATTGGCGAGTGGGCTTCCACTGTATTTGTGCTTCTCGCCTACCAATACATTCTAATTTTTCACGTCTTGTGCTTAACTTTAACTTTTCGCGACTTTCGTATGCGTTTGAATCCCTTGTGTGGAAGAAACAAGGTAGACACCAAAGTGGTAGAGAATTCCATAACAACAACTACTGGTCTTCGCAAAGAGTGACGTTTTGACTGACAAAGTAAATTTATTACAAGACTGAATAATGCTAGCCCAAATTCGTCTGGTGTGTTTGAAATCAACCAATGTTGATCCAATCATATAACAAACCATAATTTTTTGATTAAACATTTTTTGCACTTGTATTGCATAATATTTTTTGTTTCGTGACTTTGGAGTTGCACAAATGTAACGTTTGCAATGTTCCCTACCTGTTTTGCTTTTGTGTAGTATCGGTTGTTGTGTTCGTCGTTTTATGTTACATTGCTTTTTTGTATTTAATTTTATCGGTACATCATTGCAAATACTCTTTGATCATTGCATCGAAGGCTTGGAATATTTACTGTCGAATCATTGGATGTAGTATTATGTAAATGAGAAATTCCCTTTGCAAGAAGAACTGCTGAAACCAGTTGGCGTTTGGCGGCTACTAGCGCGTTTACTTGATTCACTCTCATTTTAAACCAAACAATTCGCATTAAAAACTGGCAGAAAGCGTTGCCCCACCGTCGATTTGTTAACCCGGTCGAAAAATGGCTGACACAAGCGACTTGGACCGACAGATTGAACAGCTAAAGCGATGCGAAATTATTAAAGAAAGTGAAGTAAAGGCACTTTGCGCAAAAGCCCGTGAAATCCTTGTCGAAGAAAGCAATGTGCAAAGAGTCGATTCGCCCGTTATTGTAAGTAATTTGAATAATAAAATGCTATCGATGATATTTTCCAAACGAATACAATTGCCTCAAATCAATAGATGTGTAACATAATAATACTCCCATCTGTCATGCATTTTGGCAAATGTTCATGTTATTAAATGAAAATATTATTTGCTATAACTTTTAAAGTATGCCACTGCAAATAAATAAGCTGTTGCCACTGCAATTTGGCTAGGACATCTTAAACTTTTTTATGTTTTTGTGGACAATCTTTAAATAATTTTGTTCTGCTGCAGGTTTGTGGAGACATACATGGCCAGTTTTATGACCTCACAGAGCTGTTTAAAGTTGGCGGAGATATGCCTGATACCAATTACCTCTTTCTAGGAGATTTTGTTGATCGCGGTTTTTACAGTGTTGAAACTTTTATATTGTTATTAGCATTAAAGGTATGAATATGCACTTTATGTTTTCTGCATATTATATTATGCCCTCATACCAATGTTTTTACACTTTTGTGGAATTAACATACATCTTGTAAATTGATATACTTCATTGCCTTCCTGTTAAGTCTTTTATAGTTGCTAACTTGCCAATATTTTGATCTTTTTTGGGGGGTCTATGTCGGGCCACTCTAAAATACGCAATCTACGCAATCTACGCAATCTACGCAAGCTATACGCAATCTACTAACAAAAACTAACTAAGATGTTGACGGTTAGTGCTATTAGGGTCAGGGTGACGGTTTGTGATACAATTAACTTTATAATTTAATTTCAGATGCGTTTCAGGTCAAATTTTCTCTACAAGTGTTAACATGCGGTACCATACAGTGTTTAGTACCACTCTCAACACATATGAGAATATTAAGCCCAAACTGGACATCTAAAACTAAATTATAGTGTTAATTTTATTATAAACCCTCACCCAGACCCTAAAAGCCCTAACCGTCAACATTTTTTAAAGGTTGCATACGTTTTATAAGCAGATTGCATACAGATTGCGTAGATTGCGTAGATTGCGTATTTTAGAGGAGCCCGTCTATGTCCTGTCCTAAACTACATTTTTTGTTTAATGAATCATTCATGTGCAAAGAACACACATTTTTCAAACAATAAACTTTTTTATACAGGTACGTTATCCAGACAGAATTGTTTTGATCAGAGGAAACCATGAAAGTCGACAAATTACACAGGTACAGTGTTTTTTTAAGGTGTATTTCTCCAGCGGTTTCCCAAAAAGCAAATATGGCTATTTTTTGGTATTTAAATGAAACACTTGCGGTCTCTTAAAACTACTTAGTGGTCACCCAAACCAAACCTTAAAAAAACCCTGCACAGGTACATTACGTTTTTATATTATTTGCCTATAGCTCGAAATAAAAGATTTCTGACAGGCTTGCCACTGCACCTTTATAACTTAGTTGAATGGCAGCCTGTTGTAGGTAAAATGCCTGATATAGGCTTATATCCAGGGTTGCCATACCGTCCTTACTTCTAAGATTTGTCCTTATTTTGAAGGGCAATGTCTTAGAAAAGTTCTTTGTCCTTCTTTCTGAGAAATGTCCTTATTTTTGACTTGAGTCCTTCTTTTGTCTTATTTTCAACAATTACTAGTCAAATCTCTGGTACAAGTAATAGTAAAAGTAAACTTATAGACCTGAACTGTTGTGAGATGCACGAAGTATTTTCTACGTACATGGAGTAGGTTCAAAATATTGTTTCTGGCCAAAACATTGCATATGACATGTCACGGCTCGTACAAATCAAAGATTTGTTCAAAAACGTTTGTTTTGTTTCGCAGGAAAATGTAATTTTTGGTTGTCCTTGTTTTTGGTTTCAAGTCGATGGCGACCCTGCTTATATCATTGGTTTGAATCTCACTACAGGCTAAACTTTTCTTGCTTATGTCTTGCTAAATAGAATAGCTTGGGAGACCAGTTTGATATATGTTTACATCTTGAATGGACAAAACTTAATGTTGCTGTTTTTGTTGCTGCTTTTTTACAGGTGTATGGGTTTTACGATGAGTGCCTTCGCAAGTATGGATCTATTACTGTTTGGCGATACTGCACTGAGATTTTTGACTATTTGAGCTTGTCAGCCATTATTGATGGAAAAATCTTCTGCGTTCATGGGGGACTGTCGCCATCAATACAAACATTAGACCAGGTAAAAATTTGCTTCATATACACACATACAGTATTAACATACATTATGTTTAATATTGGTAAACTGACTTTGCTATGTGATAAATTTATATTTTTTCACATATTGTAGGTTTTAAACTGTGATCTTTTTTCCCTGTAGATCAGAACAATAGATCGGAAACAGGAAGTTCCGCATGACGGTCCGATGTGTGACCTTTTGTGGTCAGACCCAGAAGGTTGGTGTTGTCATTTACAAACAAAAAATTACATTCTACCCTGTGTCCTGCAAGATAAAGATGAACACTCTAACAAAGACTTTGCCCTTGTTATACCACAATTACCAATTCATTGTAGACTAGTAGTGAAATAACTCAACTAACACCTCATTTCGAAACATTTTTTTTTCATTTTCTGTTATGTATGACAGGCTTACTGTCTTTTTATTGTTCTTACACAGTGTAATAAAGTTGCAATTTATTCAGATACCACTGGTTGGGGAGTAAGTCCTCGTGGTGCTGGATACCTGTTTGGAAGCGATGTTGTTTCAAACTTCAATCATGCCAATGACATCGACATGATCTGTCGGGCACATCAACTGGTCATGGAAGGATTTAAATGGCATTTTAATGAAACTGTACTCACTGTGTGGTCTGCTCCAAATTATTGTTACAGGTTTGTTAGTTCACTTATTTTTTGGGTATTCTAAAATGTCCAGATCGTAAATTTATCTAAGGATTATTTAAAATCTGCAATGTAATGTCTTTTTACATATAAACCTGTGTAATTTGTGTGCAAATGTTTGAGTTTTTCACCATTTTTGAGTAGAATTTATTTTGCTGTATTTTTTTAAGGTGTGGCAATGTGGCAGCAATCTTTGAACTAGATGAACACTTGCAAAAGGAGTTCATAATTTTTGAAGCAGCTCCACAAGAGGCCAGAGGAGTCCCTGTAAAAAAGCCTCTTCCAGATTACTTTTTGTAAAGTCAATTTTTATACATTGTAGATTAATATTTCTCCTTTGTTCTGTGCCAGGTTTTACCTTCCAACACTCATCCTTTACATGAGAGCATTTATATAGTTAAAGCCAGTAATGCCTTTTTTGCCTTATCTAAAATTCTTTTTGAGTATAAAGTCTTGTATAAGTGGGTTAAAAGGGGGAAAAAATCACACAATAAATTTAAACACTGCAGTATATAGCTTAATGGAGATGTTTGTGGTATGCCCTACATTCTGTTAATGCCGTTTTATAGCACCAACACAAACGTTTTCTATATTTTTACGTTCTTTATAATGTTCAAGTTTGATTTGGTCCCAGCAAGGTGTGCTGTATCAACTCTACTCGGGGTAATAGTGGATGTGGAAGCTCTTTCTTCTTCCAGTACCTCCATTGTACTGCTTTGTTTTGTAAGAAATACAAAATAGTGAAACGTTTTACAAATGTGTATGTTTTTTTGTGTGGACTGAACAGGTGCAGTAGGTTCACTTGCAACTGAAAATACCTTTCCTGATTGCTTTGCTGATATTTTCCAAGTTTGTCAAAGTTGTGAAACAAAATAGCTTTTAATCAACCTTGCAAGTTGAAATAACATTTTACATCCTGTATACAGTCGTTCTCAAACTGAGTCCGCCGCCCTTGGGGGATCCATGAAGCTATTTCGCAGAGGGGGGCTGCCAAGAAATAAAAGTATTTTACAATCTTATTTCATATCAGATCGTGTTACTAAATAAATGTAAATCAAAGTAGAATTTTAGATGAGCAGTAAAAAAAATGCAATCGTTAGTTCACAATTCTGATATTTCTGTCACGATTGTGGTAAAAAATTCGTGATTTTGCACTTGCCTTAAGAGAGAAAAAAGATGTGACATAGAAATGTAACGCACGTATGATTTCTATCGTTGTCATGTGCCATAAGCTGCGCTTCTTGATTTTCTGTAAACTTGTATGGTTCGCCTTAATTGTTTGCTGTCTGTCTGGCTGGAGCTAATTGGGCGCCGTCTTAACTCGTATTATCAGTTTACCTCCAACAGAAAATATTGACGAAAATGTATTAGTGCATGTGTTGTTGCTTGTTGTGTTATTAAGGCTTTCGCTTACCTTCAATACGGTATGTAAACTAAACTTAATGGTTACTGAACGATTGAACTGAATGTTCTGATGACTTTAAAAATGCATACAACCAACCAAGAAAAAGTTACTGACCTGCAACGGAAGGTAAAGTTGATTGAGTTACCAAATTTTATATGGTTTGTGTCATAATTACTTGTTTTGCCAACATAAAACACCATTTCCATAATTACACAGGTTTTGTTTTTTAGTTGTCTGCTTCCAATGATTCAAAGGAAAGAGCTTTTATTAGGTCACAAATATGGCATCTTCGGGATGAAAATGGTAAACATATTTTTATTTTTATAGAACAAGTTAGGCCAAAAATGTTTGACCTGTGTAACTGTGTCCTTGATTGTGTAACTGATGTTTGTGTAAACTAAACTGTTTGCTGCACCACACTGCAATGTAGATGCAGTCAAAAACCTTACTAAAATATATAATGTTTTGTGGCTTTTTTGTCATTATGATTGATTTTATTTTATCAGCATGGTGACAAGTTGAATTTTTAGATTCAGGTTTACGCAGAAGTCGGAGATATAAAGCAAGGAGTGTTCCAACAAATAGTTCTATTCCAGAACAATCCATTGAGCAATCTGTTAAGACTGGCAGGCCACCAAGCATTTCTGCACAAGATTTTGACAACATGCTGTGCTATTGTGGCTGTGAAAACCCTAATGTTCACCAGTTTTTGACTGCTTCGGGTAAACCTTTTCATTTGGTCCTTAGATAATATAAGTTGGTAATCATTTACTGGTTGGAGTTTATTAATTTTCGGAAATGATTTACCAGTTGTAAGTGGCATAATAAAATTAGGGCAGCTTTCGAAACTTTGGTTTTCAATAGATAATGTAAATATGAAAAAGGCTGTCCTGACCCAAGCTTAATAATTTTCAGAAACATTGCAACATTCATGAGTGGCACAATAAAACTGGGGGCAGCTTTCCGAAACTTTAAATAATAAACATTGGTAATACACTGAAAGTTTTTTTTTGATGAAACAAAAGCACTAAATGTTTCATTGCAGTGTTCAAGTTTGGGTTAAGTTGAATTGAATAAAACATAAAATTGTGCCTTTAAAGTTGCAACCAACCAGTTACACATAAGTAACTGTTAATCGAATCTATGACCGAAAGGGCTTTTTTGTTTGTTTTGATTAGTTTCTTTTTATTGGGTTTCTTGTTTGTACAACAAAGTTCAAATTTATACTTAATACCACCCATTAAAGTACACCATTTTTTGTAAATTTAGTAATTTGTTTTAGTATTCAGATTTAATTTAAACATGTATTTAAAGGAACAACACCTGCAAAGGACCAGAAAACAAACAATGAACAACAACCCTTTGTAATGGAGAAACTGTGTCAATATGTAAGTAACAATGCCTTGTTAAACATGGGTAATCCTGTTAATAATTTGCCTCTGACTGGAGTCGGACAAGCCTTTGCTAAATCGAGTAAATTCAAATGTAGTTAAAAATTAAAAAAATGTGCTGTGTGCTGGGCCCATTGGTTCCTTTATTTTTAACCAGGCTGCTTACCTCTTTGATACTATGAACTGGTCTAGGGTAGTTTTGTGCGGTTTTTACTGAAATAAAATTATTTTGGTACTATTAACTTTATCTTTCTTTAAATTTGTGAATTTTGGGCCTGTATTTTCTGTCTAATCTCGACGTTGGAGCCTATAGGCAAAGTCAACCAACAATTAATTGATGTTCTCCTTGTTTTATGGTCGACGCTTGGTGGGGGTATTGAGCTAGTTTGCCACACTTTTCGTTTAACCCACTAACGGGCAGTAATTCTAACGTTTTTTCTTACCTTTTTGACTTTTAATCGCATGGGCTCTGATCCACTTTCTTTGGACTTAAAGAAGATACGAGTGTCAATTAGAAGCATAGATAAAATAGTAGTGTTTATGTTTATTTCCACAACATATGCGTTAATACCAAAAAATACCAAAGAGTCCCGTTTGCTAGTCCGTCGGATCGTTTATTTTTCGACTTTTTAGATCACAGAATTGTACCATGTACGACGTTTAGCTGTGGTTTAAAAACTTTTGTCTCATTAACGTTTACTTTTTTCTCTTTAGCTTAAGCTTTGAACCCTTCGTTATTGGAACAACAAACTTGGTCTATATTAAGATCAGAACTTTTTGCCACGAGTCTGGTGGTTCTAAAACAAACGTTCTTTTCAAACGTGACCACAAAAGCATGTCATGTAACGCTAAATCACGTCCGAAGCTTGTTACCTTTTCTTTTTGGCGATCATTTGTTTGTCTACTTGGACTGCAAACATTTCTCTGTTTGTTCTGCTTGCGTGGTCTCGATTGTAATAGGCCATGTAGACTAACTCTGGTTCAATGGACGGTGGCGTTTCTTTGTGTTAAGCATGCATGGGTGATAATATAAAATAAAAACGAGTTTTGCGTTTCTATATGTTCATGCCGATATGTTCTTACTGAAGTATTATTATCGAACTTTGGAACAACTATTGAAGAATATATTTGTCATATTGATGTGATCGCCGTTTTTTTTTTAGTTCTTAACTAGAGGCTTATCGAATTATAGTGGAATACACCGAATTGATCGCTTTAACATATACGGTATAAGAGGGTTGCCATACCGTCCTTATTTTGAAGGGCCATGTCTTAGAAAACTATTTTACTCATTTCTAAGAAATGTCCTTGTTTTTTGAAAGCAAACGTAGACCTGGGCTGCAGTGATATGCAAACCTATAAATGGTTCTGTAACGCACATCGATGGCGTTTTTACTAGTGATGTACCGAATCGGCTAAATTTCGATTCGGCCGAAACCGAATATTCGGTGGTTTTGCCGAATAAATTCGTCCGAATCAACCGAATCATTTATGACGTCACGCGAAGTCGTACGCTACGCGCTTGACACGAAAAAATGTTTATCTACCAAGCAACTAGTGCAGGAAAGTTGTGTTTCGTTCTCATTTCAGTTCTATGGGGTTTAAAATTGCCTCAAGCATGATTGGCAACCTGCCAATGAATTAATATTTTTTTTATTACAGTGGGAAAAACGATAATGTGTTGAAAAAGATCAACATTGACGCGATTTTCGTTATGTTTGTGCTTAATTATGTTTGTGCAAAATTGCGTGGTACCTTAATAATCAGAAAAGACACGTTTAACGTTTTAAATTTGTGTTCGTAAAAGATTCGGTTTTGGCCGAATCGCAACAAATTATTCGGCCGAAACCGAATCTTTGCAAAAATGACCGATTCGGCCGAATAAATTCGGTAAACCGAATATTCGGTACATCTCTAGTTTTTACCCATATTATTCTGAAAAACCGTCAGTTCCTAAAATATGTCTCCAATCGGTCTCAAATATTCTAATGTGTAGGCCAAAGACTTCTTTGCGTTTTGTACATATCCACGGTAAGTAATGGACGAAAATACCAACGTTGTTGACAACCCAAACATCTGGGCAACCTCGGACATGCTTGCTTGACATTTCCCTGTCTGTCCGTTTCCGTTTTCGTCTATACTTAGCCTGTGCTTGGAGGTTCTTTGAATTGGTATCCAGGGAAAAAGATTTGTAATATTTCTGTATATGTGCAGTTATTGTTGTTGTACAACAGTTTTAAAACGCCACTGTCTTGCCGAATTGTTGTAAATTACTAAGTTTTGATTTTTCACTTGCAGTTTTTGCTTGAGGTGTACCACCGTTTTTTAAAGTTTTGTATAGGACGTGAGTGAAGAAATGTCTCGAAGAATTGATCTATCATATTAATTTCAAAAGATACGCAAAAGACATACACTAAGCATTTGGGTAAGAAGTTTTAGGATGCGCTAAAAGTGGTCGATTGTCAATGTCTTGTTTTACGTTTTTATGCTAACTTATCCAAGTCGGAAAAGAATGTTTAAAACACGCACCGCAATTCATCGCTGCAAGTCGCAAGGACGGCATTCAACAATCAGCCACGTTACGTCGTAATTTGCGCGTGCACGAAAAAATGCGACGCGCGATCGACAAGAAGATTTTCATGTCTCTGTTGAAGCTAGGTACGAGCCCGCCGGTGCTAACAGGCTAAACCAACCTTGAAATTTGCGTCTCAGTTTGCCACCGAGCTTGGGAAATCAGCCTGCTTGGATGCTTCAACCTCTCGCTGATGCATCCGACTTGCCAAGGTGTGAGACCGAGTGGAAAGTTTTGTGCTAGCGTTTACGGATCTTTGTTAAGACTAGAGACAGTTCCAGGTGTTGCAGGTTTAGTAGCGCGAAATCAAGAGCTACCTGAATACGTGTATGGTGTAAAGTGCTTTAACTTTGTGCCGTTTTGGGTTTTGCCATTGCGGGAATTCAACTAGATAGATTTTAATGTACTAAAGTATACGTATGTGATGTACTTTGATCTGTATTGTTGGTAAATTAATTTTGTTTCAACTTTCCTGTCGCAAAAGTTATCTAAAGTTTAATGGCTTTCATTCATTTATAGAGATTTAGGATACATTGTTTCAACCATATAAAGAATATCCAGAATTTGTTAGCAAATGATTAGAGATTAAAATTTCTCATGATTGCGATGAGAATTTCAGTACACTTTAGCGAAGCAGTTTTAAATTTAACAGGAAAAAACTATTCGCCTTTTTTAATTTCACTTTTCGTTTGTTTGGTGCCAAGTTTTGAAACTACAAGTCTTCGAGCAAAATTAGGTTGCAACGCTCCTTAGGACAACTCGTGCTTTAGGGATGCCATGTACAAAGCGTGAACCTTTTCCTAAAAACACTTACATGAGTGGACTGTAAGCTTCTCAGTTTCAACTTTGCCTAAAATTGTGAGAGAATCAAGGGCATGCTTGGTTTTTGGTTAAAATTCCAGACCAATAAGGCCCAAACCTAAAGCTCGTCAACGATGATGCATGCTCTCCATGACCCATCGACATAGGTTAGCGTAGCCGCAAAATTGTGGTAGTTGTGAACTACATGTGCCTTATCAGCACCACTGTACTACCTGAAAATATTTAAGTGACGTCACGAGCAGAATTCTTGTGCAGTGACGCGCAACCGCAGTTGTTCTTTGATGAGTTGCCTGACACGCGGTCGCGCTTGATTGCATACGCCTTGGTGCGTTGTTTAGTGCCGCGTCAATACCAATGTATACACCTCACATGACGCATTGCCGATGTAAGAAGCTCGGTTATCGTTCATCAGGTCGTTGCGGCGATGACTTTGAAAAATTCCGATTTGCATGTTGAGATTTACGGGACTATTCTGTTATAGCGCCAGTTTGATTCTTCTGGCAGATTGATATTTTAGGTGCAATTTTTAAATATATAAATGTGCAAGTTTGTTTCTTTAACTATGTTTCATATAAATAATATGCAAAGTCATCCTAAAGAGATGTATGTTTTGACATTAAACACTTTAATTTCCTTTTTAGTCTGTGGTTTGTTTACAAGGTAGGGTGCAAAAAAGAGTGGAAAGACCGATCGCGGCCTTGTAGTTCAGTTAATATTGTATTTTAGAACATAAATTATTAAATGCCGATAGTACTTTTCGCGTATTAAATTACCAATCAATAATTAAGCGATGAAACAAACGGGCGTGCCTCAAAAATGTCGGGTACAATCATAAATTATTGATTTATTGAATGGTATTGACCGGTGCTGTTTACATACAGAAATAAACTTGAGGTATTTTTTACAGTATAAAGTACAGACAAAATCTATCCATAGACCAGAACTATAAACTTTGACTTTTGGAAGAAAATGACCCAAGATGCATTTAAAATCACATGAAATGTTTTATGCGTTTTTGTGGTGCGTTAATTTTTATCTATTATCTCGATAGGCATAACGAGAGGGGCTTGTTTAAATTTTCCCTGCGGCTTGGGTGTTATTGCGTTAAGCACCTGTTCAGAAAGAATACCATTTGCACACCGTATATTTTCGGCAAATTCAGGGTGCATATCTATAAGGTAGTGATTGCCAAATACGCTAGGATTATCAGATTCCGTCGGCCGGGCAGCTTTCAACTAGCTGTGGCCACAGCCAATTAATTTCAAGGCAGATTGTATACAATTACACCGGGCTGATACAGTCATTTGCGATGACCAAGCCTTAGCGCAACGATGCTAAACGCAGCAACCAACGCCCGAGGCTTCATTCCTTTCTGAGCAAAACAGAATACTGTATGAAATTCTAGTTACGTCATCTGTTTCTGGAATAGGCGAATACTTTGACACGCTTATTGTTCAGATCAATGTGCCTCACAGTTTTATACGAAACAGAGGAAAGAATGAGTAACATTTTGCTGATCGTTTTGAAATAACTTGTAATATGTGCTGAAAAATATCGTGTAGGTTTTAGGTTGATCATATTTGTATTATAGTTTTTTGTTTGTGGGAGTTCAATTGTTATTGTATTTTTACGTGTTTTTTTCGTGAACAGCGTGGGTGCGTTCGATATGCTTTTTGGGGTAGTTTGTGGTGAACAGTTTAAAAATCATTTCTGGACAACGAGGTTTTTTTAATTTCAAAAGAATGCAATAAAACAGAGATAGCTTAATGAAAAATCATGGCAGTTCATTTGTTAAGCATCTGTTGACAGACACAACGCCCCCGTCCCTAAGTTGCGCACGAGGCATAACTCAATCAAACAATGTATATACGAGACAACTGCCTATTGTTCTTTATGAAGATGCAACCGAAGAGTAAATATTGACACGGGGGAGTTTGGTACAAATACAAACCAACAGCTGTGTAAGCCAAGAATGTTGCAATCTCTGAATTTTTCAGCGACGTCCATAATATTGATTCGCATTCCAAAATGATTGCCTGTTGCAGAGTTAATTAAACTCTCTTTATCGATTGCTACAACGAACGCAATTTCAATTTGACAATGGCACGTTGTTGAATGTGGTACCTAAACAAAAAAATGACTGTTTGTTTTGTCAAAAACAAGCAACGGTTTGTTTATAGTTCTGAAGAGAATTTGTCTTCTCAGTTTAGGGCCCCGCTATGGTTCTTATTTCAACTGCCATAAAAAAACGCCGATAGATGGACACAACACGCTGCATTGCAATGATAACGTCAAACTTAAAATTGGAATCACCCAGGCCGTTGCTTGGTGGATGGATTCTATTTGAATAAGATACAGGTGGTTCTGTTAAGGCGAAATATCTATGTCAAAATCGGATGACTTAATGCTTTTCATGAACTTAAATTGCGTTGCATTTTGATGAATTGACTTTATGATATTTAAACCTGACTAAAAATGAAGACTAAAAATATCTTCAGTCTAGCTTAACAGTATCAGGATGTTATGAACCAAGACAGGCCCGTGGTTAATCCCAATGTTACACGAAGAAAGCCGATGACAGAAGCTTACCAGGCCCGGTTTTCGCCCTGCTTTGGAGGGTTTGTAAAGGGCCAAGCTTGTTTATGGGATTAGTGTAGATCTGACAGATGATCGTTGAAGTTGCAGGCGAAGCAAGTGTGTCTTCAGGGATTTAAATTGTGAGAGATTGTCTTGTTTTTCAAAGGCTTCCTTGTATAAATGTGCCAGCTAGCTTCTGTGTTTAGCTACATTAGAAACCAGTTACCCAGTCAACCTTTTTTGGTTTTGTGGTTCTATTACTCATTTCTGAAATTATCTTAAAATTCAGTTTTAAATGTTGTCGACCAATACTAAATCTAGGCTACCTTTAGATACCTTAGTGTTTAAGTGTTGACATTCAACGGTATTTTTCCTAGTATTCGCTTTGGTATCATTTGTCTTATGTTTCATATACATTTATGACATCTTAGTGTAGCAAAATTGGGGATGCGGTTTAAAAGAAAATCTCACTACTTCAGTCTTTTAAGTCATTTTCCGACGCTTTTACATGCTTGACACTGCTGCACAGCACGTTGCAACTACGGTTTAACGTCATTGTCGCGCTAAATCAACGCGTCAAGAAGTATTTGCAATTGTTGGTTTCAGAATCCGGGCAATGGTAATTAGTGCATGCCCGCTCCTACGTTTTGAGCTGCTTCAAAGTGGGTGGATATCCTTTAATCGTATGAACAAGGGTTTTTCGGCGCCGATAGACACGACGTTGATACGAGTGTGGGCGTCCGTCGTGGTTGTACGTTGGGTTGTAATTGTTTAAATGTGGTTTTAGTGTAATCGGAGGTGTATGTTCAACATGTGTAAAGTTAAGTTTATTTGTGTTATGACCTGTGTGTTGTGTTTCTGTTAAATTTGCTCATTTTCTTGGTATCTTGGTGCAAACGAGGCATATCCTCAACTTTTATTGATAAATTGTTTACATTTTTGTCATAGTTTTTCATTTAAAAAGAGTAAAAATTAAATAACCTGTAAAAAGGAATGTTCTTGAAGTCCGATGCTTTTCGTGATCGAAAACAACAATAGTAGATTCACGATAAACTTTGAATGTAATCTTCTTTTGCACAGATGTGTAATATAAGTTGAATCATCTTATTGCTACAGTCATAAGCCAAACAACTACTACAAAATTCAAACCGCAATAAACGCCTTGAGCAGTGATCCCCACCTAACTTGTTGTTGAGTTTATGCTGATTACGCACTCGCGAGAGCTACCTTGTTAATAGTGGGATGATCCGCAAACGGAATGCGAACATTTCCGCGAAAAGCCATGTCTTAATCAGGAGAAATTGCTGGTTGAAAGTGTGCCGCTGACTTGGTACATTTGAAGTGCGTTTGGTGTGCAACAGACACGCCGGCATCGTACGGTATTTAGAACCAGATTTTTGAAGCAAACTTCAGAAGTTTTTTTAGTTCTGCTTGAATTAGCCTTGGAGTTTGAATAGTTTTGATCTACAGAATATGTTGCCATAAATTTTGTTTAACTGTCGTTTAGTCTTTTTTTAAGCTTTTAAGGTCAGTTGGCACATAAAGCAACTTGGGCAGCATGCACTGTATTCCGGGCCTAATGACATGGACGAAAACTGAAAGCATGCCCTTAAAAAGTCGTGCCGAATATGTTGTCGTTTAAAGTATGTTTGCCGCAAAGATATTGTTGACTTACCAGCAGCCTGTTAAATTATTGATTGCTCAAATCGGGTAAAATACATTAAAGACGTTGGTTAATTCAAGTTTATGTGCTAAAATTTGAAAGACACTTGGTAAATGCCAGTCGATTATACTTGTAAGGTGCCTAAACAGTGGGTTTTGATTGTTTGAGAGTTGTAACTAGCAGTTTGCAATATTGTGTCATACATTACGCCAATGGTTCTCAAACTTTTTTTGTTGCGACGCCCCTGGAAAAGTTTTCTGGTCTTGCGACGCACCAGCAAATAAAAGTTAATGAGGAAATTTATTATTAAAGTTGTGTTTATTGATACAACAGCAAAAAGCCACGAAACGAATATTCTGCGACGCCCTTGGAAAATTCAAACGACGCACCAGGGCGTCAGTTACAGTTAGAGTACTACTGCATTACGCAACCGTGGCTTAACGTATACACCTTAGAAACTAAAAATATTATTTTATCATTTATGTTTTATCACGTATTGTCGAGATCTTAATTTCTCCCCTGATAATTCTGTTTGTTTTTCAATTCAGACTGATGCTTCTGTGCCGCTAGGAAAGTGCAATGAAAAGATTGGTTATGACGTAATAACTGGAGCACCTGGATTGGAAGATAAGACTGAAGATAGTGCATTTCATTCGCCGATAAAAAGTAATTGCCAAAAGCCGAATAGTACATATCCTAAAGAAGGGATCTTATTGTTAGAAAGTGGTGAAAAGTGTCAAGCAGACGAATCCAAGAAAAATTGGAATCAGATCAACGGCGGTGAAACATTCTCTGACCAAGGTTAGACTTACTGTGGGAATATTTTTTATCTTGTCACCACCTTAATTGTTGTTTTGTTGTTGATAATAATGCATATTTTGCTAATCGCATTTTGTCTATTCGAATTAAGCACGTACATTCGATTTTAAAACTAGATATGGTGTGTTTAAGTTGCCAAAAACATTAGTGTTGAACATATCTATAGTTGCAGTGCAATATAACCATAGTTAGGTCGTTCCTTTTCAACAGCTGGCATTTTTTTAAACAATAAACAAACTTAACTCGGACATAATGCTGCAACTTGGGTCTAAATGCTGTCCTCAAATGTGCACGCAACAATTTGTAAGTATAGATGGATAGATATTTATTGTCTTTGGTGTGTTATGTTTTTTTACCATTCGACCTATATTCAAATATGTTTTTGTGTGGAATTATTAAGGTATTTAAGTTTGCGAAATCGTGGCCGTTGTAAATGACGTCATAGCACGTCCAAATCCACGCAAATCGTGTAAAGGGATTTCTCGAATTTGAAAGGCTGGTATTGTTTGCAAGTCAATATTTGTCCAAATACGACGGCACTTTGAGCGTCGAATCGCGGGGAACTCGTAAACTTTCCTGGTGGTCAGATCAACAAATATTCGTCTTACGGTTTTGTTCTTAAGCTTACAAGATCTTAAAGGTCACCTCAGCAAGAATGTTGTTGCGTTGGACATTTTACGGCGATAGTTGTTTGTAAACTGACGTCAAAGAAATCCGACTTTTAGGAAATTTAAATAGTAATTTTGGTTTTGGGAAAGGCCAGTTAAAAACAAACATGTAAATGGGCCAACAACCGTTGCCTGTAACCACCGACCGTCAAAAAACACTTACTGAAACCACAAAAAATGATTTACTTGCGTGCGCGTGGGCGCCTTTGCTTAGCAACATCAGAATCTGTAACCGTTGATATATCGCCCCGAGCACTTGGCAGCTTGGTGCCTATTCTGTTGTTGACATATTATCTCATTTCAAAGTTGTTTCGCCACCTTTTATTACCGGCAAACGCCCAAAACAGGATCATTACTTTTTTTGATAAACGTTAATCATTTTACTGAACCGGAGTTGTGAGTCGGGTTGGGTTCGCTCCGGGTTGTGTTTAGTCCCCCCCCCCCCCCCCCCAAATACGGGCTAATTCGAACCTGACTTCACGCTCTGTATGAGTATTTTTCAAAATCAAATTAACTAGCTTGGACCTGGCCTACAATTCCCAACATCTCCAACTCGCCTTGTTTAAGTCCGATGTATAATATTGTCTATTGTGTTTGTTGTCTTTGTCTTTTTAGATCTATCTGCCTGTAAATCATACTTTCGGGCCTAAATGGGCTTATCAAAAACGATTTGGGTTCGGGCCAGATTTCAGGCTTATAATATTTGGTTCGGTTCGGGCTACTATTTTAGGCCCGTTTTACAACTATGTACTGAACATATGCGGTATAACATATTTTGATGATAATAATTTCTAATCTCGTTTTTGTCAATTTGCCTTCGCAATTGGCCAAACGCGCCGCAATTCGGATATCACACCTTCCTTTGTGTTTATCGCCCTCCAGTGGTTTGAATCAGTGCAGAAATTTTTCGGCCAAAAGGTGAAATCCGCAGCTAATCTCCTTGAAGCTGTTTCTCGCAGGCGAAAACGATCGTACATCGTCACGGTTGGCCGCGCTTCACGCTTGAACGCCGCGCACAGGTAAAAACAATGACGTCGCGATTTTGACGGAGCGTATCGTGTCATACTTAGTAAAAACTATTTATGTCCTGTTTTGTGGTTGAAAAAATATTTAGTCGTTTCCTTTTGGTTGGCAAAAACAAAGGTAATATTTACGGTTTAACTAAAAGAGTGGACACTTTTTTTGAAGCTTTCTAGTTTTGACTAAAAAAATTTTGCTCTGCACACAAAAGGAATTGGAATAAACCATATTAATGTCCATTTACATCGGTGGCTCCTTTTTTTAACACTGCATAAAAATTTAATCACATTATTTCTGCATGTCCCTATTTGGCAGAAACGGAGAAACACAGTTGTGGACTTTTTTGTGATGCTGTATACGTGTTTTTTACTACAATCATGCACTATTTTGTGTTGGAACTCCACAAACCCGACAAGTTTGTGGCCATAATCTCCGGAGCCATTACCTGCGCCCACATTGCCTGAATTCCTGCATTGTGATACGGACCATTAATCACGGCGGTGGTATGTCAGCACACCAAGCATTAGCTGGATATAAGTTTACTTCTCACTACCACCGATGACGTTTGTGGAGTGTTTGTTGTCTTTCTACAAATGCGCTTCGTGGTTGCTTACTTGAATGTGAGCTGCTGTCAACGCAATAATTGCCATACATGGACGTAATGGAATATTTTTGATTCATCGTATTTCATTGGCAGATTCTTTCAGTTTTAGTTTACATCCCCATAGTGAATTCTCAACGCAAGTCAAGCGTTGCGACCAGCTGTTTTTTCGCATGCAATCCCAATGGAAATGTTTGGTTAAAAAAAACAAAAAAAATAAACTTTTACGCAAAAATAGAACCGCCCAGTTAACTTACTCACAGGGCTAGTTATGTAAAGTATTGAACTTAAACTTCACAGGGAGTGCACACCAGTTGAAAAATTGGATGTTTTTACCATACCTAGCCGGCTAACACGTGCTCAAAATGTTTTATGTAATCGATTCAACAGCTCTTGATAGCGAGGCTATTACCACCAACACAAGTGCAAAGCAGGAAAAAGCTGCGTTGCGTGAAACAATGTGCTTAAAGTTTAGAACTTGCGCTTTTTGTAAACCTCAGCGCGATAATAATGTTCTCAAAGATTTTTGCATGCTCGTGCAAGTTTGTGCATTGAGCTTCCCCATAAATTTCTCATAGGCAAGAACCATATTTTTTTAAGTTTAGAGACACAAACAGAAAAAACTAACAGGTACAATGTTATAATTAGGGACACTACACAGGGACTTTGGGTTAAGCAAATGTTACACATATGGAACAGACAAGCCTATATATATTTGTTTAAAACCTGACGTTTTGACACATCTTATATCATTCTCAAATGAATTGAAACGTAAAATCCACGCAGCAACTAAAGCCAGTAAAAGCATAAGATGTGTTGAAACGCATGGGCGCCGGCAGAAAATTTTGCCCCCTCTTGCCCCTACGTGGCGGCGCCCATGTTGAAACGTCATAGTTTGAACAAATATATTGGCTTGTCTGTATTTTGACAGAATTAAAAAAAAAACGTGAATTGGGAACCTAAATGTTACATAAACTATACACAATCACAGTTACATAACATGTTCAACTTGTACATCACCACTGCATCGTAAATCTTACGCTCATGGTTGGTGTATTTTATCATCGCTACTTTTCACGCCTTGCCTCCTGACCCACAGACAGACGCAGAGCAGTCCTCCAAACGAAACAAAACGCACTTGTCCCGTTGTACGAGCCTGTCTTCCAATCTATTGTTATCAGGCCTTTGTGGTCATATCATATTTGAAACAAGCTTTCCTCCCGTTTAACTAGACGACAACAGCCAGTCGTTCGTTTAGGTTTATAAAACGCGCCACCGCTTGCTAACAGTAACAGCATTGCACTGTGGGTTTGCTGATGTATTCCGGGTTGGTAAAAACTTGTTAAGAAAGGTTTATATATCTTGGTTTTAAAAGTTGCTTAGTTGGTGAAAAGGGACTGTTTGCTACAATTTACTTTTAAATGCGATACAACATTGAACAGCAAATAGCGTATGTAAGCTTAGGGCGACAAAAGTTTACATATACAGCTGCATGTGTTATGACAGATGACTTTCAAAGTAAGTCTCGCCTTTTATCGTAACAATGCCTTTATTCCCTGTCTTCTATGTTGTTTATTTACGCAGACAATTGAACGGTGTTCGAGAATTGGATACAGAACGCAACGTGCGCCCTTCGCTTTGCGGCAAAATCGTTTTTAGTGACATACTAGCAATTTGCAAATACAGTTTCGCACTAAACTTATAATGCGAAGACGACAGTATTGGAAAAACTGCTGGAAAATGCATTTTAGTGCTGGTATTTTATTGTTTTCCCATGCATGTAGGTACTTGTATTTAAGATTTTCTCATTTTACACTTGCCTAACACTGTGAATTCTGCCATCATGTCTTCACAACACGTTGCAAGTAAGTTTTTCCTGTCGCTTTTTTATGTTTTGACTGTGCAATGTAAAACTTGGTCTAAAACCCAATGAACGTGGTCGGTGTTTTGTAAATGCTGCTGGAATGTCAATTTTCTAACTCGGACAAGTTAAGTCACTCGTTGTTCTGTTCAAAATTTTACGAACACAAGTTCGTTTGGGTTTTTGGTTTTGAAGCGAATCAACTGGTATATAAGCATGGCAAAAGTGGTCTAGTATTTTTTGTGGCTTTGAGGTACTTGAAACAACTGTTTTGGACGTATAATAGCAAGTTACGTCGTTCCACTGAATGCCATGTAACAATTGAGGTGTGGATTGTTTTAATTTGACTCAACTTCCCGCAAAACGAGAGATTGATGCATAATTATAAATGTGCGTTCCTAAAGATGTTCTGATGTTAGGTTTGTGACGAAAAATTATCCCAGGTTGCATAGGTATCATTGGTGTTTTGTGTAAACCATCACTGGTCGTCACAGAGAGTGATCGAATGACAAAATCCCATTCAGAATCGCTTTCCCCCTCTGTTTTCGAAACTGGAGTCAGCTGTGTTTTGCCTGTAATTTGAAACCAATCGGAAATCAGTGATAAACTTTTTCCGAACTGAGCTCCAGTTTTTTTCAAGCTCTAACGCTTCATAAAACATAAGAACACCGCACAAACACAGATGGGACACGCAGGATAAATTTTGGTTGAACAAGAATCGTCCACTGCTGATAAGCACTCTATAAAAAATATTGTGAACTGCGGTTTTAGTGGACTGTCATGTCTAGCTGTTTTTGAGTTTCAACTTTGTAAATCAGCAATATAGAAACCGAAATGCCATTAGAACCCAGCCCATTATTTTAATATCTTTGATAGATTGGTTAACGAAGCAATTCTTAAAAACAACACTTTGTTAAAGTTGAAGTATGCTTTGTCTTTCTAGTACCACCACCTTCCCCGCACGAAACCCCTACTGGCGGAAAAGGCGGATCAAAATCGTCATCCTTTCCGTTTTTCCGCGGAATCCGACCATCGTCTTCCTCTAGCAAAGAACCCAACCCTCCGACTTCTTCGGTGAAAGAAGAACCGCTCGGAAAACGAAGATTCTCGAAGCGATTCCGAAGGCGATCCACCAAACAAATCGCTTCTTCGGAAAACACCGAAACAGTTGAAAACTCACAAGAAGAGCCGAGTTCAAGCACTAAACCATCATCATTAACTGCTAGTCCAGGATCTGAGGACAGTCCGAACGAAACCTTTAGCCCACGCTCGACATCTAGTGGCGAGTCACATTCCAACAAAAAGTCCGCCAAAGTAATTTTGCGCGCTATTGGTAAAAGGTTTCTCGCCTCCAAGTCAAAGTCTCCAAACGAAAAATCGAAAACCTTTGAAGCGACACACACAACTACAGAAGCAACTACAGTAAACGCTAACAATAGCAATAACGTTTCTGTGTGTACACCGGAGCGAAACAAACCGGTTACAAACGTTCCAACCTCGACCCCAGTGAAATCAGCCACTGAAATCATGGCAGAGGTTGTCGCCAGGTCACGTGAAACTGCACGTGCTACGTCATCAGCCACCGTATTCTTACGTCACAAAGAACCCTCCGTAGAAGTGGAACGTGCAAACTACGAGGGAAAATCCCTAGAGGAACTGCAAGAGCTGGTGAGTACTACTTTTTTTGCAAATATGTGTTTAAATCTGTTTTTTTTTTGCTCTGAACCTCCACCTAACTACACAAAAAGGTTGGCTTGAGTGATTTAAATGCAATTCTTGGGACTTCTTATTGATATCAACAACTTTCTTAATGTTGAAATGTGGGATGTATAGCACTGACTGGTTATGATTACTAAACTAAATCCATCACTGAATTTCAACGTGCCAGATAACTTTAAAGTTTATACAACAGGATCAGATGTCGTTCATATCGTTCTGTAAAAACGTGAAAAACAATTTATGTACGAAAATAAGAAAGCATTTTCACACGTAAATCGTTTGCAGCATATCCGATGTAAACTCGTTTTGACTTTTTCATCTTTTTGATCCCACGCTGATTTTGCTGGACCACGTGCCCGCTTGTCGACGTTTTATTGCTTCCTGGTTGCGTGGGAAAGCTACTCAGCCGGCTGTGCCCTTCATTACAAAAACTAAAATTCTTCTTACATGAAAATTTAGTTCAAACTTCGCTGCATACATTTTAATTTTTAACATGCCTTGAAGTAACCTCTCAAACATGTTTTGTTAAGAAATCGTTGCATATCGGTATTTGTTGCAGCAATTCTTTGAGGCTAGATTATATTTTTTAATTTAAGCCCCGTTATCAAAAAGGCCTTTGTTGACAGCAGAAAACCTGGACAAGATTTGTCCAGAAAAGTCATAAAAAGTGCACTTTGTTTTATTTGACCAAATATATTGCTGTTATTGGAGTGAATAGGTTGTATTTTGTTCCCACAATCTCAGTTCTTGCGTTGACTTTCCGGTATTGCACTCGCTAAAAGCCAGTAAGGTGTAGGATGCGTTTGTGACGTCATAAATGATGCTTACGCGTGGGAGAACCGAGTTGCTTCCCACAACGCATGCACAGAGGTACAAGCTGCAAGACTGAAGGTAGTTCAACCGAATTTATCAAAAGTGTGAAATCGCTTTAAGTAGTAGGCATCTTTTTTAACGTGAATTGATCAAATATGTAGAAAATTTGGAGATTTATGCAAATCAAAATATGTCTTCGGGTTACAGAAGGAGATTTATTGGTTTTGTGTTCAGAAAAGTTGTTAATGTGGTAAACTGTACAGCGCAAATACCATAAATAGTTCACACAACATTATTCGGATGGTATGTCATTTGAAGGAAAATTAAATTTTGCAATTAAATTGACATTAACTGGTAAAGATGAATGACAAATTCTCGCGAGTCTGCGTGCAGAACCGAGTAACCTGTAATTTGAGTCAAGTAGTTTAGCTGAGTGAGAGCCGACTGTCTCGTAAGTGATGTACATCAGAAGAAAGTCAATAACATAGTTTGTGGGCAATATACAGCTATTCTTCGCATTCCTGTGTAATTGCGTTGTTGCGATCCATATACACAACAATGCCACTACAGCATATAAATGTATCAAACGTTAAAGAGTTTTGTTAAAAACTGTAAAATTTTAAAAAGTTTTTTTTTAAAGTAAGCAAAAATAGTATTCAAAGCCAAATAATAATAAAATGGAAGGTTTGTGAAAATCGTTTCTAAAATGCAACAGTTTTTAAAGCTGGTTTCTGTATAACCAAAAAACAACATGCAAGGCAGTAAATGTCTCGGGCATAATTGCCAAATGAAAGTTCGTGATATAGAATGCCGTCGCAAGCTCATAATTCACCAGAGACTGGCGAGCATCAAAATGTAAAAGCGCCAGCAGCTTTGACCTTCATGATTTATTACAGCTTGTATCAAGTTGTACTGAAGAAAAAAAATGCCGTATCCTATACATTACAATACCGAGGTGTGCTGACGAGGTCTCATCTAGTGCATTAGCGTGCTGTATGGCCTTGGGCGTATCATGCTTATGTCTGTTTATGGCCTGCTCGATATATAACGCGCAGTTAGATAGCATTAGCTGTCGGCAGGATAAAAGTGTTCCATTAATCCCTGAGTAATTGAACCGGCAGTGACCAATGGTTTGTTGTTTACAGTCGAAACTAGATAACCAGGCAGTGTTGTGGTTGGTTTGAACTAGACCGCGTGGTCATGCCTAATGCAGATTAAATCAATGGCTCAAGGTCAGAACTTTACACAGTAAACTTCCGCCTATACTTTAAAGCGTGAGGCAAAACGGATAAACAATTACTTTTATGGAAAAGTTTTCGGTCATATATTGCCGGAGTGACGTACTAAAACAGACAGTTTTAAGAGAAAAGAAGAAGATTTTACGTTGTAAAAATCTGAGGGTATTCGTTTGGTATATAAAAGAGGGCCTTGTGCTGTTTTTTATGCATTTCTTTTGCAGTTCACTTTACAATATGTGGCTTTGTGCTAGGTAGTTTGTATTGAGCAAACAGTGTGTAGAATTCCAGGATTTTCCATTCGGGTACGTTGATTGTCCTCGAAACGCAGTCTGCATTACGTTATTCCCAAATGCCAACGACCACGCATTTCCTTTGCGTTCTTTCCACACGTCACGCTGAACCCGTTGTGACGTTTCGGGGCATTTTGCGTGATCCGGTTGGTACAAATTTGTCATCGCGTCTCTGCCACGTCTTACCATTAACTGAAGTTTCATGTTTCAACCAAAAAAGCTCAGGGACATAGATTACAAAGACACCGTTAAGCTCGTAAAACCGCGATATGCATTTTTTTCTCATGTGAAATTCGACACCTGCGGAAATCTATAGATCGGTCATGATAAAACCTGAGTGCAAGCATTGGCACCGTTGTCAAACAGAAAACGAAACGGATTACCTTGGAAATCGCAGCAGGCGTAAAGGAATGTCTCCTAAACCTGCGAGAGGGCAGACAAGTAGCAAACATAAACAAGCAAGAGTAGAGATGGGACGCCATAAAACCTGCACTCCAAGTGGTTGCCTGTAGTTTGAACTGCATTTTCGGGGTCATTTGGTGCAGGATTGGGCTGCAGTCACCGCTAAAACGCGTAGGTGCGCAGAGCAGACACCGTGGCTTGTTACAGACCGCTATAGTCAGACAAGATGTTATTCGATACAGGGTTTGCGTGTATTCTCGTTACATGACTAAATTTGTTCATTTTATCATTATGAGGGCCAGACTGGTAAAATACCTAATCCTTACCTTTCGAGCAAAATTGATGTTTGTTTGTTTTTGTATTATTTTGTTGTTTTGTATCGAATATGTGAAATGCGAGGATTTGTTGTTATGAGACGGTTGGCTTTGAGGGACTTCGTCACGACTCTTGTTATTACAGTTGCTATGCTGCAGATTGATAATACGCATGCTTGATATTTGGCTGAGTGGTCGTTGCTGTCGGTAATTGTGTCTTTTTATCAAAATTTAGCTCACCTTGCAGTGCCACTGGTCGGTTTGCAACAAAACTTTAATTACCTAGTTCAAAATATTAAAATGTCTACAGAACCGTTATAGACAAGCAATTCTCGAAAATGTGAAGATGATAACGCAAAAGCAAGTGTTACCAAATATTGTTTTTGTTCGAAATTAAAATTAAATATTTCTCATCTGGTTTGCGATTGTGCGCTGAAAACTGGTAGATATTAGCCCAATCAAATGCTATTTGGTCCCCCACTTTTCATATCGCCTCCTTGTTATTGTATTTCGTCACATCCTCATTGCAATCAATCAATGCATTTGTAACGATGCACGTGCCGGTGTGTGATTGAATTGATTACTCAATTCAACTGTGTTTCAATGAAGTCATTCAATTTTGGGCACAAACACCACAAAATCGATGACCCCATTGAAACATAACAAACATTGGACAAAGTGGATTTCATAGTAGTTTGCTCTCTATCCCATAATAAAATACCTTGCTTTGAAAATAGGTGCATTTCAACGGGTATATTGACACATTTTTATACAAGTTGTGGCTATCGCATTTGGTTTGACAGTTATATAAGTTTTGAGTCGATGACAAGAAAATCTATATTAGCTTTAACTTCAAAGTGAGCGCTATTGAGGTATTAGATCTATTTACTGTGCAAAGATGTGATTTCTTAGTCATTTGCCGATCAATGACCAAAAATAAATACTCGTTGGCGTCCCAACAGTGTATGGGTAAATTTGCAGACATCAGAGAACAAAGTCTTTCGTGTTTGGCTTTCAATTTAATTCACCAGGCTAGAACAATGTACCCTATATATGTGCTTTGCAAATTCTTGTCTTTGTTTGTACATTGCATGCTGTTGCAATTGTTCTGTTAGGCTTGCTCTTGGTCAGCACTGTCTTCAAAACCTGTATAAATTCATCAACCTGACTGGATCTAGTTGCGTTGTTGATCTTCAAACAAGTTTAGTTTGTACAGTCACGTTTTGTAAACAATGGTTAGGTCTTTGTGACCGCCAATTGCATCAAAAGCAAAATCACCGCATTTAAAGCACAATTTGCCATAAGGCGTATAAGTGCTGTTCTAGCTGTTTAGCAATTGTCCGAAATAAACCATCTTTTAACGGACGTGTATGTTTTGAAACAATCAAAACGTCGCAACCACAAATTGCATCAAAAGCAAAATCACAAGCATATTTATGACCACAAAGGCTTGAGTGCTGTTCTAGCTGTTAAATACTTCTGGCCCAAACAACTTACTTTTTTAATTGTCATTTGTGTTACAAAACAATTTCAAAGTTTGTGGACACTGCGTGAGGGAGTCGTATCTGCATTTAACACGATGTTTTTCTTTGTTTGTTTTTTATGCGATTGTTACTTTAACTTGTTGTTAAACCCATCTGCCTGTGTAGTTGGACGCCTGCAACGACTACGAGGGAAGGGCCAAGATCCGAAAAGCCATCCGAATTGCAAAGAAAAGCAACGAAGAAAAAGGTAATTACGTGTTGATTGATTTGTTTACAACTTATAAGTCAAGGTTTTTACTATTTTACATACTTGGCACCTGGTAAAGTAAATTAACTATTTTGGTGAAAACGTTTGAAGTGAAATTACCTAACCCTGCCATAATTTATCTATGTTTATCTAAAATACCTATGAATATGTGTATATGCCTTGTTTACTATGTTTTAGTTCTCTCATGTACAGTAAACCGAAAAGTAGTGTATGTTGCAATGTGTTCAAATTGTGCATGGTCAAACATAAAAATGTGACGTATGTAATTCAACTGGCAGACGTATGTAATTCAACTGGTGTACAACGCGTAGTTGGGGTCTAAATCGAGGTTTCGTGTCCCGGAAAATGCGCTTCCATTCAAGTCAGGAAACAAGCCGCATATTTGGGGGGTAGGTTTCTATTTATTCGACACTTCACAAGGTCGAAGGCAGGGTGCCCTTTAGGATCCATGAGCCGTTACGTTGCGACCTAATGTCTGGTATCTGCCCAGTCGAATTTTGAGTTCATCTCGATTTATGACTCAAATTCCAAAGCCTTCGGTCAGACCTAAAGTGGTAAACCTCTGAGACTTGGTTGCAAGTATTTTCCATCTTAATTCAAGTCCTAAGTTTTAGGTCAGTTCAAAGTTCAGGAGATTTAACTGATTTAAGTGAAGCCACAAATTGGCAGACATTAAATTGAGTTGTTGTCATTAGAATGAGTAGCTTGAAAAGAGAACGCTACGAGTTCTTCCAAAAGTACCCTTTGCAAAAATCTATTTAGGTTTTCTTAAAGGGAAACGGTTTTAGTACGTTGTTGTATGCCGTCAAACATGGAAACTGCTACTTTTGATTAGCTGTGTATGCAGTTAAACACAACTTGCTAAAATGTTCTTGGAAACGGTTTTACAAAAAGGTTTTGCTTTCGCTTGATTTGAAGATAGAAAAACACACTCGTGACTTTAAGTACACGAAAACGCATTACAACTGGCATAACAATGATGAGAATTGGCATTCCGCAAACCACTAACAAGATATTAGTAATTCCTGAAAGGCAAATCGAATCAGTACGTTTTTTTAAAAAAGCAGTGTAAAGACCTGAGGCTATTTTGGATTTTAAAATGCACTCAGTGGTTGACAATCAGTCTTTTAAGCGTTTCTATTGTCCTGAAATGATAAGACGAATTGTGAACATTATAAGTTAATGATTAGCCCTCTGTTGGCGGGAACCTAACCTACTTCGGTTTGAGCTTAAAGCTCTTACTCCATAAGCACACGTTTAAACAGCAATGTGAGGGTTTCTTAGTTTGTGCAAAGTTGACGCAAAATTTGATTCCCGGACTGAAACCGGGCTTGTTTATTTGCGATGGACTTTACATACGTCAGTCTCTGTGTGCTGTGGCAAAAGTGGCGCGTGCTGAAGCGATTATAAGACGCTGTTTTTTTCGCGTCACTTCGTGGTGGTTTGTTGTTCTGTAATCAGGCAAAGTGCGGTTCCAAGTAGCATCAGCAAGCTGCTGGAAGAAGGTGATTTTATATTTACTGAGAATCAGACTTTCGTAGTTTTTTTCGGTTATAGGGTAATACATTGGTTTTTAAACAAGGCGTGTTTAGCATAGGTGTATAGACTGTACTTTTTTTCCTTGAGTAGAAAGGGTCTTTTTTAACAAGCTCTCGGTCCAACTGCGATGTACCATCAGTACAAGGTGTGCCTGGATAAACAGGTTTACACAGAAAATCGTTTTACTGAGTTTAAAGACGTAGACCACTAGATTCTGTTTGCTTGGGTAACCTATTAGACCACCTTCGAAGGATGATAAGTTAGAAATCTGTAGGCAATGCAAATTTGCGAGCAAACATGGTCACACATTGCTATGTGTACAGTTTCTGTCTATGTACCCTCTTATACTAAGAGTTGGGTGTATAGTTGAATACTTGTCTGTGAATATTAAAACACCTAACGGACCTCTTTCTTTAGTCTTTTTTATGCGTACACGCAGAGCAAAAGCAAACATTCGCGCTCAATTACATAGCGCGTTTTGCGAGGCGTAAAAACGAGCTCGCTTAAGTGACAATCTTGCACAGTCAGTCACCTGAACATCCCACAGCATACCGAAGCGATTACCGATCCATCTCTCCTCGGCCGGTGGTGAATCGTAGCGTGACGTGGTTCTTTGCGTGCTCACCCTGTTGTTTACATATTAAACTGAGATGCGTCTCATCCCAGTGCCGAAGTTAGCCTTTACTTCATGACTTTAGCAGCGGTCCTTTATTCGCATTTTTTAGCTCAAAGCGGGTGTGGTATTGTACAGTTCTCTGTTTACCGTTTTTTTAGTATTTTTTGGTTCCCTTCCCTTTATTGTTTATTTGAAGGCAGGGAAATAATTGAGAACATCGATAAATGTTCGGTTTACCGCCATGTATTTCCTAAAAACCACAGTAAGCTTAATTTTTGTGGTCGTCTTAACAGCGGGAAGAGAGCTCAAAAGGCAAGCAGCCGTGGCAAATTGCTCATGTGAACAGTTCTCTCCGGTTTTAACATGCAGTATGTTGGTGTTATTCAGCGCTAGGGTGACGTGCACAGTGTTGCAAATATAAACATTGTTGCTTCGTTACTAACAATGTGCAACAGAATGGGGTAGAAAGTACCGCGTATTTGCGAGAGAACAGTTGAGATAGTTGATTTGTATGCGCAACTCGTTGTTAACCTATAATGTTTTTGCCTGATGGTGTTTAGTGATGTTAAGTGATGAACTATAATTGAACTTCTTTGAGAAGTAGGTCCATCTATTTCATAGCTGAAATCTACAGAAATCAACAGTTAATAAAGAGTTAGAAACTGAACCAATACAGAAGATGTGACAATGAGATTTTGTGTTAAGTTTTGTTTCAAGGTATGCTTGCTCTGATATTTTTCCATTCAAGCATATGCTTGGGCCCTGAATGTGTTTTTGGCAGTACCTTTCAAGTAGAAAAGTTTTTTTGTGCCAATATGCACTCGTTGTGCCGATCTTATGCAAATTGTATTGTAAAATAAACCTTACTTGGTAAGGATGTACATTGCCCAGCCTTCACCACGGTTTCATACGGCATGACAAGCGCTGTCACTAAAGGTCAATTCGTTGTGTTTTAGCACAAGCATGACGAACGATAACGCCGCCGTACTATTCACTTGGTTCAAGCAGGTCGCAATCCAACCAGATTTTTAGGCAGATAATTAGGGAAGTGTCTCTCAAATCAAACGCAGATACCAGGGTTTTTAAACAGACCGAGAAAGACGAGATGTCACAAATCGTGTCCCAAAAGCCCCTTAATGGTCGTGTGCAAAACCTTGCATGTCTGATGCAGTTTATGGCCAGATTGTGGCACAAACGCTTGACTTATATGGCTTGGTGTAGAGTACTGCGCAGTAGGTTATTTATGAGCTATATACGGAGCGAAATGAGTTCGAAAAAAGTTGATACCTTGTAAAAGCTCCTACTGACCCCATTCAGGCTCTGTAAGCTTGTTTCATGCGGAAATTGCTATTTCTGGCCCGTTGAATTGATTTCGAATGGCAAATTGTCTTAAAACCCTGTTCAATTTATGCATTGGTTTTTAAATATAATTCAATCCTGGATATGCCGAGCTTGGCCGCCTGATAATTGCAACCTTTTCTGCGACTCAAGAAAAAATATTTGACCATCTCTTCTTTACATAAACTTAATAAAAAGTGCCAGCTAATAACTGTGTTGTGCCAGGTGTAAGAACCACATGTGATGTAAAAAAATAAAAAAATGGGTAAAGCCTTAAAAGCTGCTAGTTAAACCAACATGTATCGTCACCGCATTCTTTACGTCACTGTGGGCTTGCACGTTTGACCTTTTGTGCCAAGGCGGTGCTTGCGTTGGTGTGGTCAGCAATCCAGTAGTGTGATATGAACGTAAAGACGGCAACAAGTCCACACGCGATTTGACGTCATACGCCAGGAAACAGGCCATAAAGTTAAAATGCCTCGAACCGACATTTTTAACCATTTAAATTTTACTCATTGCCGGTACTGCTATGTCGTGTAGTCGTTTGTCGTACGGTAGTGTTGTGTATAGAAAGGTTGGGACAGGATGCCGAATTGGTTGAAAGTGACAGACTGCTGATTAAGATGAAAGTAATCGAGTTGCATTGTCGTGTTATGATTCATTAGACTTTAAACCTGGCTGGCGTCAAAATTGAATGTAGAAATAAAATTGCTTCCCCATGCGTCTCTTATTTGTATACCTTGCTTTAACTTGATGTATTGAAAGAGTTTTACTTTTAAAGTTTACTAAAATGTTGCTATTATTTTGTACCTGGTAACTTGCTCCTTTCTGAAGGGGACACATTGTTTTTTTTGCTTTGTTTATTGTTTGCTTTTTGCTTGTTTCTTTTTGCGAAATTTAAGAAAATGCGGCCATTGTTAATAACATTTTTGAAAACGGCTAGGAGGTTGGTCTGTTGCGCTATCACTCTTTTGATTGATGTGTTAAATTCACCCTCCCTCATCACAAATGTAGTTGACAGGTATAGGGTTTTGCTGGTAACGCCACACGTGCAAATAATTCCCTCAAATTATAAGGATTTGTGGTTGACTGCACCAGCCTCAAGCCAAAAAAATTTCTATTGCCTAAAAGGGTTTATAAATGGGCGTTTAACAGGTTTATTATGTATGTATGTATGTATGGATGTTTATGAGTGTTTACACGTAGGATTTTAAACTAGTAATCATTTTATAACCGCCACATAATTTGTTAAGTTTGCCAAACCAAACGGTCGTTTATTCCTCTTGGCGGTCAAGTTTAAATCTCTCTCAATTTCAGCAGTTTGTGTTTGGGTGACCTAACCTTACTTGCTTACCACTTTAAAAGCTGCAGTTCACGAGGTCAATCTAAAAAAGTCCGATTCCCAGTATTTGTTCTCGTTGCGTACTTTGTGTGCATTATGATGGCGCAAGCTGTGTCAAAACAACTCGAATGTCTTTTTGAAGTTTGTTTGCCGCCCACGCCATGGTTTGTTACGCGTTACACTCTCAACACCGGACCTTCGACTGTACCTTGACTTGCACCTAAAGCAAGCAGGTCGGTGTGTTGTATATTGTATGGATTACATTGTATCACAGTCTCGTCTTGTTTCATATAAAACCACAGTAATGTTAGGTAAAATGTAGGGCGAAGATCAAAGGGATGTTAAAGGCCTTGCTAAAAACAACTTTCTGTCCAATGAGTCCAACAGCGCAAGAAACAAACTAACTAATAATTCAGTATTTACTGTTATATTCTCATGGCAAAATTTTTACATGTTATCATTTTTTTGCAGTTGCCGCTTCACCGAAGTCTCACTTAGGCAACGGCTCTCCTGTCGTGAGCCGCTCTAAAGTCTTACTCAGTACCAGGAAGCAAGAAACAAGCAGCAGTAAACCTTGGGAAGCCGAGACCCCAAAAGGCGGCCTCCGCACCGTTTCCTCGGTCAAGTTCACCCCGACTGCTAAACCCCGGGAATTCGAGCCAAAATCCGCCCCGTCCCGTATTACAAGAGACCGCGAAAGCAACTCGAACACCCCGATCTCTCGGTTTACTCGCGGCGAACTATCCTCATCGCTTCGTACACACCGTCCTACCTTTAAGGCACCGGAAAAAGGATTTGATCGCTCCGGATCTTTAAAGTTATCTCGCCCGAAAGATTTCATCAGATCTCAACAAGCGCCTGGTGAAGTTCATTCAATTCATCACGCGCAAAAAATTACCCCGGAAAGAGTTGTGCTAGAGTCGGTTACATCGGCTGATAACGTACAAGTCGACAGTGCTAGTTCTAACGAGGAGGACTTACCAGCACAGGCATCGGCAGCCAGCCCGGTTTTAAAGAGATCAGAGAGCTGTAAGGAAAACCACGTTAGTAGTTCACCACCAGAGGTTCCGGCTATTCCAGTCGTGCAAGGCAACAAACGTCGTTCTTTAGGAATCTTAGGCCGTGTTCTGTCGATTAAAATCGACTCTCAGAGCGCCCCACGTCGTGTGAAACCCCCACAGGAGGAAAATACTTCTCCAAAGCAACAATCACAATCGCCACAGAAAGATCTCTCAATCGTCCCTGAGGAAACTCAAACTGAAAAGCTGGTCACACAAACTACGACCAAGACTATTGTGTTAGGAGGAAAATCGCCTGTAAAGCCATTCAACGTAGTTCCAGTAGATATTTCTAACACCAGCAAGACTTCAGTGGAAGTAACTTGTACTTTTGTGACACCTGAACCCGCTGACCTAAGCATAACCGAGGTTGACGCTGTACAGGAAGAACCTAAACCTTCTGTTGATCTACACAGTGAAGTCAAGGATATTTTGGGCGAAATTCTCGAACAAATTGGTGAAGATTGTGAGGTGAAAAAAGAGACTGAACCGTCGATTGAAGTTGAAATCGAGCAAGTTCCTGTCAAAGAGCCATTCGTCGAGGTTTCGGTTGAACCTGAACCGACGAAAGTTCAAATTACAAATAAGGAAACAGTGTTAAACGATTTAGAACCTCAAACTGCTGAAAGTGTTCAATCGGTCGAGGAAAAACATCCAAACGAAAACGGAAAAGAATCTGTCGAAATAATAAAGGATCAAGAAAACGTTACTGTCCAGAAGCAAGAGGTGACAGTGAAGGAAAGTCTCCTAGTTACTGAAGATAAACCCCTGGAAAAAGAGAAACTTAGTCTTCCATTGGAAAAGCCTTTGTCGCCTAAGCAGTCTTCCGAATCAGAAGATTCCTCATCGTGTTTAACTTCAAGCTCGGATCAGGAATCTGACTCTGAAGAAGAGATGGAAAGCAGATTTTCATCAAGAAGATACGGAGGCACTGGTGGGTCAGTCAAGTCCCGAATTCTGGCAACAGAGGACAAAAACCGTACAGCATTAAGTCCTGATGTTTCAAAGATCCGAAAAGCGAGACAGAATGCGGACGCAAGAGCTCTTCGAGGATCTGAAGGTGTCAGAAGCAGACTGAACAAGTTTTCATCAGATTCTTCGAAGAATGAAAATGTGACATCAAATGTTAGCATCCGAAACAGGACAACGCAAAACGGTTCAGTGGGAAAGAGTCGTCCTCTTGCACAGGTCAACGGCAGCATCAAAAGGTCTGAGGTGAACAACAACGATGTTACCAAATCTCCGACTTTATCCACCAGATTCACGGGATCCCGCGCTCTCGACCGCTCTTCATCGCCCATGGAAAAGCTAGAATCGGCCTCGCTTACTATAATAGATGACATGCAGTCATTGAATAGAGAAACCCCCGTTCGAAGAAGTCGCCGCACCCGGCTTGCGTCCAATGAGACAACGGTAACCACCGTTCAAAGCACAACCGTCGTAAAAGCGGATGACGGCGAGACAAAGTTTGAGATCACTTTTCAATCGGAGGAGATCACTTCGGAAACAGTTGTCGCCGAGCTCTCCCCAGCGGTAGAAGAAAATGAGGTTGAGTCGCCGCTGGAGGTCGCTTTCGAGTCTGCGTCTTCTTCACAAAGCCAGCGTTCCTCGAGGAACCTTGATGAAGTTTCACTTGACGTTGCGGAAGAGGCGGTGAAGAAAGTTAAAGAGGAAGAAGACAAGGATGAAATAAATCAAGAAACAGAAATACAAATCTCCGAACCAGAGCCTGAATTAGAGGTATTATTTCTACTTTTGCATGAAATTAAACTTTATTTAAAGTGTTTAGGACTTTGTAAGCATTTAATAAGTTTACTTTACACAAGTGACTTTAAGATAATTCCAAGAATATATTTTGGACGACTCGAAATTTATTGCAAAAATGATACAATTTTCTGATTTTTGCTACTTTTTACCAACCATTCATAACGTTAGCAATTTCAGTTAGGTTTCTGTGTGTGCCAGTGCGTACTAAACTCGTAATTTTACACTTAAAGTGGTAATTAGTTATAAAGTGTTTCTGCTTCGCCACTCCCTGTTTGCAAACTTTTGATGAATTAGCTATCGACGTTTCTCCGCAACTTATGACCCAAGTCAAGCCACACACCTTGATTTACGCATGAGTAGGCCGCATTAAAGGTTTAGCTGTATATGTATGTTTTCCATCAGATTGTTTCACATTTTGCTAACCAACTTCTTAAGTTCTGAGTTGCAACTGTTGTGGAATTAACTTATTTGAAAGCCATAGCAACAATTATTGATTGAATTAGGTTGAATTGCTATCAAGTATTTTTCACTGATTTAATTGGTTTTTGTAGGTGATATTGCAGCAAAAGGAAGATTCTAAACCGATTGCCACTGCGACTATTGAAGTCCAAGCACCAGTAAATGACAGTAAGTTGTTTTATTTACCTTTTTAAAATATATAGACTGTATTTGTCCAACTGTTTTTGTCTTGGGACTTAACTAATAATTATGGGTCCCCTTCCCTGAAGGGGACACATATTGTTTTTGTCCGTATTTTTTTTCTTTTTTCTTTTTTTCTTTTTTCTTTTTTTCTTTTTTTCTTTTTTCTGTCTAACGCTGGTTTGTTATACGTGTTTGGTCAAGAAAGCGTGCTTCAAATTTATTCAAATTTGGACAGATGTTAGTTATTAATCCAAATTTGATCCTCCTGAAGTTTGACCCCGAATAACCCAGCGGTTCACCCACAGGCCCCCAAAACGTATTTCTTTATAAACGGCTATACTTACTGAAGTACAGCATCTCTGAGTGATATGCTTTGTTGTTTGGTGCAATATAAGGTATTTCAAAGAATTTTGTATCTTTTTTTCGATTTACCCACTTTCACCCCTTAAACCCCTAATTTTTCATTTCTGTCTAACGCTGGTTTGTTAAATGCGTTTGGTCAAGAAAGAGTGCTTTAAATGTATTCAAATTTGGACAGATGTTAGTTATTAATCCAAATTTGATCCTCCTGAAGTTTGACCTCAAACGACCCAGCGGTTCACCCACAGGCCCCCAAAACGAAAAAAAAAAACAGCTGTACTGACCCAAGTACATAATCTGTGGGTTTCATGCTTTGTTGGTTGGTGCAGTGTAAGCTATTCTAAAGAATTTTGTAACTTTTTATTGGATTCACCCATTTTACCCTTTAAACCCCTAAATAATAAGTTTTAGGCCCAAAATACAAGACCTAATGTGCTGAAATGTTAAACAATTGTTTGCAGTAGGTTAATCGTTCAGTATTTAAAATTTTGCTTTAATCGGTCAAATAGTTACTTTTACAGCCCATAATATGTGTCTGCTGTCAGTCAGATAGACGTATCAACTCTCAAGGGAGTAATTCGCTTGTTTACGATAAAGGCGGGTGAATGCAGCGGGAGTGCTCAGCTTGTAGTCCGGACGGACGTTTTACGACACAGTCTGTGTCGGTAACTAGAAATCAGCTGTTTTTGCGCAGCATGCTAAGTCGTTATATTACGTTATCAAGCACATTTTCAGTTTTGGAAAATTGTGTTTAAAAACTAACCTTGAACGACAATATCAAGGACAAAGATTAAATTAAAAGTCTTTTTCCCGTTCTTATTTACTGTTTTTTTTTTGTAATTATATAACAATAATAATGCAAAAAGAATACGGACAAAACTTTTAAAGTTGGGTTATTGCCAGAGTTGGTTGGGTTTTTCCTTAAAAATCTTAAAATAACCAGGATGTTTGTTCACTGTAAATCCGCACAAACGCGTGTGTGGGGACCCATTTGTTTTTGCTTGCAAAAACAATCATATGTGTAGATCAAATGATGTGTATAGTAAATTGGTAAATATCGTATAGAATATATAAAATGGAAGTATATCAGAAAGCCACCTTTCTAGTTTCGATGTGGATTTCTATGCCATTCTTTAGGAAGTATTGATAATTATCATAACTATATGTGTTAACTGCGTACATTCAATATTCTGCACTTATGCGATCGCATGCTTCTGCATTTTGCAATGCCGCTGTTCCCGTTGCATAGTAAATACACTTACGCTGCAAGTATCACATATAGTACGGGCTTATCTATGTTGGTGTAGTAGGGTTACAAGCGATTAACATGATTAATTTATGTTGTGGTGCATTTCGCATGAAGTTTTACAAAGCTCTGCAATCATGTGTGAATCGCCCACGTCGGCTAATACTGCGTTTGTGAAAAGTTTAGAAAATGCGGTAGGAAAAATTGTTAGGAAAAAACATCTGTTTTGGCATACCCTTGGTTAAATGAACAATAATCGAAGTATTTTTTTCCATTTACCAAAAGCGAAATTTTATATTTATTTAGCAATAGCAACTGTGTAAGAATTTTGAAATACCTATAGTATTTCATCCAAAGCGTTTAAAACATCCATGACATATTGGTTTAAAACCGAACCTAATCAACAAGTAAGCCTTAATCAAGATGTACAATGCTAAATACCACTGCCATTCCACCTGTTATCTACGATAGAGTACGAAGTAGTATGAGAAAGTAACTCCAGTTGTATTTTCACATTCCAAGTGATAAACAATCGCCCTGTTCCACTTTTAACAATCACTTACTATGACGCCAACAAAGCGAGACAATCAACATGTGTTGGTAGTAAACATAATTGATTGTTAACATACAATTAAAGCTGTTGGATCTTCTGGAATTTTCGCTTTAACCAGATGGTTTGTAAATGATCTGTTAAACCTGCTTTATTCGATTCTGGCTAATCTTGTAACATGATAAGTTTGTTTGCCAGCAAGGTCTATAGCAAACTTGTAACGGACTTTTAGGAATTTCGGGAGTAAAATAAGGCATGTGTAGCTCGTGCCCACATGGTGCCAAGACTTTGTACTACCGTGTTGGTAGCGCTTAAGCAGCTGCCATATGTACCTAATTTGTAGGTGCTGCATATTGCAGTTTTAAGATTTTTTATGACAAGGCGATGATAAGGTGAAATGTTTGTGTGTGTGTTTTTTATAAAGTTGTGTGTAAACAGTGAGAGGCAACTTTTAGATCGTCGTGTCTCGTGTGTCAATTTACTTCTTATTAAAATAATATTGGCTTCGCGCGTCAACTTTTTTGTTTGAAATAACGGTTTGTGTGATTTGAACATTGATCAGAGAGCAGGCAGTAGGCTGATATGTATGTTTAGGCTTGGCTTTTACAACTATTAAATCAGAACGTTAGAGTTGTTTGACGTGCCAAAAACAACCTCGCGCGCCAATATTGGCAGGGGTTATACCTATACCGTGTAGAAATTACGATTGCAGATTAAAAGTTGATCTGAACCACTGTTAGTTTTTTTAATACATTCTAAAATGCTGCTCGACAACGCAAGTGATTTGTAACGATATTATATTATCGTAGGTGTTGTTGAAGTAAGTTCGAAATTATTATAAGTTTTGGTATTTATAAGATGTTTTTAGGCTCACACATTGCTCGTCAAAAATATTTTGTTCCAAATTCGAACGACATCGCACGTTGTTCCAGGTGTAACTGTGACTCATTTCATTATGGGTCCCCTTCCTTGAAGGGGACACATCTTGATTTTACTCGATTTCTTTTTTTTTTTTTTCTTTTTTTTTCTTCTTTTTTTTTTCTTCCCTGAAGTTTGTCCACCCCATTTTGCCCTGAAATGTTTGATGGATTTGGATGAAACTTTCACAGATGGTAGATATAGTTGTGTAGATGTGCCATCTGCTTCGTTTGTCATGATAACCCCAGTATTTACCCCGCTAGACCCCAAAATGTAAAATGTGGTTTGTGCGCACCACAAACGTTAGTTTTGTGTGATGTTATAAAGACAACTACATATGGTACTCATGTTTAAGGATTGCTTGGTGAACGTGTTTGCGGATAGCAGTCAAGGGGGTTGTTCACAGCCTTGTGACGTCATAAGTCATTAGGTTGTTTGTTAAAACGCCCCCTAGTGGTCAAAATTGAAACATTGGCCAATTTGGACAAAATTTTACAGGATTGTTGTTTGGGTCATCTTGTGACGTCATAAGTTATTACGGTTGTTGGTTAAAACGCCCCCTAGTGGTCGAAATTGAAACATTGGCCGATTTGGACAAAATTTTACAGGATTGTTGTTTGGGTCATTGCAGTTTCATATTTTCAACATTAGGGTGAAGAACCCCATCAGTTACCCCACTAGCCCCCTAAAATGGGTGAATATTTAAACAGGGTCGGAATTGGCTGAAATTTGGATAGCTTGTATAATTTGCCATTTACAATTGATGATTGTTGTGTTAAAACCTGTAGCCCCAGCATTTACCCCACTAGCCCCCTAAAATGGGTGAATTTTTAAACAGGGTTGGATTTGGCTGAAATTTGGATAGCTTGTACAATTTGCCATTTACAAATGATGATTGTTGTGTTAAACCCTGTAGCCCCATCAGTTACCCCACTAGCCCCCTAAAAAGGATAAATTTTTTAAACAGGGTCGGAATTGGCTGAAATTTGGATAGCTTGTACAATTTGCCATTTACAAATGACGATTGTTGTGTTAAACCCTGTAGCCCCAATAGTCACCCTGCTAGCCCCCTAAAATGGGTGAGTTTTTAAACAGTGGGCAATTGTTGGAAATGTTATGCCATTTATAGGTATCGATTGTTGTGTTTTACTTCTTTGTTTTAAACTAGACAAACTTTAAACAATGCTTGAATTGAGTCGATTTGTATAGTTTGAACTTTGCATAGCATGACTATTTAATCCTAGTACCAATCACAGTGTTTTACTTTACAACACCAAAGTTTCTTATGGTTATCTCTTGAAATGCAGTGTTACAACTTTGCATGTGTGGGGACCCATGAGTTTCTGCCTGCAGAAACAACTAACGTTTTAAAAGACGGTGGCAAATATGGGACCCAATATAAAATAAGTGAAGGAATTATATTTATGTTTTAAAATAGATCATAGTGTATGTGCAAGGGCAATATGTGCTAAGCCACCCTTCTAGTTTTAATTGGCATTTCAGTTCAAAACATGAAATTAAATGACCTTATTTAGTCATAGTTTCATAAATGTAACAAGTATCCCACGGAATCGGGATTCACCCCTAATCAACGTTCACCTACGTCACGTCGAGTCGTGACCACAAACAATTTGTTTTGTGGCTATTTTTGTATTATTTGCCTGATCCATTCCAGTGTCGCACGAAAGTGAGGAGAAAGTGACTTCGGAAACCCGAACCCGCCGTCGCCGTAGATCGGATAACCAGTCCATTTCCGAAACCGCCGCGCCTGAAGCTAAAACCGACCCACCGGTTCCAGAGGACAGCGCCAAACTGACCGGAAGGCGACGTCGCCGTCACAGAAAACCGTCGGCCGACGTCAGCAGCTCTGATCACGTGACCAGCGACAGTACGACAACTACGCCCGAAGCCGAGGTCGTTGAACTGCCGAGTAACGAAACGGAGAAACCAATCGTGGGGGAAGTCCCATCACGTGACGAGACACCTGAAATCGCAGAGCAGTCCTCGGTCGGGGACGGAGAACAGCAGGTCGCGTCGTCTGGCGACAAAGACAAAGAAGAGTCGGATATAAAAGCCGCCTCTGTCGTGGTTGAGGCAGAAACCGCCAGCGACGACAAAGAAGCGACCAGCGAAATCGAAAACACAACTCCTGGTAAGTTAACAATAGCACGATGCGTGGGCTCGTTTTGTTTTAATTGTGCGAGTGATTGTTTGGGTAAATGTGCGAACGCGCCCTCTGTTTTTGGTAAAAGCTGTACAGTTGGATAGGAGGCATTTATTGTACAAGCCTTGCCATTTCAATATTTCCAAATATCAGATGCGTTTGTGACTTTTGCTGAGCTATATTGAAGTTTAAACCTGTTTTGTGGACTGTATAGTTACTGAAACGACGACTACGCCTGTTGTAGAAGATATTACTGAACCCGACAAGACTGAAATAGTCGTACCTGAAATTAAAGTGGAAGAAACTAAACCCGAAGAGCCCGAAAAGGTAATATATATATAGTAGTTCACGACGCCTTATACATTTTGAATCTAAAAAAAGACCCGCTTTTTTAGTCAATCTTGTATTTCAAAGTTTATCATTGTATTTTGTGATACAATTCAATACAAATAAAAAAAATTACTAACCTATATTGAAAAGTTGTTGGTGTTTAAAAATCCACACGCTACATAGCGCGTTGTGTCCGGGTTAAGGTGAACAGCGCTTTTATGTCACCCGAGCCTCATGTGGCCACAAACCGACGCCAAAGCGGCGTTAATCTGCGCAACTGAATACCTAGTCACTTGTCTGATATAGCATAATGGCCCGGTATTCGTTTGAAGTACGACGCATTACATAACTTGTGGATTGCGAGATATATATCATTTGCTATCTGAAGCATTGCATTTTTCATTCAAAGTATTTAAAATATGCCCACGATTTACTGCTTGGAGCTCGTTCGTTAGCGCGCTAGCTAGAATCAGATAGATCAGCACCTTTTTTGAAACCAGGACTAGCGATTGCTGTCGAAAACTCAGTACAAAATCTAGGTTTTACAGTAAAAAGCAGGTCGTGGCGAGCGGTGCTTTACTTTGCCACGTTCATTGTTACATCGTCAGTTTGTTATCTTTCGACACAATGAGTTTGTGCGAGCGCCTGACACGTCGCAAAGTCGCTCGAGCCACAAAGTAGTCCACTTAATCGGCTTTTATCTTGTGTGTTACAAACACTAACTCGCCCACAGCAGCGCAAGAAAAAGGCTCAAAATCATGCAAACTGTTTAAGACCACCAGTAAAACAATTTTAGAAACAGAACAGAGATAGTTAACTGTTTAACACTCACAGAAAAACATCTTATTTGAAACAAGCGACATAGTATAGGCCAAAGGGTGTTTTCAGTGTTTCATTGGATACTATAAATCCAATTTTGTTTGGTATTTGGACCGATACATTTGTAGTTAGAATCAGGTTAATATTCACATGTTAACCTTTGGCGAGCAACAGCATCATTCAAAATTTTCAAAAACAAAATAACTTACCGGTAAGGAAGAACTGGCGAAGATCTTTACCTTTATTTTGCAAAACGACAGTTGTATATTAGTATTTACGTTTCATTGCAGCAATAACTTAAAACATCGTTTCGTATAAACTTGTTGTACTTTGTTGCACTTCAGCAAAAGGCTTGCTAAAGCGCTAGCATAATAATCAGAATACGATTTAAGCTTAAGTGCTTGTATAGGGGGCCCAAATCCGAAAATAAACAAACCGCGAATCGTGTAAGACGCGTTATGTCACCAAGATGTATTGTCTGAACGCGTCGTTGTCTAGCGCCTGTCGTCGATCGTCATTCCTGGCTAATTGTGACGCGACAAAGGTGACGACACGTGTTGATTTCGACCAGGAAAGTCCAGATGTATCGAGTCGTAGTTGGGATCGACTGCAAATTGTTTGATAAAGCCAACTAGTATGCAACACAGAGTTGGATACAAATTGATTTACAGTATAAGTTGTTTAGAAGTAGCTTATATTGCAGTTTTAGTTTAGTTTGACACTGTATGCACGTGTTCTTTGAAGTATATTGGACTAGTTAGCTTGAAACAGGTTGAGAGTGTTTTATAGATTTGTTTTCGTGAGATTTATAACATACTGAAGCAAACTGATAATTTTTAAAAGTCAAGACACTATCCTGCGAGTTCATATATTGACTAATGCTTTTTGCCTGTGTATGTAAAACAGTGCGTACGGGCGAGTATATGCGATATGGAAAATTTTTTTTTTTACTTTTTTCAGAGCATTTTCTTATCCTTTGTGCTCAAGACTTTCTATCTTCTCTTCCCTTGCTTTCTATCTTCTACTCTGCCTACGTTTTGAATTTATGGAAATCTAATGTTATTTTAACAACATTCGCCAATTTGCATTATGTCGGAGCACAAATTTGACCGAGCAATAAGCCTTGATGAAAGCTCACTCGACAGCGCTACCCAGCGGCGACGCAACAGCAATCGCATCTCGTATGTTGCCAAGCATGACACCATTCCGGAGGAAGGTTGCCTTGGCAACGAAAACCTCAACCGCTCTCGTACTTGTCTTCTGCTCCGTGTAGGATCCAATGACTCCGTTGAAGAAGTTTCAACTCCGGAAGACGATTTCTCCTTCAAGGGGACGCAGGATGGGGTCATCCTTGAAAGTCCGAGGATCAGAGCTCTGAAGTCTTCCGGGAGGTTTATTTCCAGACGCGGGAGCTTGGACTCTATTCCTTTGCAGCGTCCTCCTCCAAATCTCAGAAAACCTATGGCAAGATGCTCCAGCGCCGATTCTTTGCTGGATCTTGGACTTCGACTCCTAGAGGATACTCTAAACGAGGACTCCTCTTCTCCCACACACTCGCCTAGTAGTTTAAAGAACAAAATACCATTGTCTCGGTACAATTCGTCCCCTTCCGGACACAGCACTGATACTATTGAAGAAGAAGATGAAAATCCGTGCACATCTCCAGAGCAAACTAAATCACCAACTTCTTCTCCCGACTTAAAATCTTCATCCTCTTGTCCCTGCGCAAAAATTTCTTCTGAGTTTTCTAGACTGGATTCAGCTGAGGACAATGGCTCTTTGCCTGAGGAAAATGATTTCGAAAATTGCGAATATCTTCGAAGATTTGGAGCGCGCCAGATGCGCATGCGCAATGAAATATCATCGCTTCAACGTGACGTGGCAGACCTTGAAGCGTTGCTGGAGCGCGTGATCCGTCACACTGGTTTCAAAGTTTCCGAACCTGCCAAGGTTTACCTTTTTCTTTTTCTTCTCTCTGTGTTAAATATTTTCAAAATTCTTCTTCTATTTTTTGGCAGTTTATGAATGAGAATTTTGTAGTTTTATGAGTCTAATATCTATTTGTTTATGTGTTTAGCCTGCTGAAAAAACTGATACCATGAGATACTCCATTGATAATTTAGCTGATATCACTGAAGAGGAAGTTCTAGACAAAATGGTGAGTAACAAAAGTTCATGCACTGTTTCCGCAAATTTCACTCCCATGCGTTATTGTAGCAAATAACAGCAAATCAATATAAATTTACAACCCGTAAAATTCTAAAACATTCTGTCTTAGCTGGACGAAGCCGATGAATATGAGGAACGACGACTAATCAGATCCGCCCTTCGCGAACTTAGAAAGAAGAAAAGAGGTAAATGTCTAAGTGATGTGCATGCATGTCGTACATGGTTTCGCAATTTCATTTTGTATTGTTAAATATTTTAGCAGGCGGAGTGGATTCATCGAAACCGAAAACTACTGGAAGATACCAGTCCTCTGTCACCACTAACGGGCGTCACACACCCAAAACTGAGTATGTATTTAGTCAAAGTTAAAAGAAAAGGGCAGGAACTTGGCTGAAATGGTCCTTTGCGCCTGACACATAGACAGACATAAAAAACCTTGATCAGGATTCGTCCCCGGGAGCGTCCTGGGTTCGAACCCCATGAAAAAATGAAAGAAAAGTGCTTACTATGTTGTTAAAAACAATACACTTCTTTTCACAAATTTACCTTTTTATGTGCTTGTACTGTGCGCTTCAATATGAATTCTTCGTTTAGCACCAAGGACTCTTACAAGCCCTCCAGTGGCCTACATAGAAGAGGAGGGGCGCCACTTGGTGACAGCAAAGTGAACCGAACGACCACACCAAAATCGTTAGCAGGTAAACAATAGATTTTGCATTTGTTTTTACAAGCGAACTTATACAGTCCACAAATTCCAAAATTTCGGGGTTTTGTATGGTGCGGGACTTTTTCTCTGTGTGCTCCAGTGGTCAATTCTGTGTGCAAATTTAATTTACTTACAAATAGATAAATTCATCAACTTGATGGAAGTGAATATTTGATCATCGAGTATTTTTTTTGTGGAATGAACTTCTTTTTTGCGTGATATAATGCAGGTCAATGAATTTAGTGTGCGACAAACCGACGCCTCATTTATTAAATTTTACTAATCTCGTTCGATGACCGACTTTTATTTGCTTGTCATTCATACGCGATATGACTTGAATTCCCTGGAGCCTAACTGGACATGCGAACGCTCGATTATAACGATTAGAACCTTCAGACTCTGTCACAACAATTTGCCTTGAATTAGGAAAAAGCTCCAAAACAAGAATATTACGAGTTTGGAAAATTTATTGTAACGAAACACTGTTGGACAAATCGGTTGATTTACTGTGATAAAAAAGTCAACAAAAAATATATGGGTAAACATAATACTTTAAACGACTAATGTTCTCGCTTGCGCCTGACTGTTTGTAAACGACAAACTGCAATGATGTCACGTGACTATCAAACATAAGTAACCTCCAAAACTGATATTATTATGTCCTTGGCGCAACGATTTGCTCCGTACGTTCCTTGAGCCAACTTTGCGGAAACATCTTGATCCCACTTAATTTGTGCGTTGAAGACGTCATCGTGGGATGAAAGCTTCGTAATTTAACCGTCTGTCTCATCCGATCAGCGGAGAAGGTCGAGGCGTCGACTGAGTTCCCTCGGCATTCTGCGCTGACGCAAGGAATCAATTTCTGCAAGAGGCAACACACCCCCACCACGCCCCTAAAATAATAATGATATAAAAAGTAATACGTATCATAAACAAATCTAATCAGGCGGCGGTTTTAAAAAACGCGGTATCAAGCCTGTGTAATATTCTAGTCTTTACTTCCCGCTATATTGGCGGAAAGTGTGTTTCTGAAGGTTTTAATGGTTTAATTAACCTAAAAATGAGATTATTTGGACCTAGTTAATGGCGATAGAAAAAATCATATAAATCCAAAACAACACAACACCCTTGCATACATACCAGGCCAAACAACCAGCATTTGCTTTCATATAATAATACGACCTTACTTTACCAGAAAAACATGAAGGCGAAATAAATGTAATTGTCTGCGCACAAGCGACATGCATTAAAATCGTAATGAAATAGTGAAGAAAGTTCACGTCAGTAACAGCAACAACAGCGTATTAATGAATTATGGAAGCAGGGTTATCTGGTCTCGCTTATCTCTTGCCAACCCGAAATAGACCCAACTCTCAAGAGGCCAGCATTCGAACTGATTAGTGCAGCCTTATGCAAGCGACCCAGGGCCGTCCTGCTGTGTTGCTTGTAATCGGCTGTAAGCCCTAGCAAGATGCTAAGCCTGCTAAGTCCTGTGTGTATTGTTAAGTTTTTTTTTTGCATGTATGTTGTTTATGTTTAAGGATTGTTTTTATGGTGATTTACAGATAAGTATTCGTTGAGTTCGAGTAATTCTACTAGCAAGAAAGACATGTCTACTGGAAATAAAAAGGTCAGTTTTAATACCATCTTATTACTCTTAGTTTCGCAGTACTTAATATAGCTAGTTTATTTACTTTCAAGCATTGTTTTACTACCAATAAAAACTCAAAATAGCTCGTGCAAACGTGTAGTTGCAACGGTTCAAAACAAGTTGTCAAAGTATTACCAAATTTAATAAGGTTAATGGCGTTCAGTCGATTTCTGTTTTGCAAAACCATCTTTTGTGTTGTTTACATGCTTTTTAAAACGACTTTTTAAACAGTGCTAACTTACCAGGTTTTTTTAAGGTTTGGTTTGGGTGACCGCTAAGTAGTTTTAAGAGACCGCAAGTGTTTCATTTAAATACCAAAAACTGTAGTTGTAGTTGCAAGTCCAAATTTTGGGAAACCGCTGGAGAAATTTGGGGGACCGTTTCGGTCCACTGATGCAGTGTTTTTTAAGGTGTTTTGGGCGACCGTTTCGGTCCCCCAAATTTCTCCAGCGGTTTCCCAAAATTTGGACTTGCAACTACAACTACAGTTTTTGGTATTTAAATGAAACACTTGCGGTCTCTTAAAACTACTTAGCGGTCACCCAAACCAAACCTTAAAAAAAACCTGACTGCTAGTTAGGTATAGGCAACGTATTCTAGGTAATTTTTCCTACAGGACAAAGCCGATTACCATTTTAGAGACTTACAACATTCTGCATTTGTTTGTATTTAAAATATTGCATTATTAAGGTGGGAAGCATCTTCGATCGTGGAGACGACGAAGTCCCGAAAAAATCCGGAAGCAGACTGGACCTCGAGCGACGCCAAGCGGACAGAAGGCGCGAACTTCAACGCAACCGATCAATGCCAGCCACTTCCACCAAAGATGCGAGGAAAATGTTTGCCAAGATGGACATTGCCACTTCTGGTGATTCTAAGTAAGTTATACACAGACAAACGATAATCTGTTTTAGTGTGAAATATCACAATGTTTTGAGTAACTAGTATTTGAATGTAAATTGGTTTAAATCCCGTCAATAATAATTTGCGATGAGACAGGAGTTCGAATTTGAATAAACCTAGACATTATTAAGTCTATCGCGTTTTTTTTTTCGATACTGATTCGATTGCCGACAAAAAGGTGTTTTTCTGTTGTTGGAACGACATTGCAGCGATGTACTTGCGTTTGCCAGACACAAAAAACTTTTATTGGTTTTGCATTATTTATGAGCTTGTAGTGGGAACTTGCAGTAACGCCGCAAAAACTCTGCAACCTTCCTCTGAAAAGTGGTATCTGTGCTTAACCGCTAGAAACGAAGCCAGTGCTCACACACTTATTACCGATAATTCGTTACTTCAAAGCATTCCTACATCTGCGGGTAAAAGTGTGACGCCATATAGCACTCCACAGGGAACGTTTCTTCCCACTACTATTTATCTTATCAAGCTGTCTTGGACGCGTGTGTCCCGGAATACACAGGATATCTTCCTTCACTGTTTGTTTTCTTTGAAGGGTGAAGAAAGTTGGACGCAGCCCAACGTTTGTCGTTCCGAACGCAAACAACGTGAAACAGATGCTACTGAAGTGGTGCCAGTCCAAAACACGAGGCTATGAGGTGAGCTTTTCTTCTTACTAGTTTTAGCTAGTGCTTGGTGGTTTAGTTTTGATTTAAAGGGTCTTCTGGAAATAAACCCTTATTACCAGTAAACATCCGTATTTTCACTGACTTAACGTAAAATAGTCATATGAGATAAGCTATGTTAAAACACAAGAATCGCCAATTTCCGTTTGTTTAGTACTTCTGGCATGCAGCCAATCACTGGTCTAAACCTTCTGAAAAAACGCACCATTTAATGAACTTTTAAACCTTTTACAGCATGTGGACATCAACAACTTCTCGGGTAGTTGGGCAAACGGCATGGCCTTCTGCGCATTAGTGCACAACTTCTTCCCGCAAGCCTTCGAATACAGCGAACTCGACCCGAAGAACCGCGCTCACAATTTCGATCTGGCGTTCAACACTGCACAGTAAGTCCTATGTTAACAATTTGCACGTCCTATTAACCCTCTGCCTGAAGTCTACGTGCACAATCGTCGTAAAATTCGTTTTTTCTGCTAAATGTGGTTTTTGGATCGAGGAACGTGGTTAACTCTGGTGCATGTAGGAATATTGTGTGTGTGTAAACACCACCTAGTGTAAAGGTCACAGGGTCACCGTCATCCACACGGACGCACTATAGAGTCGCGTATATCACTGTATTTCTCTTACCGCTAACGCCGTGCGCATTGCGCCAGATCTTTGAAACTAACTCGACTAACATTCAGCGTATAACTTAAAAAGACAAATTTGCTCCAGACCAGGTTAAATCGATCGACTTAACCATTCCAAATGGGCAGGCGACGATTTTTCCATGTACTAAAATTCCCTAAATATTATAGCAGTTGTAATTGATTAACCCTAACTAATCCTGCACCTTGGTACAATGTAATTTCGACACATGGGGTTAAACATGTGATTGACCGTAGTTCGATATGAGCACCGATACACCGGTGACGTATAATTTGAAACGTCGGTGACGGACCAATCAAAACCCGCCTGGTGTCTCCGCTGATTCCATAGTGATCACGTGATACGCCGCTGACCAATCAAATCACTCCCCCACTGACCAATTGCGCTTTTGTTTTTTTTCTTCCCGATCACTTTGTGCCGTCCGTCTCGTCGCGCGCGCGTTCTTGTGTGTGACGTGCATGTGCCGCGCGGCGGACGTGACATCATCACCATCATCGTCGTGACGTCATCACCACCGTGTAGTGAGAAGGGCGACATTCCGATGCTGTTAGACACCGAAGATCTAGTGGGTATGGTGGAGCCCGACTGGAAATGCATCTACACTTACATCATGGAGTTCTACAAGCAAATCCGAGAGCTAGGAATGACGTAACAGGTGTTGCCTAGCAACGCTCGTTTCGGGGCCTATTTCATTCGCTCATCCGCCGCACGAACCAATCATCCAGTTGTATATTCTGCTGTACGAAACAAAATTGATCTTGCGTCATACTGTGACGTCACACGCTCGGTTGCTGCTGCATCGTGAAACTTGCTCGTCATCACCGTCCCCGTTCGTCGAGTGTGACGTCGTCGTGACGTAAATGTGAGCGAATGTTTGGGTTGCGTAGGAATGGCATATGTGCTTGCATATGCGCATTTTAACAACTTCATTTTGTTATTATTTATTTAGTTTTTTTTTGTCTCCCCGCCAGCTCTTACCTGGCCGTAAAACTAACCAAATAAAACAATGTTGTAAAGTTAAAAAAGTATGTTTTACGAAGCGGTTTTATTCTTACAATACTAAGTTAGTTTGTGCCGTCAACAAATAATAAGTAACACAACATCCAACGTAACGTTACTGTAGATATTCTTGCTTTTGGTTGGTAGTTCATCTTGCCTATTTGTTCAGTGTTAACATTTTATTGTTTGGCTTTTCATTATCTTCGTCATCAGCTTGTGGCTTTTGCAAACATGATCGCGCTTTTCGACCAATCAAAACATGACACGTGTATGTGCCTGTCGTCGGTGATTTTTGCATGTGCGCTTGTAGGAGCTAGAGTGCATGTGTGCTACTAATTTGTGTTTCGAGTGCCAGAGGATTTGTGTACATTTTTATTTCTTTTAAAATGTTTTATTTCATTTTCGGGTGGAATGCTGTGATAGCTTAGTGGAATTTCTGCAGCCTTTCTTAAAAGCAATTGTTATTTTAGTTTTAAGTTAGCTACTCAGCATGAAAATTTCCAGGCTAGTGAACAAGATTAAATATACTTGTTTTGACAGAAAGGTTGCATAAATTCTTAGTTAAAATGCCAAATTCTTCATCAAAGTGATATTTTGTCACAAGCGGTTCTTTCAAACTAAACGACAAAGTAACCACTAGAGAAACCACTAGAGTTTAAGAAAAAATGAATAGCCTAATAGATTTAGGTCAAAATAAAACATAACCGTCAAACCGAAATCCACTTTTCAAATTTGTATGTACTATCTGAAAGAACCGCTTTGATGTGATTTGCTGGAAATGGAACACTAAAACCAAAGCCGTCATCTGTATCCCCTAACCCCTTGTAAAGTTAAAAGAAAGAATGGCTCTTAAACGGCCTGTGTGCAAAACGTTTCAGATAGTTTCTAACAAAAATATGAACGTTTGGTAAAAAAATGATGGAAAAAATTGACATGGTTCCATCAAATATAATCAGATTAAAAAGGAAGGCGTTTATGCATTGACTTACGGTCAGCAGTGTTCCAATCCACCAAAACCATCTCTCCCTTTCCATTCAAACCAAAACATCCGAAAGTGACACTTGTGATCCGTTTTGTGCAGGGAATACGCCGACGCCGATCCGCTGTTAGACGTCGAGGACATGATGATAATGGGCAACAGGCCCGACAGCAAATGCGTGTTCACATACGTGCAGTCGCTTTACAACAAGCTCCGAAAGTTCGAGAAACCTCTGAAGCCGCTTTCTCCCACCGTCAAGGTCATGCCCGGTATCGTGGAGGTCGACTCAAACACGCTTCCCAAAGCTGTGACGTCATAAGCGATGATGTCACGCACAGTGTTTTTTTATTATTTTTTGTTTGACAAATAAGGGTCCCCTTTTGAACCGTCCGAGGTTTCGGCGTGAAAATCCACAAATTATCTTTTTAGCCCGTTGCTTTGTACCAAACCACACAACGACTTGTACAAAAATGCTGTGAAACATTTACTAGCACAATGAATAAGTGTCACCCAATTGTCACTGAATTTGCACCATCAGTTTTAAGGGAACTCCTGATTCACATGAGTATTTTAGATGTTATTTGTGCGCTTCGCCTTTTTGCCCAATCATACGCGGTCAGTATTATTAATCACGCGACGACCTTGGCTGATTTCATGCGAGAAAACTAACTACTTCCATTTGAATTGCGACCTCCTTCTGTCGTCCTTTACTTTTTTCTATATGACCGTTATTTTCTTTTAGCACCAGCGCAATGTTTTGAATAATAAATCTGCATGTCCCGCGCATTTCTTATGGTGTGTTGTGTTTTTTCTGAAGAGAATATATCTTTCAAATGCGTTAGTTGCTGATACATCAAGCAGAAGTATTTAAGATTGTGTGTGGGGGTTGAAAAAAGGTGCTTTTTTACATTTAAATTTAACAAGTGCAGTTGCAGTTTGGTATTGTGCAAATAAACAGTGCTGAATCATTCGAAGGCATAGAAATCTGATCGTTACTTATTAGGGATCTTCCCTAGGGGTGTTTTTATCAAATGAGAAGACAATCATGACACTGGCGAAAATATTTGAAACAAAGGGGAAATGTTTACTTTTTGTTTTAGTTGTAGTTAGTGCGGTAAAAGTATTTTGGCATAAAGAATTGCTGTGTATTGCTGAATGTCTCAAAGCCAGTTGCTGTTAGCTAAAATTCTCAACAAACGGTCGCCTTCACCTGCAAGTTGCAATACAAATCGATCAAGAAAAAAATTAACTTGTGTCTTTCAAATACGGAATCGTTCCATTGAGAGAATCTTCTACTTTAAAGTTGTTAATTGACTAAATAATTTCTTTTTACCAGATAAAAGGTTAACATTATTGCTCAGTGAGAGAAAGGCAATTACTTTGTTTCTTGTAAAATATAAACATGGATAACACATGTCCAGGTTGTAACAACAAAATTTCGGAACCATACATAAAGTGCTGTGAATGTGTACAGGAGTTTCTTATATGCCTTCAGGTTGGTGTTTTGATTATGTTTCTTGGTAACAGAACAATGTACTAAACCAAACCAAGAAGTGCTGCCTAACGTCAGGTCAGGATTTTGTCACATAAAGTTTAGCTTGTAATTTTTTTATTTTGTTTGCAGTGTTTCTCAAAAGGATTTGAAAATGGAAATCATCAAAATGATCACAAATATTCTATCATTGTGTGTTGGTTTTTACTGGGTTGTATAATTTGAATTTATCTAAAGGTTTTCTGGCTTTTACCAATCAACCTATTTACGGTCACGTCTAAAACTGCGGGCCCACTTGGATCACTTGGCCTGCTTGGCCCAGCACTTGGCTCGCTTCATGCAATTAAAAAACTGCGGGCCTGCTTGGCACGCTTCTCGCAAGTATAAAAACTGCGGCCCCACTATATCTAGTGCTTGGCCCCCCTCTCGCAAGGAAAAACTGTGGGCCCACTATATCCAGTGCTTGTCGCGTCTCTCGCAAGGAAAAAACGCGGTCCCATTATATCCAGTGCTTGTCGCGTCTCTCGTAGGGAAAAACCGCGGGTCCATTATATCCAGTGCTTGTCGTGTCTCTCGCAAGTATAAAAACTGTGGGCCAGCAGTTTTTTCTATTGCATGGGGCATGCCAACTGCCAAGTGCTGGGCCTAGCGGGCCAAGTGGGCCCGCAGTTTTAGACGTGACCCACCTATTTATCATACTGCCAGCTTTTATGGATTATTTCATATTTGCCTTATAATTTTGAGGGCCAAGGCAAACTGTGTATTATATGGTCAGCATTCCAGAAGAAAATATTACTTATTATTAATTGATAATGGTCTTATTATGCATGTAAGACCATTTTGCCTTGTTTTCATATGTTGACATTCATTCTGTTCACATTAAATTGGTAAAACTTAACTAGCAGGGAAAAGATTAGTGGGGTGCAGTTTTTGAACTAGCTAAGCAGTCATGTAGTTTTAGATAGAGAAACTTTAATGTGTGTTGGATAAATATATTTGTGAAACCATTACATTCACGTGTTTGGTTTGCAGACCAATGACTTTCCAATACTGGAGTATGGATGGACAGCATGTGAAGAAATAAAATTACTTGATGCATTGTCAGACTGTGGCCCAGGAAACTGGAATGCCATTGCCAGTCAGGTTGCAACAAAAACAAAGGAAGAATGTGAAGCTCATTACATGAAGTGTTATGTCATCAACGCCAAATACCCTTTTCCAGGTGAGATTTCACTTTGAATAAAAAACAAAATGTAGTCTAATTTTGTAGTTTACCTTTCTCTATTGTTTCCACATAGTTTTTTTTTTAAATAGTTTGGGTCATCTTTATTATTAGGTGTTGTCCTACAAGTTCTACAATTAAAATATATGCAAACAGGCTTGTTAAGGATATTTTTTACTGTAAATTTTGATGTTTAAGTTGTCTCTAACTATATTATAGAAATGCCTAACCCACCTGCTCGACCTCCTTGTATGCCAATTCCATTCAAAGCATGTGAAGACCCATGCAGACCATTACCAGACTCACATAGAGCACAGCACATGGCGGGGTTTGTACTTGCTGTCACTTTTGATCACAAAAAAAATGCACTGAACTTAAATGTTGGAAATGGTGTAGATATTTGGCTGCTCGTGGTGATTTTATAGAGGAATATGACAACTATGCAGAATGGGATGTAAGAGATGTTTACTTCAGTCCAGATGACAAACCGATCATTAAAGCTCTGAAACTTGCTGTTGTAAGGATTTATCAGTCACGGTATGTTGAAATTAATAGTTGACCAGTTTCGTTTACCAATATTTGCTGTTGCATTTATATTTTGTTCTTAAATGTTTAAAATTCTATACTGATTGTTATTCTGCTAACATTTATTCTTAACAAGGTTGTTGCCTTATGAAGTACACAAACAAAAAGAGAGATGTTTCTGTTATACAGGTTGAATGAAAGAGCCAGACGGAAGCAAATTATTAGGAAGTTTGGATTGATTAATATGTCAAATCATTCATGTTCGTACAGTATTCATGGTTTTGAATAATTTGAGCGAAAAAATCAGAGCCAGTTTTCAACCTTTCCGCATGCGTTTTTTTTTTATCTCAGTTTGGTTGCTTTTACTTTTTACTTCATGTCGCCCTTTTTTTACCATTGTGCTGCACCTCGTTACATGCCTTCTGTTGCTTTTAAATCTGATGACCTGATGATGACAATAGCACTTGTTGAAACGTAGGCCTTTTTTACACACAAATGCTAGCTCTGATTTTTTTTGGCTTAGATTATTCATGTGAGTATATACACATATATGTCCTACTAACTGTAAACTACAGTTATATTTCATTTGTTTTGTCCAAGTCATAGTCAAGTGTTTTCTAAGTAAGTTCTCACAAAGATTGGAAGGGTTTTTCGATTACTTTTTCCATTTTGCTAACATTATTTTTAATACATTAACATTCTCACTTTTCCAATGTTCCAAATCTCACTTGTTAATTTCTCGTGGGTTATGTGTTTGTTTTAACCATCATGGCTATTATCACACTTTATAGTTATTTGGCTTGATGCAACTGTTTTATGTCTTAGCACCAAACTGTTTTCATTCGAAACATGGCATTGTAAACACAAATACCAAATCATTCCACCATAACTTTTAAAAGCAAAAACTTTTTATTTTAATCTTTTTGCTTTAGTGCAATATTACCGGAAGCTTCCAGCAGAAGTCAGAGAGCTAGAGGAAAGTCTACGGCCATTCATGCAACTGCAGTCACATCCAATAGCACATGATTTGATGATACAGGGCTTGAGAGAGGAAATAAACCTCAAGAAAAAAATAAGAAAACTAAAATCATACAGATCAAGTGGAATTACTTCTTTCAGAGGTTGGTATAGGTATTTTATAAAATATAAACATTTGGTACAGGAATTGTATGTAGGTTACTTAAGATAGTTAGGAATAATCACAAATTATGGTGCACTATTACTGAAATGTTAATGCCAGGAACATTAATTGGCTTAGGTAAAGGGGACAAGCACCAAATGCACCATACGTAGCCATACCAATCTAAAATGTTTAAAATATATACAAAACAAACTTGTGCCTTTGCCAAAACTTCTTTTGATGGACAGTTCTTGTTTGTTAAACAGTAAATCTAAATCTGAAAGCATTTTTCCTTTTAATTGCATTGTATTTAGTTGCACGGCTGTATGAAAAGTTAAAAATTCAGCGCGAGGAAGCGAAACAACAAACAAATTACATGTCCGAGATTCTTCCACATCTACATGATCCAAGCGCTCTAGCTCAGTGGCTACAGAAACAGGTTCAGTGCTTTTATCATTTTGTTACTTCTGCTGTGCTTTTGTTTTTTATGCCAGCTATTTACGTTGCTATGATGCAGTACAGCTTCATTTTTTGTTTTATTTGTGGAAAAACACTAGCATGCTTCTATCTAAACCAGGGGTTCCCAAACTGGGGTCCATACAGCAGTTTCAGAGGGTCTGCAATGTACAGCAGTGATTCGATAATAAAGCTTTCTTGGGTGTAATGCTTGCTTTGTATTAGTCTTTAGTTAAAGAATGTTTTCAATAAACACTTACCGTATTTAGTAGTTTTGCTTTTTTCTTTCTTTGGTGCGGTTTTTGCATTTTCCCTATAGCATTCCTTGATTTTTATAGGGCCGCGAAATTTAAAAATAATTGCAAAGGGTCCACCAGGCAAATTTTTTAGAAAAGGAGAACCGCTGATCTGAACTAAATATTAGGGATGTGCCAAAACTGCAAACGTTCTGTTTGGTCGAGCACCGAGCATCTCACTTTAATGCTCGGTGCTCGGCCGAGCACGCTCGGTGCATTATGACGTCACAAAAATCCCCTTCTACGTTTTAGCTCCACAAGGTCTCTTACGTCACCGGCGGTGTTTTATTAAGCTATCATGCCCTTTAAGTACGCGTTTTCCACTATCTAATACATTTGAAAAATCATTCGTTTTTGTTCACAGACACCCTTTCGAACACTAGTTACGTATGTTAGCAGGGCATGAATATGCAAATTTAACGCTCGGGTCAGTTTGTGCAACTGCTCGGCCGAGCACCGAGCATTAAAAACAGCGATGCTCGGTACCGAGTACTCGGGTTCTGGCTCGGCTCGGCCCATCCCTACTAAATATGTTTATGTTCATTTACTTCCAATTTAGGCTGCCATTGAATCGGGGACAATAAGTTCATCCTTAGCCAACGCAATCCCAATTCAGAAAAAGGCCATTGCCCCTCTTGATCTCACAGGATTGCCTGGGGTTGAAAAACTCTCATCCAAAGAAAGAGAGGTGATTATTGTGTAATCGAAAATCAGTTGAGAGCTACTTTCCATTTATTATAAAAAAAAAACTAGTAGGATGAGTCAAAAATTAAGGAATAAATTCAAAAATTTGGACTTAAAGAAGATATATTATAGTTTGTTGTTATTTAGTATACTTTTTGAAACTTTTAGGTGATTCTTTAAATACGGGCTTTGAAACAAAAATATATCTCATGATGACCTTGCAAGAAATGTTTTAATTAAAAAGTTAATTTTAGCTTGTATTTTTTGCACCTAAGTTTTTAATACTTTTCCACACCAAAACATTTCTTTTCAGTTTTGTTCCAAGGCCAGACTCGTCCCAGGGGCGTTCCTATCTTACAAGATTGCACTCATAAACGAATACCGAAAGTCGGGCTCAGTAAAACTTGCCAATGCCAGAACTATTGTCAAAATTGATGTGAATAAGACAAGAAAACTGTACGACTTTCTGCTGGAAGAAGGGCTTATTGAAAAATGATTGATTTTTTGTGCTTTTTAAGTGCCCTTAGTTGACTTCGTTTCTGAGCTAGCTACGAATCTGATTTTTGTCTGTTCATTGTTGTTATGGAAAATAAATCTGCCCGCTGCCTTTTGTATTTGTTTATTCTCTGAGCAAAATTTTGATAAGAGCACTCATTGAAGCAAAGCCCAAAGGTTTGGGTGTTATTTCATTGATTGAAAATTAAGGTTGAGCTAAATGGTAACAAACTGAGCCTATTTTTTTAAAAAGAATTCCGAAAGTTTAACAAACCGAAATTACGATCCAAACGTGGCCGAGTGTATAGTCAGGCCCTGAAATCGGCCCTTTCCAACTTGTGCCCGACCTGTAATTGTGGCTCGGATATTGAATGTGGGTCGCTATAATTTAGGGGAAGCTGGTACTTTGCTGTCAATAGTTTAGCTATTTTGAACTCGAAGTTAGCTTATGTCGATGTTTTTTTGCTTTAAGACTTTCATTTCACATTTTGTTTGGATTTATAGACCATTTTTGAATTGAAACTTTTGAAGTTCCTAACAACAGATAAGTTTGAATAACGAAACGAAAATTCAAGTCGTTTTTGACGCAATGTTTCCAAATAGTTAGTTCAAAATTGAAATGGTGGCCACAACAATAAATTACGTTTTAATTAATAACTATAATTGACGACTTAAACAGGAACTAAAACCACACACATCAATACGCTACTTAATTAAAATTAGCGCGGATAAAAGCAAAGGTTGTGTCAACCAAAGTATGTGTAAAACACGTTTTATGAGACTTTGGTGTCCACTGTCCAGCGTCCACTTCAGAGTTCATTTCTGCCGAGTCATGATCACTTCTTTCCATCTTGGTGATTCGCGATGACGTATTGGTGATGGAATGTTTTGTTTTTCAAACACTTTGCTTGTTTTAATGAGTTAAGCATGCAACGAAATGAAATTTCACTACATTTGTGAGTACAATTACTTGTTTGTTGTGGCGTAGGTTTTTTTTAAAAACTTACAACATTTTGTTTTAAGTAACGTTTACGTGACTACGTCATACTCACCTCATCATCACTCAATATTGAGTGATGTGTTTGTTTTTCTTGTTACCGCGATCGCTTTCACTGATGTAACTCATCAGGCAAAACTTAGTATTTTGCAACGTTACTCAGGCGTTCCATAGACTTTATAATGCATGTATGATGCCAAAAGCAGGCTTCTTATTTTAGTAGTTTAGTGATATTTTTTGTTTTTATTATATCATACATCTACCAATTCTTGTATTAAGAATTTGTTGTATTAAGGTTATTACCTGCTACATAGGTCTGTACTTTTCCACCAACTGTGTAAAGTAATGTAGAGAAAACTTTACTTATAAAATGGAGTCAGCTCGTCTAATTATTCGCATTGTTTTTGATGTTGGACATGAGGTCGATTGGCATGTATCTGCTCCACAGGATGTTACTTTTCGAGATGTTCTCGATGTCATTGCTGAGGTAAACCATAAAAACTAACTTGGTTTTTGTGGAACACAGGTGCTGGTTAAATTAGCATATTTTAATGTTCACAACCACAAAATTAGAACTAAAAAACTAGCAGTAGCTGTAATAATTTGATTGATGGATTTGGGGCCATTTCTTTTGTATCTTTTTTTCACAAAGTTTGAGTTCATTACAGGCAGTTCTGGTCACTAACACTTTCTTTTTCATAATCCTTTTTTGTGATTAGCCGAAGTATGCAATTAACCAGAATATTATTTTTTGTCTAAGGATAAACCATAGTATGGGATTTATTATGCAACAAATAGGGTTACAAATTATTTTAAAGTCCAATATTCACATATTGTATTATTTGACTATATATATGTGATGCATTTATGTCATTTGTAATACTTATCTCTGGAATAAATACAATGTTTTTTTAGGCTAGTGACAGTCAACTTGTAGTTTCATCATTTGAATATAAAGATGATGATGGGGATCGGATCACTGTGAAGTCAGATGATGAACTTCGAGCCATGATCAACTTTCATATAAGCATGCCTCTGAAGATTGAGGAAAATCAACAGGGCACGTTTATTGATGAAAATCAGAGCTACTTGCCAAATGTGTCACAACAGCATCTGTTAATCTATCCCAAGATATGCAAACATCCAAGAATGAGGAACAAACACGATTTAAGGGTTGCCATAGCGCCATCTGCATCTTCTCTACTCTTAGCAGATGGTACAGCACCGGCCATGAGGCAGGAGTACCCAAATGGAATGTATCAAACAGGAATTAAAGACACTTCCTCAAATTTACACACGAACAAAGCGGCACCAGCACAGCATGTCAACCAACAGTATATGTCTGTAACCAACACATCATCTCAACAGCAGGCTACTGAAAAACACATACAGCATAAACTTGACAGGACGTTGAATTTGCAGTTGGGCACGCTACGTAATGATGCTTTGTTGTTTCTTGAAGTCCTTGGTAATGGAAATAGTGGTGTTGTGAGGAAAGCAGTGCATAGAGAATCCAACACAGTAACTGCTGTTAAGTCAATTACTTTGGATCTGACTGGTGAAGAACAGCAGCAAATATTGAGGGAACTTGAAATATTGCGCAGGTAAATATATGTTGTAATACGCTACGTGAAAATCATGTTGCTACAACCATGCTTTCTGTACATCTCAAACCAGCTGTACTGTTCATACTGCATTTGGATTGTCAACTATTCTTTGTAATTGCATTGAAAAAGTTTGACAATACGGGGCACTCATGCCTGATGTCATGTAAAAACAATATCCTGATACATGTTTAGTTCTTAGTATGCCACAAACTTGTGTAAAATCCTTTTTTTAGATGCAATGGGTCACCCAACATCATTGCATTTTATGGAGCCTATTTTGATGAGAATCGAGTTTTGCTTTGTACAGAGTATATGGATGGTGGTTCACTTGACAGATATGGGAAAATTCCAGAGGCTGTGCTAATCAATGTTGCTAGGTAACAACTTACACAAAAATATTTTATGTTGAAAAATAGGAAGTATATATAAATAAAGTGCAGTACAAAGCTTTTTACAAAACATTTATACCAATGTTGTTCAATACTTTTGGTCCAGAAAAATGGTTTTTATTTGCAATTTGTTTAACTAGTTCAATTTCCTTTGGATTGAGGCACCTTTGGAGTTTACGAATAATGCACCGAGACGTAAAACCATCCAATGTGCTGGTTAACACTGCTGGACATGTCAAACTCTGTGATTTTGGAGTAAGCACTCAACTGGTAGATTCTATTGCTCGCACCTATGTTGGTACCAATGCTTACATGGCACCTGAGCGCATTATCGGACATGACTACACTATTTATTCGGATGTGTGGAGTTTTGGGCTTTCACTATGTGAACTTGCCACAGGAAAATTTCCCTACCAACAACTTGCCTCAAAAATTGAAGGTAAATTTGTTGCTATGTGCTAGTTTTACTATAATTTTGTACTCAGTGAAGTTACTAACTGAGTGTCTGTATTGTGTTACTAAATTAAAATGGTAATTTCAAATTTGACATTTGTACTTGTAATACTGTGCAAATTAAAGAATGAGCCAATAGTGCAATTTCTACACGTAATGTATTTAAAGATTGTTACTATGTTTACAAAGTATTGAGCTGCATTCTGTCAAAAGTGGTAATGTATCATGTTTACCCTAACATATTAATGTAATCATAACTATGCAATAAAGGTTAGAACATATGAGCATACAAAGAGCCATAAGCATACAAAGTATACTAAACAGGCTAGAACAAGACATTGTGCTTTTGAGTCTTGCTGATAAATAAACGTATGACAAAAAAATTTCTTTGCAGGCTCAAAAGGAGTTTTACCTATGGAACTAATGCAGTGTATTGTAAATGAACCACCTCCAAGACTTACAAAGGAACATTTCTCATCAGAGCTGGTGGATTTCACGAAATGCTGCCTACAAAAAGAGGCATCTCGAAGACTCCTGCCAGAGCAGTTATGTGGACATTCGATGGTAACCACAAACCAACAAACACCCATTGCTGAAAATCAGTCGCTTGTTGCAAACTGGATATATCAAAAACTCCAGACATTTGTTAAAAGATGAGACAAATAAGTGTTTAATTTGAGATATATATGTTTTACAAATTCACTATTTTTTAATTGTCCTTATTTTAGTGTGGATTTTCTACTTTTTCTAAATTCCAGTAAAACTTTACCGTAAAAATCGTATTGTTTTACATTTTGACTTGTTTGGAACAGTGCCATATTTCTCAAACTTAAATACCAAATCTGCCGCCATTTTAGTTTATGTATCTTCATGCTGCAGCAGAAATGCAGCCTATTTTTATCTTCTGCATTAGAAATAATGTTAATTTTCCGAAAGGTCAATGGTATAGTACAGTAAATGCAATTTTGTAAATGTTCATGCTTTTTATCAGCATTGCTACACCCATTTGTTACTTACTCATTCATGCTTTATTTTTTTAAACAAAACAAGGGTCTTTTTGAGAGCCTCTAAAACTGTGAGCCCGCTTTGCCCGATAAGCCAACTTAGCCCACACTGAGCCAGTCCTAAGCCTGTGCAAAGTCTGCATCTGGGTAGCCTAAACGAGTTTAAATTATAGCATTATTTTAATTACAAACCCTCACGCTTACCCTAATAGCCCTAACCGTGTGCATTTTTCAAAAAAGTGGAAAATGATAATTAGTGTGTATGGACTTAGTGGGCTAGGCATTGGCTAAGCGGGCTTAGTGGGCTCACAGTTTTGATGGTGATGTCTTTTTTTCTGTCATGCTTTTGTGCAATGATCGAACTGTCCCAATAGACAAAAAAGTGAGTAGACTTATTCACAGATCTATGTATAGTGTTACTTTTGTGTACCTGTGGCAAATATTTCAAGTATACAATCTGTTCTGAATTGGTTGGTTTAAATTGCAGTATTTGAAGTACAATTCACTAAAAACACCCCCAAAAATGCATAAAGTTAGGATGCTTTGATACTTTTGTAAGCAAACACCAACCAATGAAAAAAGTTTGCTTGTTTAAGTTCCAGCGTATCTTTTTGGTTATTTTGCAACATAATGTCTGAAAATGACTCAAGACTTGATTTTAAAAGGTTTTCATTTGTACCAACTTTACACTATCAAACAATGGGTGTATGCATTTATGTCACATGTGCCTTTCTGACAAAAAAAAAACTTATGTGTAAAAAATATGCACTTGGTACACCATTATGGTATTACTTTGAAAGATTTGATTACATACAGTGCATGTAAGTTGCCAAGGTAGTAAGATTTTATGCATTTTGCAGTACGCATGTGTTTACTTTAGTTTCCTTGTAAATCTATGCTTGACAGCCTTTTTCCATCCTGACTGTGATTTTGCTTTTTACAGATCTTTTGTAAGGTCACACATTAGTATAACTTATTTAAGAATAATTTAAAATGCCAGCATCACTTCATGATCATGGGAAAATTGTGCTCCTTACTCATGTCAACGTGGCATTGTATGCCTTGTGCTTTTGGATACAGATTGGAACATTACCTGTAAGTAATGACTCATTAGTTCAATATTATTTTGTCGTTTGCTTGAAAAAAGGTGTTTAGGCATTAGCAGGTTATGGTTATTCCCACAGCTTTTTCAGTTCAATTCTTGTCAGTGCAATTCGCTAGTTTTTTAACACTAATGCAAAACCAACTACCTTCCTCCGGGCTCTTTTAATGAAACTATTAAACCATTTTGTAGCCATTGGGGGCTGTTTACACCAGGGGTTCAACAATACCAAAAAGTTGGGAGCAGTTTATTTTGCTGTGAAGTATAAGCTTGGTGTTTAAGTTACCACATTCAAATTAGGGCGAGTTAAACATTCACTGCAAATGCAAACCTCCTACTTTGCTGCAAACTTAACAGTTGCCGAAATATTCTAGCCCTGTAGTGGGACACTTAGATTTATGTATGTAGCAAAGCAGAAAACATGAAAAACTGTGATGTAACATAAACCCATTTAGTTTTTTACAACCCAAAGTAAATTGCCTTGCTTCACTTTATAGTTATGTTTTGTTTGTTTATTTATTGGTTTAGTATCTCACAAAAACATTTGATGTCAATCCTGTGACTTTTGGTTATCTTCAAACCACATTTGCTGTGGTGCAACTTATGGGAGGACCACTTTTTGGGAGGTGAAAAACACTTAGTTTGAGTAGTCAAATTTTTGGACTTTGCATTATTTGTAAATTTTTGTTTCTTTATTGCAGATTTGGAGATCTCTTTGGGAGCAGAACTGCTTTAGCAATTGCCTTTATATCTGCGTTTTGTAGCTACCTATTGCTGGGGTTAGCAAATACTGTTTTTGTCATCTTTTTATCAAGACTTCCTTCTGCTTTTATGCATGCTATGCAGGGTGGGTTAGTTATACCATGTTAAAAATATCAATTTAATAAATTTGTTAGTAGGTTTTTGACCTTGACAACCTTTGACATTAGTTTAAATTACATGATATTTAAAGTATAATAATAATGCTTCCTTACTTCTGTATTTGAAAAAAAATCAAGCAGTTTTGGCAGAACATAACATGTTATTTGCTATCATTTTTTTTGTTACTCTATCCAGAATAATTTGCCCAAGTTTTCCCACTATTTATGGATCCCCTTCCCTGAAGGGGACACATATTGATTTTACTCAAATTGTTTTTTGTTTTTTTCTTTTTTTTTTCTTCCCAAAGTTTGTCCGACTCGTTTTTCCATCAAATGTTTGATGGATTTGGCTGAAATTTACACAGATGGTAGATATAGTTACGTAGATGTGCATCCCACTTTGTTTTTGTTGATAACCCCATTATTTACCCCACTAGCCCCCTAAAATGGGTATTTTTTCCCCGAAGTTTGTCCGACTCGTTTTTCCATCAAATGTTTGATATATTTGGCTGAAATTCACACAGATGGTAGATATAGTTATGTAGATGTGCATCCCAGTTTGTTTTTGTTGATAACCCCAGTATTTACCCCGCTAGCCCCCTAAAATGGGTGTTTTTACCCAAAGTTTGTCCGACTTGTTTTTCCGTCAAATGTTTGATGGATTTGGCTGAAATTTACACAGATGGTAGATACATTCATGTAGATGTGCATCCCACTTTGTTTTTGTTGATAACCCCAGTATTTACCCCGCTAGCCCCCTAAAATGGGTGAGTTTTTAAACAGTGTCAGAATTAGCTGAAAATTTCTTGTATGGTATGCCATTTATAGGTGTCGATTGTTGTGTTCAACCCTGTAGTCCTAACATTTACCCCACAAGCCCCTAAAGTGTAAAACATATTTGTATGTTACTGGGCACCACAAACGAAAGATTTCTGTTGCTCAATAGTGTTACATGGGCAACCAGTTATATGTTGCTCGTTGGTGGGTTGCTTGGTGGACGTTTTTGCGCCATGGCAGGGGCTTGTTAACAGCCCTATGATGTCAGAAACATTAACGGTTGTTGCTTAAAACACCTCTAGTGGTCGAAATTTTAAACATTGGCGGATTGGGCTGAAATTTTGCAGTACTATTGATTGAGTCATTGTGGTTTTTATATAGTGTTTAGTTTGTGTGTCGAACCCAATTAGTTATCCTACTAGCCCCCTAAAATGGGTCAGTTTTTTAAAATGTTAAATAGGACATACTTCAAACAATATCTGGGGTGAATCTAATTTTATAGTTTGTATTCTACATAGTATTATTATTTAAGCCCAGTGCCGATCACTGTGTTTTACCTTACAACACCCAACTTTCTCATGGTTATCTCTTGAATTGCATTATTTTTAATTTTGCATGTGTGGGGACCCATTAGTTTTTGCCTGCAGAAACGACTAAGGTTATAAAGACGATGGCTAATATGGGACCCAATACAAAATAAGCATAGGATATATATTATTGTTTCAAAATAGGTTATAGTGTAAATGCAATGACAAAATGTGCTAAGCCACCCTTCTAGTTTTTAGTTCAGAACTGTTCTACGATTTAGTTCTCATTTTCATGTTAGGAATTTTATCCTTTTTTGTAGGTGCTCAAATGATAATCACTGATCTTACTGAACCCAAGCAACGCTCGGACAGTCTTGGTAAATTAGGATTATCTTATGGTGTTGGAATGGTGCTGGGCCCAATGGTCGGAGGTTTAACAACAAAATATGCGAATGAACAGATTGCTGCATTTATTGCTGCCTTCGGGTCACTTGTGTGTGTCTTCCTTGTGTTTACTTTCATTCCAAATGACACAAAACAAATGGGAAAAATAAAACATTATAGTAAGGTATGTATGTTACTATGTTTGTACTGATTGGGATTAAACCGAACATTATCATACCCTCCAAGAGACAGCATGGTATCCTGTGTTTATGTAGGAAGTGAGGATGCCAGTTTGGCAAAATATATATATATTCCATGTAACTTTATTGACTGCTTTTCTTACTTAGAAAATGTTTTCCATTTTCATCTTGTAAGATTGTGTTTGAATTTGGTTTGACAACAGGTAATTTTAACACTATGATTTGTATGTGTCTTAGCTTTTAAAATTATCTGTCTCTATTGTAAAAAAAGAAAACAAAATCTTGGAATTGCCTTATCATTTGTCAGTTGCTGTTGCAATAAAGTCACCAACATTTGTTTTTCTCAACTTCGGTTTTTAAGTGAATTATTTTTGTAGGCACATGATTCTGATAATGAAGATTCCTCATCAGAAAAAACGCCAAAAGCAAAATCAAACAAGTTAATTGACATAAACCTCTTCATTGACCTTGTTTGGAAAAACCCAGTAGCTCGAAATCTTTTGTTCCTAAAAACTGTGTCTGGTATCCCTATTGGAGTCTTGCACAGCATGTTCAGTATGATTGCCTTAAACCACTTCCACTTGGCTGCTGATGTCAATGGATATGTTTTATCTTATATTGGTGTTATATCAATGGTAAGTTTTGCCAAAAAAAATGACATGATTAACAGTTTTTGACTCCGACAGTTTATTATTTTAACAAAATTACCTAAAATAAAAAAATAATATAAAATCACTTTAGAACATATTACAACAATGTAAACTAAACAATGCTTTTCTGGGAAATGTATTATTATTTGAAGTTTAAATGGAAAGACTTCTAATTAAACATCTTTAAGCAAATGTCTGAGTCCCATTCCCTATCTACCATGTGCAGGTTAAAGAAATACATTAGCAAGAAAAGCATAGTTTAGTTTATGTATTTTGCTTGGCAGCAACACTTTATACATTTAATAACAATAAAGCATATACTTAACTGTGCATGTTGCTCTATAAACATCACATCCCGCAGACATCTTATTATATTTACATTTATGTGTTTAAATCCACAGATTACACAGGGTCTTATTGTCGGCCGATTAACGAAACAAGGCTTCAGTGATCGTGCATTGATAAACTCATCCATTGGTCTGCTGTTCATCTCTTATGGCCTGTTAGCATTTGTCACAGAAATATATGGTTTTTGCTTGGTCTGTCTGCCAATGGTTGTGGCTGGTGCAGTGTTTTCAACGGTGGTCCAAGCTATGATGACCAAATCTGTGGCCATAGATGACACAGGTATCAAATTTATTATGACATGTTACTAGTTTTGTATGCACCTTCTAAAGCAGTGGTAGTCTATGATTAACTCATGATCACAACTTAATGAATTCTGGCTATTATTTGACCAACACCTTTTTTATTGTTTTTTTTCTAGTAGACCCTGGGTAATTAAACCAATTAAAAACAATAACAATCAGACAGACTTTTATATTACTAATACCTGAAGCTGTTGGATAAGTTGCGTACAAAAATGTAAGCAACATGGCTCTGTACATTTCCAGCCTACTTTTACGCATCTTATGAGTGTTAAAGTGACTTTTCCGCACTTGTAACGGTAAAGACCAACGCTTGTTTTTAGATTCCCTGGTCTATAGAAGATTTAATTGCATTCTCATTTGTTCTAATACATGTAAAACAAACCTTATGTGTTTGTTGAACAGGTTCTGTGATTGGAATAAGCATGGCAGTTCATTCCCTTATTCGCAGCGTATCACCCACAATTGGAGGCTTCATATTTCAGTATTATGGCTTTAAATCATTTGGTATTCTTGGTGTAGTTTGCAACGGTGCATTATTTGCTTATGTAATGCTCACAAATCAATGAACGGATAAAAATCATAAACAATGCTTTTACTTTATGCAGTAGTTCTGTGCACTTTTATGATCCCGATTTAATATAATTGTGGACTAAAAGTTTTCGTTTACAATAGAGTTGGCAAATTGACCAAGTAGTGACTATAGATGAATTGGTTTAATCGCATAGGGATGTTAAATCCCCCCAATGTATTGTTTAACTTCATTTTAATGATAAGCTGTCTGCATCAGTGATTTTATTGGTATGCGCTGTGGCACATAGTTTTTATGTTGCATGATTCGTTTCTGCAACTTTAATCATGTGTTTTGGGGCTTAATGGTGTTATGTGTTTTTCGCCTATTAAGTGTGCTTTGAAAAACAACAACCATATATTTGCAGCTTGTTATTGTAGCACGAGCTGAAAAAGTTTAAGAAAATATGTTTCATTTCTTTTCAAGTTCCTGTTTTCTGCTCAACTGTTAAAGCTAGACAATTTGTTTTTTTAGGGAGACATGTTTTATTTTTTTCACTTTAGCACTTTTAGACATTTAACAAGATAAAACCGAACAATGTAATTGTGTCTTTTTTGTGCAATAAAATCAGTGGTAAAGATACTTGTTAAGCCAAGTATGGTGCACAATCCAGCTTAGATATTTTGCTAATCTTAGTAAAGAGTATGATTTATTTCTGATAAGCTACATGGCACGATGTTTCGACTTAAATGCAGCTGGTGACGAGAGATTGGCAGTATTAGCTAGTGTAGCCATTCAACGGCACAGTGTGTGGGGAGTAACAGGGTAAAAACCCATACCTCATTGTGTATGAGCCTATCATTTATTGGCTGATTGCTTTTACATGATTTATTTCGTTAGTACCATGAAAATAAGATCGTGACGAATTATCAATAAAAATTGGAAACGTTTTCCCTTTGTCTGTACTCTACCACAGTAACCTTAATTTATTACTGCCAGTACCAAATGTGGCACATAGCAAAAACAAAAATATGCAGCATAAAAGACTCGTTTGTAGTAACGGCTTACCATAACAAAAAGTTTTCCGCACACATTTTCTACTAAAGTCAACTCAATCGTGACACAACACTTTTCAGTGCATTATATTGTATTCATTTCACTAGTAAAACTGCACACATATAGCTTGCCCTACAAGTATATTGTCAGTATATTGTCTTTCAAATGAAACATTACTATATAATAATGATTGAAGATTTAGCACTTCATAATCGCATATCTAGTTAATTTTCCTTTGTGAATTTCCTTCACTATTCCCATGTGTCGCAAAATCAAAAATACTGTGTCCTTCGTTTTCCGCTTTAACTTGAGCATTTTGCCATACTGCTGAATGTCTTCATCCACAAAGAATATTGCATAGGCAGTGCCTGTTTTCAAGTATTTGTTGTGAACATTACAAATTTAAATTCTGCTTAACCTCATTTAATCAGAAAAAGTTTGAGCATTTCATCGATATTCAGTAATCAGCTGGTTTTGTATGGGCTCATCTAAATTACGCAATCTACTAAAAAAACTAAGATGTTGACAGTTAGGGCTATTAGGGTCTGGGTGTTGGGTTTATAATAAAAACTAGAAGGGTGGCTTAGCACATATTGCCATTGCACATACACTGTGACCTATTTCTTAACATATATTTACATCCGACACTTATTTTATATTGGGTCCCATATCAGTCACTGTCTTTTATAACCTTAGTTGTTTCTGCAAGCAGAAACTCATGGGTCCCCACACATGCAAAGTTGTAAATAATGCATTTCAAGAGATAACAATGAGAAAGTTTGGCATTGTAAAGTAAAACACAGTGATCGGTACTGTGCATAAATAAATATGCTATATGGAGTACAAACTATTTAAATTTATTCCATTCATACATTTATTAAGGTTTTTCTATTTTATGACTATCTGAGAAAAAAGTGTTAAATAGTGACAAAATAGGCCAAAACACAACAATCAGCTGCTAATAATGGTGAATTGCACTTGACTGTAGGGGTCTAGTGGAGTAAATGATAGGTACTACAGATTTTAACACAATAACCAACACCTACAAATTATACACTCTACTAACTGTCCAAGTTTAAATTAATTCATACATTGTTTAAAAAATGAAAGCATTTTGGGGGGCTAGTGGGGTAAATGTTGGGGCGACAGGGTTAAACATAACAAACAACAACCATAAATAGCACACTCTATAAGCTGTCCAAATTTCATCAAATTCGGACAATGTTTAAAAAATTCACCCTTTTTAGGGGGCTAGAGGGGTAAATATTGGGGTTACAGGGTTAATCACAACAATTGACACCTATAAATGACAAATTCTGCAAGCTTTTCAAATTTCACTAAATTCCGACACCTTTGAAAAACTCACCCATTTTAGGGGGTCAGTGGGGAACTAATGGGGTTTAACACCCAAAAGTATAAAATATGTAACCACGATGACCCAATTAACAGTCATGTAAAATTTTATCCAAATCCAACAATGTTTAAAATTCTGACCACTAGAGGTGTTATTAGCAACGTTCTAGAGGGGTAAATATTGGGGTTACAGGGTTAATCACAACAATTGACACCTATAAATGACAAATTCTGCAAGCTTTTCAAATTTCACTAAATTCCGACACCTTTCAAAAACTCACCCATTTTAGGGGGTCAGTGGGGTAACTAATGGGGTTTAACCAGGGCTGCCAATGAAAATTTCAACAAAACCCAAGACTCACAGCAAAATAACCCAAGAATTTAAATGAAAACCCAAGAATGCAAAATGTGGTTAGAAATGCAATTAATTAGGAAATTTACTCGTTTCATTGACAAATATTTGACAATTTACAGTCCGGAAATGCAACTTCTTTTGGTAGGAAATGGTCAATGCAAGCAAAGGAAATATTATGTTCAATAAAATATGCAGCAATCGCCAGTTCACTCTTGGCTGTTTGATGATCATCATCTGTTTTCTTTTTCATAAAATTAGTAATGTCTACAGTATATTTAAAAGCTTTAAAACTTCTTTGATGGTTCGCAGTTTTTATGTTTAACGAACATTGATCTATTTGCATTTTTAAGTGTAACGATTGCTTTCACTGTATACTTATCTAGAAAGAATTAAGGTCTAGAATAGAGAGAAAATAAAAGAGATGATAAAATGGCCCAAACAGTGCAACTACCCGAAAAACTTTTCTCGTTAAAATAGTTCTTACATATATCTATTTCATCAATAAGACTCAAAACCCAAGAATTGCTATAATTTTCAAAATAAAACCCAAGAACCCAAGACGTCAAGTAAAAACCCAAGATCTTGGGGCAAAACCCAAGCTTTGGCAGCCCTGGGTTTAACACCCAAAATGTTTGATGAATTTGGATGAAATTTTCACAGATGGAAAATATAGTTATGTAGATGTGCCATTTGTTTTGTTTGACTCAATAGCCCCAGTATTTACCCCACTAGCCCCCTAAAATGGGTAAATTTTAAACAATGTCCGATTTGGATGAAATTTGGACAGTTTGTTCATTGTTCTACTTTAGGGCATTGATTGTTGTGTTTCACCCTGTAGCCCCAATATTTACCCCACTAACCCCCTAAAATGGGTAAAATTTTAAACAATGTCTAGTTTGGATGAAATTTGGATAGCTTGTAGAGTTTGCAATTTTAAGGTGCCGATTGTTGTGTTTCACCCTGTAGCCCCAATATTTACCCCACTAAACTGGGTGATTTTATTCAAACAATCTCCGATTTGGATGAAATTTGGACAGTGTGTTCATTGTGCCTTTTTAAGGTGTTAATTGTTGTGTTTCACTCTGTAGCTCCAATATTTACTCCATTAACCCCCTAAAATGGGTGCAATTTTTAAACCATGTCCGAATTGGATGATTTTTTGACAGTTTGTAGAATTTGGCATTTATAGCTGTCGATTATTGTGTTTCACCCTGCTGCCCTAACATTTACCCTACTATCCCCCCAAAATGGGTGAATTTTTTAACAATATTTGAGTGAAATGACATTTTGACGGTTTGTATAATATGCCATTTGAGATGTCAGCGCTTCTAGCTATTTAGGCCAACAAACTTATAAAAATATCTGAATTGCATGAGATTAGGACAGTTTGTACTTTACATAACATGTTTATTTAGGGATCACTACCAATCACTGTGTTTGACTTTACAACACCCTTTCTTATGGTTATCTGTTTACAACTTTGCGGTATCAGGGACCCATGAGTTTCTGCCTGCAGAAACAATCAAGGTTATAAAAGTTGTTGGATGATATGGGACCCAGTATATAATAAGCATAGGGAATATATTACAGTTGCAAAATAGGTTGTAGTATATATGCTGTAGTAAAATGTGCTAAGCCACCCTTCTAGTTTTTATTATAAACCCTCACCCAGACCCTAAAAGTCCTAACTGTCAACCTTTTTAAAAGTTACATACGTTTTATAAGTAGATTGTGTATTTTAGAGGAGCCCGTTTTGTATTACCTTTTAACACATGACCTTAAACACAGACATTGGCTTCATTTACCTGTTAAGAAGTATGCTAAAATAGTTAGTGGTGTACATACCTTTGACTTCTTTTGCTTGCTCAAGGTACAAAGCTCTTCTTTTATCCTCCTTTAGAGACAAGGTTTTCCGTGGTTTGCTTAAAAACTCATATTTACCCTTCAAAATCTCATTGACTTCTCCAACACCTGTATTCATCTGTTCAAGAGTAAGGTGTCCCCGTACATGTCTACAAACAACAAATCATCCAATAGTTTTCAATGAAATTACTATAATTCATGCAAGCAAAACAAATGTGTAAAAGGAGTTGAAGTATACAAAGATAAGTGAAAAATTCAAGACTTAGTTACTGTATCTTCATACAAACATCATTTTAGTTCACCTTGGAAGTTTGTTGAATTGGGAACTTGTCACTAGGTTGAGTTTGGCAATAGACTTCTGCTTTGTTCTCTGTGGAGCTGCTACATTTTCTTTATTTTCTACAAAGAATGTAAACAATAGACCAAACTATAAGATCACTTACTGGCATAGCTGATATAGACATTGCAAAGCAAAAGACAATAACAATACTTTAACAACACTTTAACTTTAACAATTACATACTTGAAGTAATCAAATCCGATTTTCTTACAAACAGTAAAATTTTCCTAATATGGTTTTAAACATCTGGTGAAGAACATGGTTTCAATTCAATTCTTACCAAGTCATGCAAAACATAATGTTGTCACCAAATGATATTTTTACCTTCAGCAATGGATTCCGTGGCAGGACTGGGTGCTTTTGGTGACACCTCTGGACATGATGTGGAATGTTGCAGGGAATATAGCAGTAGTGCATCAATACGGGGTTTCATCTTATTTAGAGCCTCATGATTATCCTGGAATCACAAGAAATTAATAAAACCTTTTTTGTGTTGCTTATCAAGTGCAAAAGAATTAATATTTATATGACTAAAAAAGTTTGTTAAAAGTTGTAGCATAGATTGCAACTATTTTAGAGAAACTCAATGTAGAGTTCTGGCACAAACATCAGTTTTGCAAAAAAATCAAACATCATACAGTTTTGAGTATTTTTATATGTTACATTTATTTTCAGTTTTACCACTTTACATAGTGTTGGATACAAGGATTTTAATACAGCAGTTTTATTGCAACACTTCACTTTCAAGACACTTAATTTTTAGTGTAAATCTATAGATACGTATACGTATCTTTACAAATTTTAAGGTTACTCCTTCTTGCATAAAAACATTGTAACAAGTGTATATACATGTATATGTTTAGACATAGGTAAAAAAAACACTAACAACTTATCTAATAAAATTTCTTAAATTACTTTACCTTCATTTGTTCGAATTCTTTTTTCCATTCATCCACTGCAACTCTGTATTGATTCACAATGTGTTGAAGTTCAATTACTTTCGATTGGAAGTTTTGTAGTTCGAGACAACCTTCAGGGTAGTTTAATAGGGGACTTATCAGCAACATTTGTTCAATGTTGTCTAGTTTGGATTGAAAAAGTTTTTCAAACTTAATTACACTGTCACAAGCCGCCATCTTGGTTGAATGTTTGAAATTTGAATCTCTATAACCAACACAACACATAACATGTTTGTAATTTGTATCATCAATTGCCATAATAAAGATAAAAAATGTTTGAAGATCACGTTCATATTTTTTAAACTATTTCTGAAACAGTTAAGCGATTTGTTGCTTCATACAAATAAAAAAACTTTCAAACAAATCAATTAGCAAAAACAAACATTGCAAATTTCCCGCCAATTGTGCAAACAAGGGGGTTTCCCCTTCAGTAAAGTGATGGTAAGGAGGCATCGATTAACCTTTCGGTTTTCGAGTCAAGATGCCCCCCAAAAAACGTAATTATACATATAAACAGTGGCGTATCTAGGATCGTTTTTTTTGGGGGGGGGGGGGGGCAACAATAAAAATATATTGCGCCACCTTGCGGTAGACTGTGTAGACCTCTCTGTTAGCACCTGTTGTGCCTACTAAACTCGCAATATCAACTAAATGCTGGTTAGCCTTAGGCCCTGTGAAGCCCTTACTCTTGCTGTAAGTAAAGAACGTTATAGTCACGATTCGATCGTGTTCATATAACACTTTTTAACACTCGGCACAGTTGTTTCTAACAGTGGTTGCCTCTTAATCATATTGTCAATTATCTTCACATGGCACCTTGTCCAGTCTGAAACTGGATTATTCCGACAAAAACCCACTCAAAATCGGATTTTTCTTCAGTTTTTCAGCGGTTATTGATAAACATTTATGGCTTAAAAATTGATTTATTGGCGGATCAAGTTATAGTATGCTGAAGATTTCGGTTTAATCCTGTTTGTAGCTCATTGAGAAGGTAGAAAGTTAATATTCTCGCGAAAACTTACTAAAAGCCGTGAAAAGAAATCTGCTACACTGCATAATATTTAACTCTGACTCTGAAATTTGGTTGTCATTTTAGGTGTCTTAATGTAAATAAGTCGGTTAAAGTTACAGCAGGTCCGACCAGTTTATAACCTGTAAAAAGTGAACGAAGATCTGATTTTTGTTTTCTATTTGAAGAAATTTCGAACAAAATCTGCTCTAATTCACATGTGGAAAAGAAAGACCTTATATTACCTAAAAATGTTTTGTGGAAAGACTTTATATTACCTAACTAAACATATAATGACCAATAAAATAAATATGGCTGAGATAAATTCGATTTGTAATTTAGCAGTAGCTTGCCAAGATTGTTTTTCTTGTAGTTGTGGTATAATTTTTAATTACGCGATTAAACACAACTGAAATGAGAAGTAACATTCGGGCAGCGATGAGCTAAGCGCTTCGTCAGCTGCTAAGTGCATAGAAGTGCGTTCATAATTTTACTCGGCATATCTTGAATAGTACAATCGACATTAGGTTAGGTCTGAAAATCGACATGAGATTATGTACTGATACTTTCAGTTCCTGATAAATATGGGAGATATCGAAAAATACACTAGAAATTTAGGTAAAAGGGAAGAAAAAAATGTACCAAAGCCAAGAAAATTTTCTGTAAAACATGTTAGGTGGAATTTACATATTTATGTCAACAATCAATAGGTATTTCAGAAGCGGTTTAATGTGTATAGGTTCGTATCATTAACTTATGCAGTGGTGGGACTTAATTTTTTTGTCAGCCGGTTCTATCACAAAAAGCATATTTTCCAGCCGGTTCTGTCACAAAAAGACCATTGACAATAACCAGTAATGCTTACCGGTTCACTGATCTCATAAAATGTCGTGTGACGGTTCCATAGAACCGGTGCGCACCGGCTGAATCCCACCACTGAACTTATGTACGATTACTTTGTTACGCTTAAAATTTTTATGGTCAAAAAATAAGTATGATAACAACAAACGTAAAGAAAACAGCAATTGCACTTGAAAACGCCTGACCTGGAAAAATTGAATAACAAGGCACCATTCTTGAAGTACAAACAAATTGAAGAAAAACAGTATAAGCGTAGAGTAACGTTGGTATCAGAACAGTCCACTTAAAGCAGCAAGGCATAGGTATACTTATAGTTAAATACTCAATATGTACAAACACAGGAACATAAAGGGGTTGGACAAAGGATATGGATTAAACAATTAAATTCATAAACAAACAAAGCTTAACAGAGTTACACGTATAACATAGGATTCAGAAAAAAAGCTTCCCAAACTTCTCTCTACAGTCGTCTATTGTCACAGTTCGTGGAACAAAAACAGTCGAAAATCACTCCAAGTGCAAAGATGTTTCTGAAAAGTGCCGTTTTCGTGATTCTTAACCTTAGCCAACTTAAAAGATATTCTCGTTGGCTAAATCGGCATCTACGTCTTCATCCCCCGTGATGACGTCAAAGTCGACGTCATTGTCTTCTGGTAGGTCGTCATTTTCGTTAAGGTCTGCGACCAAAATCCTATCCTCGCCTTCTTTATCAAAAATCTCGACTCCATCAACGTCTTCAACCCCATCTGGTTGTTCTTTATCGTATTCCTCATTTGTCAAGAGGTTTTCAGAAGCATCCTCCATTTTATAAAAATTCAGTTCAGCTACCCGCTGGTACTCTTCATTTATCGCATTGCCGGTAAATACATCGTCGAAATCCTCATTATCGTTGTCATCAGTAACAAAGGTATCATCGTCTGATATCATGTCATTGTTGTCGCTCTCGTACGCGTAAATATTTGCTGTTTTTTCATCGATGATTGCTGTGTCATTCAACGTAGTGTTTTTGGTTGCGAAATTTTCACTGATATATTCATCGTAATCTAAGTCGTCGTCGTTACTATCCTCTTCCGCGAAAAGTTCAATGGGGTTGTCCTCAGTCGTTGCATCAGTGCCCCTGTTTTCATTCAAGTCTCCCTGGTCCTCGTCACTTGGCTCAAAAGTTACTGGCTCATTTATTGATTTTGGATCATAAGGTGAAAGCAATACATTCTCTGTGCCCAGTGCATCGTCATTGGTTTCGTCATTATAGTCGGTTTCTGTTGGTTGTCTGCTGACATCATCGGCTACGTCATCACTAACATACCCGGTTTGTTGTCTGCTTGCGTCACTATTGTCAGTTTCTGTTTGTTGTCTGCTTACATCATCATTTACGTCATCAATGCCAGTTCCTGTTGTTTGCCTCGTTTCATCGTCAGTGACAGTTTCTGTTAGTCTGTTAACGTCATCATTTATGTCATTACTAACAGACTCTGTCGGTTTTTTGCTAACGTCAAGTTTTCTGCTTGAGTCATCATAGTCGGTATCTGTTTGTTGTGAAACTGCATCAACAACCGAGGTTTCACTATCTGTTTGAAGTGATTCCGAGTTTTTGTTGATCTGAAACAAAAGCGGTGGTGATCAGATTGCAAATGTTTTTGTGTCAG